>NW_020536999.1:69623498-69905320 GCF_003426905.1 Ctenocephalides felis | reverse complement strand
ATGATTTGTAATTTGGACCACACAAATACCGCAATAAACCGTAAAAGCCGCTCTAGAGCCCAAATGAAGTTGTGTAGCAAAATTCTGCGTTCGCAAGAGATTTTAAATGTAAAACAATTATTATACGATTTTATTAAATTACCAGAGTTGATGCAGTACAGTGGATTCGCAGCGACTAGGCACCGCATTTGTTGAAGATTTGAAGCAATTTTTTTACTTTAATTTAATAGGTACTTATTTTAAGTTAATACTTACCACGCAAATAGCTAAATATAATTTTATTTAATTAAATATAATATTATTATTTATATATAATTATTTAAATATAATATTATTATATATTCGAGCAAATGAAGACGGCCTTTTGTCTACGACTTTTCAAAAACGGCTAAACCGATTTTAAAACTTTAAAAGTCATTCGATGTAACTCTATAAATACTTGCGTTTCTCAGATCGGCCGAGCCGTTTTTTAGTAATTAATTTAAAAAAAAAATTTTTGATAAAACCATTTTCTTGACTGATATCATAGTCCTTAAGAACATACTAAAATATTACGTCTCTGCGACAATCGTTTCGTTTTAAAAATTCATCAAAGATTAAAAAATATGTTGCTTATATATATTATATATATATATATATATATATATATATATCCCTTATAATATATAAATATTTTCGATATACAAAATTGGAAAAAAAATTTGAAACAAACATTTTTTTTCCAAAAGTCATTATTTTGTTGAAAGAAGCTAAAAGTTTTTTGAATCATTTAAATCGGATGCTTAGTTCTCTCAAAAACTGCCATTTTTTGCACATTTAGCTCTGTATCTTCGAAATGGCTGGACCTGTCTTTGCCAAAAACTAATCACCTCTTCTCCCAATTATTACAAATTGAATGATTTTTAGATCATTCAAATCGGATACTCCATTATCTCAAAAACTCAATTTGTATGTTCTTCTCTCTTTGCACCGTATCTCCGTAACGGCTTGACCTGCTTTTGCCAAAAACTAATCAGCACATCTCCCGAACAATAGAAATCGAATGTTTTTTAAACGATTCAAATCGGTTGAACCGTGCGCCCGAAAACATTGACAAAAAATGCGGACATACAAAACCCGCACACACACATCAATTGTTTCTGAGGTATGCCAAAATGTTCAGAATCTTTCAAAACGTAAAGATATGCAAAAATTTTCATTTTCGATTTTCGGCCCATTACTATAATTACCCTACGGAAAGTTAAAAATATTCTCGCCGCCCGCCCTCGCTAAATCAGTATGAATCGGTAGCTAGCCTTTTATATGCCGTTTTAATTACAATTTATATTATCTAGAACACAGCGCTCATCATATATTATGTTATGAATTAATGTCCATAAATAAATACAATGATATTTAGATTAGTGTTTCAAACGAAATGTTGCGCAAGATCTGATCGGATATCGAAATGATTCGATAAAAATAATTATCGATATCTATTATATATATATATATATATATATTTATATATATATATATATATATATGTAGATATATATGCAAGATCTCTACTCCGGATAAACAATTATGCACATTTGCAACTATTAAAATACAGCATATACATATATGTACATTTGATATATGTTTCTTTTCCGAAACAATAAATCCAATAGATATTCGGGAAGTTAAAAAACAATTAGTTTTTGTAGATGTTTAATTATGACGTTTCGGAACTAGATACGTTCCATCATCATGTTTTCTCCGTTAAAAACAATTTTTTTTATAGGACTAACAATATTAATGACGAAGAATACAGAATATTAAGAAAAAAAAGTTTTTTAAGATAAAGGAATGGATTATGTACAGAAAGGTTAAAAAAGCGATGGGGAAAACCAAAGGTAAATTAAGAAAAAATGAAACCGAAGTGAACAGAACTGAAAAAAATAGGTATTCAAATTCAAAAACTGAATTAGAAGAGTAGTATTTTTTGTCTGGTGATGTATCTTACACAATTATATTAGATTCGGTAGTAACAAAGATTAGATTCGGTATTTGTAACAAAAATTAGTTCCAGAAAATGTGTGATTTTTACATTTGAAAGATGTCATTTTTGTTAGAGATAAAAAAAGAAGTATTATTATCGTTTTTTGTTTTTGCTATTTGCCGCGGCATATGTTACAATCCACAAACACGACGTGAGACACTTTTTTTAGAAAATAATTAATTGTGAAACTAGTGGGGTGTATGGCACCGTACCTTAAGGCAAATTGCTGGAACTTCCCGTACCGTAACGAAATGTTCGAGGAATACTGAATGTTTTCAAATAAATTATTAAAAATATTGTAACATTGTCTAATATTTATAAGAATTATATAAACTAAATTTCAAAGTTGAAATTATTTGTTTAAAGTATATTAGAACTTTAGTCATGATTAAAAATAAAATCTGATTTATTTTCGATATAATTTTTTTTTTTTAATTAAATTTTTTTTGAAAAGAAATTATTTTGAAACAAAGATTTTTTCCAAAATCAATTATATTATTAAAACAAGCAGAACGTTCTTTGAATCATTTAAATCGGACGCTTAGTTCTCTCAAAAACTGCCATTTTTTAACATTTAGCCCTGTATCTCTGGATTTTTGGACGATTACAATAACTTACCCTACGGGAAGTTAATAATGAACATTAGTTAAGAAAATATTTTTACCCGACTAGATAAAAGAATAGTTACATAATATATTCATCTTTATTTCGTAGAAATATAATAATCAGTGAATGTGTAGGACGTAGCTCAGAGGTAGCATGTCCGACTCACATGCCGGAGTTCGTTGGTTCGACTTCTGGCGCTTCCAAATAATTGTTAATTTGTATAATACAAGAAAAAATAGAAGCAAAATAAGAAAAAAAAGAAGTTTAGAAGATGAGAAGAACATATTGAGAAACAAGAAAAAGAATGAAAATTGAATGGAAGATTAGGACATAAGAAAAGATAGTATATTGTAGTGGTATCCACCCCTTTGTAATAATTATAAATAATATTATAAATTCTATATAACAGTCAATATGAGAGACGCAGTATATACGTTGTTGACTCACAGCTCATAGCCTTGCAACATTGTATGCAAAGATAAAACACGCACGTGCAAGCCTGTTGACGGTTTCTTCGACGACAAAACCACAAATTGCGTCTAAAATAAACAAGAATGAATCATTCCTAACGAACATTCTAGAAGGATGGTTACGTCATCATCAGAGATTATAAAAACTCTGAGATGATGAAATCAGCGTTCATTCCTAATCTAGTTTCCAATCACTTCACATCAGTCTTCACTTCAATATATTAATTGTGTATTAAGTTGTAATCAAGTGTAACCGTATAATGAAGTAAATAAAGTTAATAAACGTCTTCAAATGTTTAATTAAATATTTTCACAGTGATAAAGGCTTAATGTTAGCAGCAGAAGAACCTAATTATAAATGTTGACATCGTTGGTGTGACGCAACATAATTGTTGGCAACGGCGAATCCACAACATTTGGTACCAGTGTTGGGATCTCAACATATTTGTTGTTAGCACTAGGGTGCACAACAATATATATGATGAATGTATAAGAAATATATATGTAAGAATAGTAAAGAATATGATAAAGAATAAAATGAATAATGTATGTGGCTAAAAATGCTGTAAAGCGGAAGCCAATAAAATTAAAAAAAAAAAAATAATCAGTGAATCTCAAAACTGTTACAACAAGTCCCTACTGATATGTAGGCGAACCACATATAATTTTCATGTTTCAATACGGTACAAAAAACTGTCGACCATCCATGCTTCATTACCATAGCCAGCCAGTCCTTTATAATGGTGCAAGGTAACTGCTAATCATCAGGTGTCGTCAGAAAAGAGCTGATATGTGGTTCGTTTCATCGGAGCACAAACTGTCGTAGAATAACTAAAACTGACATTTTGCAACTGTGAGAAAAAGTCTGCGCAAGCGAACCAGTGAACTGTAACCATCATTCATTTTTCTAATAGTGATCATATATTTCGGCTTATTGCAGAAATACCCCTAAAGAGTATTTACATTAAGTAACATATTTTGATATATATTTTCAAGTGAAAATTTAAATCACTACTGTATGATATATCACTTTGTATAAAACGCGTGTTTGAAGGCACAACATAGATATTTCCTAGTATCTATCCTAGTTTTAATCCCGCCATCTATCACGCGATAATAAATTACTAATTATCGAAACTAAGTAACCGAGGGCCTCTTAATTGCTAAAATCGCATTAGTAATAAGTGCACGCACTTGAACTGATTGTAAGTTCAAACAATTTTTGGATAAAATTTATCAATTTATCAGCAAAATATAATCCATGATGAGATAAAGAACATGGATACATGGATACAGGTGGATACAGATAGAATACGCCAATTTATTTGTGATAACACTTATCGAATCGTAAAACGTCAATGGACACACGCGAATATATATATATACATATATATCTTATATATAAAAAACGTATATCTTATATATAAAATTCTTCTGTAATGGGGTATGAAAGATTAATCCTCCTAAACGATTATTCGTATTTTCATCAATCTTCCTGAAGTTTGTTCGGGAAAATTTCTAGAATTTTTTGATTCATAGAAATATAGTTAAATCGTAGGAATAAATGACATTGACATTGACATTGAAAATATTTGAGGCATTGTCTGACATTAGAAACAAATGAAGACTGACATTTGCCAAACATTTCCATTCACTTATAAGCCAAGACAATATTAGAATGTAATATGTTCATGATTATGAATGAGAAAAATGTAATGTCTACATTATTATTGCCGAAAAGCAGCTGAGATATGCCAAAAATTAAAATATGTAATATAATAAGATAGAGTCAACATGCGTCTGACAGGTGATGCAGTCCGCGCATGCGTCTGATGATTGTGGACTGTTAGTGATTGCGCCTTAAACATACCCTATTTAAAATTCAATTTGACAGATCATTATTTTTTAATTAAACGTTAAAGAAAAATTAAAAGCGTTGTTTGCTAATATCAGAAACATACATTTTAACGAAAAAAATGAAATGAACAAAATTTGATTTAAATGAAAAAAACATTGTATGCGTCTTTTATTTGCATGATAGCTCACTCATTTTACACGTAGAAGTACTCATTTTAAAGTTTAATTTGAGCTTAATATTGTTTCTAGAACACTATAAAACAGCGATGTATTAAGATTTTAATTGTATATTAAAAATTATACACTACTATTTATAGAACAAATTTATTTCCAATAGCTCAATTTTTTTCAATCATAGCCTATGATTGTTTATAGAGTGTCCAACCAGAGTGTCTTTCGAGCCCTTTAACACTTCGCCGTTTCAAAATAAGAGAAGCACGGTAAAATTTATGACAGAAAAAGTTTTAGCTCATTTAATTTCCTTTAAAATAGTATATTGCAATTACAATAATATATTTAATAAAATCAGAATTAAATGAGTTTTAATCCAATTAATACCGGGAGTGGTAAAGAAGTGCAAATTGTTTTCACTTCTGAACTTAAGATTAAGATTAGCCTATTTCCAAAATATCAAAATATCAGCACAGTAAAAAAATCGCAGGCCACGCGCTTTTTTCCTCTCTATTTACTGCAATAATTTTGTTGATCGTAGGTTGAATAGAGCACATGTGAACAGGATTTGACAAATTAATTCACTTCAAATATGAACTTGTAATAATGTATATTGAATTATTAGTGAGAAAAATGTAATTTACATATTAAAAATACTAAAAGCCAGTTAAAATATGGTACAAAATTATAAAAACTATAGGCAACATTATCGAAGCAATTATTTTGGGTAGAAAAATTAAAGGGGTTATTGTACCTGTACCGCGAATGCTATATATTAATTCTTTCTGAATTTGTTATACCTTTTAAAAGACTTCAATTTCCAATACGTATATCTTATGCTATAAATCACAAAGGCAGACGATTTTTTGTGTGATAAATTTGGAAAATCAATGTTCTAGTCGTGAAAAAACAAAAAGTCATTCATTTATACATCCACATCTACAGGTATGACTAAAAATATTGGATAACCCTTGGCATTAAAAAAAATTGAGCTATTAGAAATAAATTTGTTCTATAAATAGCAGTGTATAATTTTTAATATACAATTTTATTGATCATATTTTAATATGTGTTAAAGGGTTAATTAAAATGTTAACTGTGGGAATTTAGAATCATCATTTTATTTGAAGTAGTTCTACATTTAACATCACTGATATATTTGTGTAAATAGTAATTCGAAAAACAATTAATTATTATTTTTAACTGAGCGGTAAATATATTATTAGTATAAGATAATAAAAAAATGTAGATGTGGGTACAGGACAATGTCTGTCGGGTCTTCCAATATATATATATATATATATATATATATATATATATATATATAATATAATAGTAAAAAATCTATTGATAAATATTAGTAATTGCTTATTGATAGTTCTCATACCAACAAGAAAACTAGTGGGGTGTATGGCATCGTGCCTTGAGGCAAATTGCTGGAACTTCCCGTACCGTAACGAAATGTTCGAGGAATATTAAATGTTTTCAAATAGATTATTATAAATAAATACTGTAACATTGTCTAATATTTGTAAGAACTATATAAACTGAATTGCAAAGTTGAAAATATTTGTTTAAAGTATATTAGAACTTAAATCAAAATTACAATTAAAATCTGAATTATTTTCGATATACAAAAAAAAAATTAAACAATTTTTTTTTCAAAAGCTATTATTTTGTTAAAACAAGCAGAAAGTTCTTTGAATCATTCAAATCGTGCGCTTAGTTCTCTCAAAAACTGTCATTTTTGCACATTTAGCTCCCTATCTCCGAAACCGCTGGTTCTTCAACAACCAGTGAAACGTAAAAATATGCGAAAATTTTCATTTTCGATTTTTTAACGAATATAACTTACCTTACGGGAAGTAAATGAATCTCAATATTTTTAATAATATTTCTAGCAACTTAAATTTTGTGATGTTTATAGGTTGCATCAGGTCACACTCTGCTGTAATTTAAAACTTTATTTTGATTTGGAAATCAATCCGGATCTTTCATTCGATGTCTGTATTTATCACGTAATTTTGTTGTTTATATGATATCGCATCAGGTCACACTCTGCTAAGGAAAAAGAAGAAGGAAGAGAAGAATTCCCAATATTTTTTATTACTAATTTATACTTCGTAGTGCATATATCGTGTCGCACCACAATCCGTTGAATTTAATTTCTGATTATTTATCAACTTCCCGTAGGGTAAGTTATTGTAATCGTCCAAAAATCCAAATTGAAAATTTTTACATTTTGAAGGTTTCTGAACATTTTGGCATACCTCAGAAAAAATTGATGTGTGTGTGTACAAATTTTCGTCCACTTATTCTGGCGCACGAATCAACCGCTTTGAATGGTTCAAAAAACATTCGATTCCTATTGATAGGGAGATGTGCTGATTAGTTTTTGGCAAAGGCAAAAAATACAAATCGACTTTTTGAGAGAACGGAGTATCCGATTTGAATGATCTAAAAAACATTCAATTTGTAATAATTGGGAGAGTTATTAGTTTTGACAAAGGCAGGTCCAGCCATTTCAAAGATACAGAGCTAAATGTGCAAAAAATGGCAGTTTTTGAGAGAACTAGGCATCCAAATTGAATGATTCAAATAACTTTCTGCTTATTTCAGCAAAATAATTGCTTTTGATAAAAAAAATTTTGTATCATTTTTTTTGCAAAAATTAAAAGTTTTTTTTGTTTATCGAAAATAGTTCAGATTTTAATTTTAATTCTGTTCTAATATACTTTAAACAAATAATTTCAACTTTGCAATTCAGTTTATATAATTCTTATAAATATTAGACAATGTTACAATATTTATAATAATCTATTTAAAAAGATTTAATATTAGTCGAACGTTTCGTTACGAAACGGAAAGTTCCAGCAATTTGCTTTAAGGCACTATGCCATACACCACTAGTTAACTTCCCGTAGAGTAAGTTATAGTAATCGCAAAAAAATCGAAAATAAAAATTTTCATATATCTTTACGTTTCAGAGGTTTCTGAATATTTTGGCATACCTTAGAAAAAATGGATGTATGTGTGTGTGTGTATGTGTGTGTGAGTGTGCACTCGTGTGTGCGGATACAAATTCTCGTCGACGTTTTCGGGAACACGGATGAAGCGATTTCAATAATTCAAAAAACATTCGATTCGTATTGATAAGGAGACGTGCTGATTAGTTTTTGGCGGAGGCAGGTCTAGCCGTTCCAAAGATATGGGGCAAAAAGTGCCAAAAACGGTACCTCAGTTTTTAAGAGAACGGATCGTCCGATTTTAATAATTCAAAAAACATTTTACTTGTATTGACAAGATGAAGAATTGACCAAATTTTCATAAAGGCAGGTCTAGCGGTTTCGGAGATCTAACAAAAAAAGTAAAAAAATGCCATTTGGCGGTCAAAAATGATCATTAGACATATGCACATCAAATTATCAGATATTTTATAGAGATTTTAACAATAAGTATAAATTTTATTTACATTCCTATGGGTTCCGTACCAATGGTCATCCGTTAGAAAGCGACGCGGCGCTTACGCGCTTTATATTTTGTCTCTATGCAGTTAAAGCAGTACGATTGCTTCAGATTTTCAGATCAAAAAAGTTCAGATCTTCCAAAATATGTCAAAATAAAGAAAAATTTTTTTCAAAAAAAAGTAATTTTTTGTCAAATTTATAGTTTCTTAAAAATCTAATTTTTTTAAAGTAAAATTTTTTCAAAAATGTTAATCGTTTTTAAAACAATAATAATTTTTGGTACGGGAAGTACGTCAATTTGCCTTAAGGCACGATGCCTTAATTGCCTTAAGACAGAATTCCACTTACATCTAGTAGTTTGGTTCTTAATAGTAACCTTTGAATTAATAGAAAGTGTGACCCGATGCAATATAATAATAACTAAGAGCCGCAGAGAGTTACCTGGTGAGACATTCATTACAAGACTATGAGACTATGAGTTAGAAAAGACATCAAACAAATCAGGTTCGGATTTATTTAGTTATAATATTTTCTAAATTCTGATTGTGGTCCGATACGATATCCAATATACACATTACTTGATAATATAGTGAAAAAGAGTGTAAATTATTTACCTATCAAATTTATGAGGATTATCTGGGTAAAGTATAAAAAATATTTTTATTACAATTGAATATTCTTTTCATCAATATATGCAATAGTTCTTTTATAATTTTAAATATTAACTCACCGACATGTTCTAAATCGATAATCGGAATCTCGCATTTTGACAGCAAAGTCTCCAAAGATTTTTCCATCTTGCACGACAACATTTTTATTAATAAAACAACTGTTAATTAATTAGTAATAAACAACTAGTTAATATTATTAAATCACGACTGAATTTAAGTTAATTAAACCTTCACAACATTATTTATTATAAATAATTTAATATCATACACAATATATAAAATCACAGCCGAAAATACAGAATTCAAAATGACAACCGAATTTAGGTTGCACCAGAAACTGGGCTACATCCAAAATTTTTGAATGAGCATAAAAAATATCCCTTGTATCATAATAATAATAAATATATTTGGTAAAAATCTTTTTAATAACACACACTTATTTTTTTAACACTCGTGTTTTTTATCGACAAGTTTTTTTCTAGGTTGTTGAAAGTTTTGACACACGGCTCGTTAGTTTTATTTATTCTTAAATGTTTTGTTAAATAAATTGCGTTTGTTATTAAATGGAGGTTAAGTTAAATGAAAGCACGCTATTTTAACGTCTTTTTAAAAGTAATTTTAATGCCAACAGAGAAGCTAAGCGAGTTTTTAATACTAAATACTGAGAACGCGTTCGTTCCAAGCGAAACGACCATATGGGATATTGTAAAGGTGTATGAGTGTGTACATCGTGCGTGTGTGGGTAGGGAGCACTGCTCCTCAAACTGTCATACTTCATTCCCATTAGGAAATGCAATACCGATGGAAAATTTCAATACGGTAAATTTTCATTTTAAAACCGGAATACCGGTAAATTACCGGTATTTTTATTATCTTAAACAAACGTAAACAAAATTGAAAGTTACAAATACAAAATAATGCATATACAACTACAACTATATTAAAAACAATAAGTTCATTTTTTTAAATAATAATTTAACAAAATTATATCCAATTTAATTAATCTATTATCACTATCGAGTATATTGAGTACTTTACACCAGAAATAAACTTATGAGTCAGAAAGACCAAAAACTCATAAAAGATCATATTACATTATTATAATAAACTGTATTGTCTGTGTCCGATGTGTTAAATTAGCATAATCTCCAATATTCTAAAAAAATAATTTTTCTACACTAATTTAAGATCAGATACTTTGTTGAGGTAAATAATAAGTTACTTTAATTGTTGAATATTGTTGTTTAAAACAATGTGATGCTTCTATAGTATTTTCAAACTTCGAAATGCTTTCGAAAAATAATATTTTATAATTGTAATAAGAAGTAAAAATATTTAGTAATTATCATAATTATTATGTATAAAGTTAGAAAAAAATAAAGATTACGCAGAAGTATTCTGTATGATATAAAATATTTTGGCGCAAATATCACTTGAAAAACCGTTACATTTTTACATAAGATAAAACAAACATCATTATCTATCAGTCCAATTCTATTTATTGTAACACGATATGAAGCCTTTAGTAAAACAATAAATATTCAATTTAATGACGAGTTGAGATAATATTTGACATTTGTTTGTCCTATAGAATCACTTGAAAATATAGCTGTTTATGCGATTATGGAATTTAACGATAAATTCGTTCCGAGAAATTTAAACTTTAGTGTATTATGTATCAAATAGCGCTTATGTAAAAATAACGAAAATACCGGTATTTTTGGGATAAATACCGGTAAAAATACCGCCGAAAAATCGGGCGGTTTACCGGTAATTCGGTATACCGGTAAACCGGTATTGCATTCCCTAATTCCTATCAAATCCTCGGCGGAAACATGAAGTGATTTACCTAAATGAACTAGTGGTGGTGGCGAGCATAGCTCTCTTGGTAGCGTGTTCGATTCACACGACAGGGTGATATCTTGTCATTGACTTAGAATATAGGAAAAAAAAGTATAGTTATTTTGAAATCAAATAAAAATTGTGTTGTTAAGTAGAACATGAATAAAAATTAAGAAAAATAGGAATAGAGTTCGAATAGCTGTATTAAGAGTAAGAAGAGAAATATTGGAACTGAGCTGAAATTAAAAAAAGAAAAAAATGGAATGAAGTTTAAAGTTAAATAGAATTAGAAATTTGAAAAAGAGCAAGAATTGAAGAAAATAAGAAGAATATAAAATAGAATACATAAAAAGATTGAAAATGATATAAAAACTAGAATGTAAATAAATAAAAATGTTGTAGGTGGATAAATGCTCAAAGTAAGCGAGGCCAAATAAAATTTAAAAAAAAAAAAATAGTGGTGCATGGGATCGTGCCTTAAGGCAAGTTGCTGAAACTTCCTGTGCCATAATTAAATATTCGAGAAAAAATCAGTAATTAATAAATAATGATCAATGATTAATAACGATTGCTTGAAACATTTACAAATAGATAATTATAATCTCTATATATTTTTATCATTTATAAAATATACAGTGAGGATCTTATCGTCAAAACACTTAAGAAAGTTTAAATTAGCAAAAGGTGCCGAATAAATCCATCTGAAGATATATTTCTTACAAATAAAATAACGCATTTGAAATATATACATTTTCAAACTGAATTGTACATTTAAAATTCATATTTGAATTAAAAAACTTAGTATATTTTTGAAAATTTGGAAAAAAGTTTTTTTCTGAAAATTTTGAAATTTGCTTGAACCGTATAAATTGCCTTTAAAAAATAACAATCTTATTACGAAACCCAACAAAAATGTAACAAAATTAGTACTCATTTTTAAAAATTTTATCAAATATCTGATAATTTGATTAGCATATCTAATGATCATTTTTAACCGCCAACTATTTTTTTTTTCATTCTTTCTCTGTATCACCGAAACCGCTAGACCTGCCTTAAATATATTTCATCAATTCTTTATTTTGTCAAAACAAGTAAAATGTTTTTTGATTCATTCAAATCGGGTACTTCGTTCTCTCAAAAGCTTCAAATTACCCTTGTTGGCACTTTTTGCCCCGAATTTTTGAAATGGCTGGACCTGTCTCCACCAAAACTAATTAGCACGTCTCCTGATAAATAGAAATCAAATGTTTTTTGAATCATTTAAATCGGTTGATTTGTGCGCTCGAAATCGTGAACGAAAAATTGTATCCAAACATATATACTTTAACTTTCCTAAGACGAAGTTTATTTTTTCGCCAGAAAACCCGACGTGCTCATTTTATGGTATCTTACAGTTTCAACTTGGAAAAGTATGTGTAGCCGAAATTGGACACTTTAACTAGTGCAGTAAACGGAGCGTTTTAGGTCTGAATTTTTTTACTGTGCTCCGAATTGAATGAAATTTTGGAATTAGGATCATCTTACCCTCAAATTCAAAAGTGAAAACAATTCGGGTTGCGCCATCACCCCCCGGGGGGGTAACACCCCTTCTAAATTGTGTAACTACTTTTTTTCAAAATAACGTCGGAAATCGATAGAAGAACTAATTATAAGAAAAAAATGTCTTATATAGTTTTTCAAAAAAACTAATACTTTTCAAGTCACTGGCCACTGAAGATTCATATATTTTTGGCGTTTTTCTTCGTTTTTTTGCAAATATCTCCTAAAATATACATTTTAACGAAAATCATGTAATGAACAAAATAATGTCATTAAAAATCTTAATAAATCGGTATTACATAAAGTGTTCTAGGAAAAATATTAAGCAAGATTTGAAAGACCAAAGTCGTTTTTTATTTCGTTCAAGATTTAATTGTTGTATTTAAAGCCATCTAGTGTCGAGGTTTTACATTTTATGCATTTCGGTAAAATTAGGTTTTATAGTACTCAACATTAGCTTTAAAATGAGTGCTGTTACAAGTTTTTTGCGTATAAAATGAATGAGCTATCATGCAAATAAGAAGCATATACGAAGTTTTTTTCTTTTAAATCATATGGTTTAATAAGCGCCATTTCCACCAGAATTAAAGTAATTCACATTCTATCTAGAATTGACTTCATTATAGACATCTTGATGGGTTCTAGCAGATTCACTACTTTAGTACAAACTATTTTCAGAAAACTCACGATTTTATAAAAACTTTATTTTCCAATTTGCGCGGCGGCGCAGTCTTTAAACATTCATAACTCTGTCAATTTTTGTGTGAAAGAAAAATAATAAAAAACAATAATAGGCCAGAAAGATTCCCTTGATTTTTATCTATATGCTTTTATACGTATCTTTTATTCTTTTTGAGATATAATGAAAATAAGTTCGATTTTTAAAAGAATTGAAAAAAAAAGTTTTTATAAAATTGTGAGTTTTTTGAAAATAGTTTGTACTAAAGTAATGAATCTGCTAGAATCCATCAAGATGTCTATAATGAAGTCAATTCTAGATGGAATGTGAATTACTTTAATTCTGGTGGAAATGGCGCTCATTAAACCATATGATTTAAAAGAAAAAAACTTCGAATATGCTTCTTATTTGCATGATAGCTCATTCATTTTACACGCAAAAAAACTTGTAACAGCGCTCATTTTGAAGCTAATGTTGAGTACTATAAAACCCAATTTCACCGAAATGCATAAAATGTAAAACCTCGACACTAGATGGCTTTAAATACAACAATTAAATCTTGAACGAAATAAAAAACGACTTTGCTCTTTCAAATCTTGCTTAATATTTTTCCTAGAACACTTTATGTAATACCGATTTATTAAGATTTTTAATGACATTATTTTGTTCAGTACATGATTTTCGTTAAAATGTATATTTTAGGAGATATTTGCAAAAAAACGAAGAAAAACGCCAAAAATATATGAATCTTCAGTGGCCAGTAACATGAAAAGTGTTAGTTTTTTTGAAAAACTATATAAGACATTTTTTTCTTATAATTAGTTCTTCTATCGATTTCCGACGTTATTTTGAAAAAATGTAATTACACAATTGAGAGGGGATGTCATCCCCCCGGGGGGTGATGGCGCAACCCGAATTGTTTTCACTTTTGAACTTGAGGGTAAGATGAACCTAATTCCAAAATTTCATTCAATTCGGAGCACAGTAAAAAAATTCAGAGGTTATACCCTTTTTTCCTCTCCGTTTACTGCACTAAACTACTTAACTACATCGTTATATAATAGTTAGCAGAAAAGTTGCATGACTGAATGCTTAGGTGCATAATCGAGAAAAATTTTATTGTCACAATTATAAAAGTTGATAAGTATAAATTTTTATTGATTAAGTCATATATATATATATATATATATATATATATATATATATATATATTGGAAAATTAGGGCTTTCAGTCAAAGTGTCACCTATTAATATTTTTAAATGTTTTACACGCTGTGTATTTGCGTGCTTTATATTTTATAAAAAGTACTAATCTTTACTAAAGTCATCATTCACCGGTGATTGACAAAACGCGTGAAAAAACAAAGTTTTTTTACAAATGTCTATTTTATTTGGACTGCTTAATTTATTTTATAATAAAACAGAGCGGTTAAAATAAACTTAAACTACTTGTTCTATTTCGGACTTTTTTCTAAGACGGTCGTGAGAGGAGAGAGATTTTTTGCCTTTTTTCAAAAGTTTGTTCTCTTCGGATAACGTCGGAGGGCTATAGTAAACATAGGAAAAAATAAACCAATTATGTTCTAACGTGCATTAAATTTAACTGTTATTAATTTTAAATTTTTGTATTTTTTATTATTTGATAAAAACATAAGATCATATTGAATCATGTTTAAGTTTGAGAGGACGTTACCTCTATAGGCTTCTAAATGAAAAAGTTCGATAAAAAAAATATTGAAAAAGATCAATATATATTTTTAAAAATTAAAAAAATTCTTGAATTGTACAAAAAATATTCAACTTTTGAAACTATTTCAAGTAAGCATCGACAAAAGATCTAATTTTGAGTCACATACGCATATACTTTTTGTAATTCAGAATTGCAAAATAAAAGAGAAAATACAAATTATCAAATCGATTTTTCTGGAAAATATATAAAGTTTTCTATATGGGTACGGAAACCTGAAACATAAAATCATGAAATGTACCAAGAGAAAATCAAATTATTTTAAATACGAATAAAATAAACTACAAACATATACTCTTCTTTTATATGACTGCACTATCCATTATCATTCACAAAATTATATTTCTGTTATATTTAGGTAGGATTTATCTTATCAAAATATTAAATATTATTCACATGATATTAATTCTAAATAGAGACTATTTTGAGAAACGCTGAACAATGCACGCGTGTAGCATGCACGAATATAGTAAATGATGCATGTGTTAGTGCGCGCACGAATATAACCGATAAACATGTGTTAAAATGCTAACGTGTGTGTTTTGTATGTAGTGGTAGGTACTTTACATGCGCCTTGCGATTAGTGAGATGGCTGGTGTCAATTATAATATTACCAGTAAATGCTCTAATGTAGCACGTGTTGAAGCGAAAGTGAAAAATTAACTATTGGTGCATAGCATCGCAAACCTTAAGATAAACTACTGAAACTTCGCGTACCGTAATGAAATAATCGAAAAATTTTAAATGTTTTCAAATGGCATATTAAAAATATTGTGACTTTCGTTATTTTTATTTTATAGACAAAATATCAGAGCTCATAATTTGTACGACGACTTCTTTGTACGCTTACATAAAAAGTAAATAAACAAAACAAGAATTAAAGCAAATAAAATTAATTTTGAAAACTTAATTAAAATAAACAAGAATTAAAGCACTTTATATCATATTTCTAAGAATTATACAAATTGAGTTGCAAAGTTGAAGTTATTTATTTCCAGCATATAAGTCTACTTTAGAATTTTACTTAAAATTAAAATTAGAATCGGAATCTTTCTCGCTATTTAAAAAAAAAAATCTTGGCAGATAATTTTTTTTTTTTAATTTTGGAATTAAAACAATTTTTTTGCCTTCCGCAAAAATTAATCATTTGTTCATACTAAAATTGCGTAAAATTTGGCAATTAACCCGCTCACCGGAAGATAAAAAAAGGTATAATAAAGCTTGCAGAGACCTAAAGGCACTAATTTGTCAACACAAAAATTAATCATTCGATAATTACTTAAACAATCTTACTCAAAATCAGGATACCAATTACTCATTATGGAAGGCGACTAGAAAAATCAAAAATCCAATAAGGCAAATTCCACCTATAAGAAACCCAATAGATAAATCACAAATCTTTGCGGATCATCTATTTAATTCTTTTCATCCAGCTCCTCAAAGTTGTACAGACGGTGCTGAATATTTTATCCACCAGTATCTACAGAATGAACCTCGAAACGAAGATTCAATTATAAAAATTTCATTATCAGAAGTAAAACGTCAAATCAACAAAGCCAAAACTGGTAAATCTCCTGGCCATGAAAAAGTATCAATGAAAATGCTAAAAGAATCGCCCGTCATTGTATTCAGATTAATTACCATCGTCTTTAATGCAATCCTGAGGATTCGCAAGTTTCCTACAGCATGGAAAATTGCAAAAATCATACTAATACTGAAGCCTAGAAAAGACCAACACCCAGCACCATCATATCGACCTATCAGTTTATTGCCGATTATATCAAAAATTTTCGAAAAATTGCTTTTGAGTCGAATAAATGATCATATAATTGCCAAGGATATAATTCCAAATTATCAATTTGGTTTTCGGGCAAAACATTCGACCTTACAGCAAGTTCATCGAGTTGTTAACATCATTAACGCTGCCTTACACTGTAAGGAGTACTGTTCTGCAGTATTTCTTGACGTGTCTCAGGCGTTTGACAAAGTCTGGCACAAAGGTCTTTTGTATAAAATTAAAATAAATCTAATAAATATAATAAATAAATCATATAAATAATTTGTAAAAAAAACTTGATGATTTAAGAGGAAATCAGAAACTGTTTGGTGGTGGACCCATTTTGACTAACTGGTGATTTTCGATAAACCCTATCAGTTATACCACGATCAACACCTGCAGATTTGCAGTCATCAGTGTTATGCCGGTATGTGAAAAAGATATCTTTGAAGACCATTATTTATACGTGTTTAATTGCAGCAAGATGAATCTTCAGAACTATTTGCTAAACAATTGTTGGGTAAAGGCATCGTAAAAATAGAAATAGACAATTCAACAAGAACAAGTAAAATATTACCTTACATTAAAAAACATTCTGATACATTGTGAAATCCAATGATAAATTGATTGCCAGAGATTTTCAAAATTTATTGCAAAACTGTTTATTTTGAGAGAGGTGATCAATGGATTAGTGAGCACGCTATATTGGCAACCAAAAACATTGATATCAATTCAATAAACTGCATAATTCATCATAAAATATCTCTTGCAAATTAGAATGAATCTGTGATTTGCCCAACAGAATTTTTAAGTTCATTAGATGTATCAGGAATTACACCAAATATATTATCATTAAAAATTGATTCACCAATCATTCTTCTAAGAAATATAAATTCACCGCGACTTTATATGGAGACTGGGCTATCTGTAAAAGAATTATTAAACTAGTAGTGCATGACATCGTGCCTTAAGGCAAATTGGTGGAACTTCCCGTCCAGAAAATTGAATTTGTTTAAAAAAGCTTTGAATTTTTTAAAACTTTTGAGAATGTAGAATTTTTTTTAAAAAAAACATGTTTTTGAAAAATTTGGATTTTTTTTATTCGGAAATTGTTTGAAATTATTGATTTTTTTTTCCAAAGCAACCGCCCACCTTAACTGATATAACAGGAAGAGCGTAAGCGCGGTGTCGCAGTCTAACGGATAAACATTGATACGGAACCCATAAAAATATAAACCAAATTCGTACTTATTATTAGAATCTCTATACAATATCTGATAATTTGATGTGCATCTGTCTAATGATCATTTTTGACCGCAAAATGACATTTTTTTTTACTTTTTTCATTGGATTTCTGAAACCGCCAGACCCGCAGTTCCTTATTTCGTCAATACAAATAAAATGTATTTTGAATCATTCAAATCAGACGCTCCGTTCTCTCAAAAATTAAATTACCATTTTCCAAACTTTTTGCCCAGTATCTTTAAAAAGGCTGGACCTGCCTTTGGTAAAACTAATCAGCACATCTCCTTTTCAATAGCAATCGAATTTTTTTTTTGAATCATTCAAATAGGCTGATTCGCAATCTCAAAATCGTCGACGAAAAATTGTATCCGCGACACACACACACGCATACATCCATTTTGTTCTAAGATATGCCAAAGTGTTCAAAAACTTTGCAGTTTTTCTATTCTTAAATTTTCTGGATTCAGTTATTGATTTCTTTGTTAGTAAATTGCCCGTCTTGCCTCTGCTAAGACTATGAGAGGCAGAGTTCTTGAAATGACGCATACTGCTTCCTCCGATATTGTGCGAAATGTGCAATCAACTCAGGCCGTATATGAGTCCTGCTACTTCCGCGATTTTTGAGTTTTGAGTGCATCAGCCCATATAGAAACACCGTATAAATTGTAAATACTGCAAATAGTATTATTCACCATCTTTGTATTAGGCCCCCAACATTAGACATCACCAGAGACTAATTAGAGAAATGAAGTAATTGCTGATTAATAAATTCTATAATATTCATTCACACAGTGGATTATGTTAAACAACGTCTAAACAAATATTGTTTTCGCAACTTCCCTTATCATATAATTGTGTTTGAAGATATTCATGTAATTAAAATTAACATAAATTCATTGACTGCTTGTATTTTTTTTTACTTTTTTGCTGGCTGATGTTTTTTTTACTTGCGTTGCCCTTGACAAAGGTTGGCTTTTTACCGCTAAAAAACCATATCCAGTGCAATAAAAGCCTCAAAAAGCGCTTTCTTTACCTCTTGCATTAGTCTGCCTACTACCGTCGGCTATCGCTACGGAGTGGTGCTGCTTTGCATTGTCTACTATTCGATCTAAGAAATCAACTAGCTGTAAGTGGAATTCTGTCTTAAGGCAATTAAGGCATCGTGCCTTAAGGCAAATTGCTGGAACTTCCCGTACCAAAAATTATTATTTTTTTAAAAACGATTGACATTTTTAAAAAAAATTTACTTCGAAAAAATAAGATTTTTGAAAAACTATAAATTAAACAAAAAATTACTTTTTTTTGAAAAAAAATTTTTTTCAAAAAAAAATCTAATTTTTTTTTTTTTTTTTTTAATTTTTTTTGGAAAATATAATGTTTTCTTTATTTTGGCATATTTTGGAAGATCTTTTTTCAAAGCAATCGTACTGCTTTAACTGCATAGAGACAAAATGTCAAAGCGCGTAAGCGCCGCGTCACCGTCTAACGAATAAATATTGGTACGGAACCCATAGGAATGCAAACAAAATTTATACTTATTGTTAAAATCTCTATAAAATATCTGATAATTTGATGTGCATATGTCTAATGATCATTTTTGACCGACAAATGGCATTTTTTTTACTTTTTTTGTTAGATCTCCGAAACCGCTAGACCTGCCTCATGAAAATTTGATCAATTCTTCATCTTGTCAATACAAGTCAAATGTTTTTTGAATTATTAAAATCGGACGCTCCGTTCTCTTAAAAACTGAGTTACCGTTTTCGGCACTTTTTGCCCCGCATCTTTGGAACGGCTGGACCTGCCTTCGCCAAAAACTAATCAGCACGTCTCCTTATCAATACGAATCGAATGTTTTTTGAATTATTCAAATCGGTTGATCCGTGTTCCCGAAATCGTCGACGAAAATTTGTATCCGCACATACATACACACACGCACATACATACATACACACACACACACACACACACACACACACACACATACATCCATTTTTTCTAAGGTATGCCAAAATGTTAAGAAACCTCTGAAACGTAAAGATATATAAAAATTTTCATTTTCGATTTTTTTGCGATTACTATAACTTACCCTACGGGAAGTTAACAAAATCAGATATTGCAGATCAGTTAGTGTATCTATAAGTTAGTGGTTTGTAAGGTTCTGATAAGAAGGCAATATCAGTTTTCATTTCGCTTACCGTCTGCATAAGAAATTCGTGTGCAACCTCAGAATGACTCATGTGTGAGTGTTTTTTTTTTGTTTTGCGAAGGAAATTCTTAATGCATCTGGGTCTGTTGTCTGGCTATGCCCGAACAAATACTGTCTAGGTATAATATCGGCTAAAACCTCCGCTTAACTCTTGCCAGTTCTCACGAAAACCGCCGTTAGACATTACATCATGAGGGGAGGATCTAGAATGCTATGACTCGCTCTCTTACTTGTGCTTTCCTCATTAATAATGTCATTTGCACTTCTTCTTTTCGAAGATTGCGTGTGAGTGCATGTGTATGTATGAAAAGATACATTTATTTGTCGACGATTTCAACAAAACGGATCGACCAGTTCAAACCAAGACAATGATAATTCAGTTCTTGAGACAACGGATCATACGATTTGAATGATTCAAATTCTTATTTGCATTGACGAAATTAATTTTTATTAATGAATTCATTATTAATAAAATAAATTGATTAAATTTTTGTTTCTCCGAATCGGCTAGGCGTGCCTTCCTCAAAAGCTAACTAGTACGCCTCTCAATCAGTACGCACGAACGAAATGGTTTTTGAATCATTCAAATCGCTTGACTCATACTCTCCAAAATGTCAAAGACGTAATGTTTGGACTATAAGTGAAATTTAAAAACTGAACATTATCTATACAATTTGTGATAATTTGACGTGCATATGTCCAATGATAATGTTTCACCACTGTCCAAATGTCCTTTTTAACCTTTTTTTCTTGATTTTCGAACCCGCTGAACTTGTTTTTCTAAAAATTAAATTATTTTTTCATTCCGTCAATACAAGTAATATGACTTTTGAATCATTCAACTTGTACGCTCCGGTCTCTCACAAACTGAATTGCCATTTTTGGCACTTTTCATCCCATATATTCGACACGGCTGGACCTGCTTTCGCCAGCAACTAAGCAGCACATCTCCCCATCAATATAAATCGAAAATTATATGAATTTCAGTTTATAATTAGTAGAAATGTGCAAAAATTTTCATACGCCAAAAATTCTGAACGGACTTTGGAAATTCAAAAACTATGTGAATTTGGAAATTGTTCTGATTAGTTTTTTGCAAAGTTCTGCCAGGCAGATTAAAAAAAGGAGAGAATTTTGATGAAACATACTAAAATATTATAGTCCCACAAAAAGTTATTTAATTATAAAATTTAATGAAAATCTGGATAAATCGGCCGCGCATTTAGAAAATTTTCTGTGTATGTATTAGACACGTGTTCGTTTTACAATAATTTGTAGTTAATAACATTGTACAAAATTAAATAATCTGCAATAGTCTCTCGAATTATAACATTCTACACTGTAGAACGTACATAAATACACAAAGATGGAGATCAAATTAAAACAAAATTATAAACACTAAAATCAATTCATTATTATAAAATTTTAGGCTCTAGGCAGAGGTGTGGGAAAAACTTATATATTCCCACCAAGGAGGCTGTAGAACGAATTGGAATGTTGGAGACTTTTTAGTCCTGAACGATGCGAATAATTGGTCAGAAAGATTTAGTATCGCATAGGATAGGGTAATATCATAGCTAAATAAGCATAGGATGTTGAGTGCAGGAGCAAACTAATAACTTTGACAATTATCCTAAAATTCATTAAAATTATTCTAAAACATAGATTTTTATATGGATCTCAATAATATCGAAGTGAGGTGACATTCTTAGCGAGCTTAGTAGCGCCTGTTTTCGAGCCGCGCGTTCAGACCTATGCGCTTAAAATTTCTAATTCTTATATTTATGACATAGCTTAAATATAGATATATTTTAAAATTATTTACAAAAATACCTATATAGTGTATAAAAAATATATTCAAAGTCAAACACAACATAATACAAAATATACATTTAAAATACTATATAAAATACAAAGTGAAACTAAAAACTAAAAAAATATTTATATCTATCAAAACAATGATCAGTGCTCAGTCGATTCCATTGATCAAATTAAAGCTATGAGACAATGTGTGCTTGCCTTGAAGAACTCTCTTTTGTAATTTCTGAAAAAAAGTAGAAATATATTAGTATATATTTTAGCATATTAAAATTAAAAATATTAGTATACATTTTAGTATGTTAAAATTGTTTATATCTGATTATATTCATATAGAAATGAATAATATTAATTCAGATATTCATATCAGTAACAAAGTTTGGAAACCACGAAATCAGATGTTTTAAGTTAACTAAGAATATGGATGTGCGGCGACAAAATTCAGCCCTGTATATTCCACCCCTGGAAATCAACAGCAAGCCTGTACCCTTACCTATAACGACAAAAATACCAAACACCCACGATTCAGAGTCTCTTCCACCTCAGTCGGATATGGCATACGAACCTTATGAATAAATACCAAAGCTGTAACCAATAGTGGACCACAATAGAATTAAACAAACATAAATACAATTGGTGGCCACGATGTGATGATCTAATGTGATCAGATAAAACAAAGCGAAACCAATATCTATCTGAAGTAAACAAAACATTCGTCAACTTACATAAGTAAGTGCCTTAAATCTGCGGTTATTGATATTTCATTAGCAACATAAGAAAAGTGAATACTAATTTTTAAACATTTAGTAACACTTTATTTTTGAATTTCTTTATTTGTGAATTTCTGTTTTATTTTTTAACTCGTCGTAGGGTAAGTTATAGTAATCGGAAAATGAATAATTTCGACGTTTTCATGAGCACCGATCAAACGATTTGAAATATTCAAAAACCATTTGATTCCTATTGATAAGAAGACGTGCTGATTAGTTATGGCAAAAGTTGGTCCAGCCGTTTCGGAGATATGAAGCTTTGCTTTTTAGAAGTTCTTTGAGTGAAGAAAATCCAAATCGAATTTTCTAGAATACGGAGCATCCCATTTAAATGATTAAAAAAACATTCAATTCGTAATGATGGGGAGAAGTGGTGATTATTTTTTGGCAAAGACAGGCCCAGCCGTCTAGGAGATACTAAAATATGGCAGTTTTTGAGAGAACAAAGCATCCGATTTGGATGATTCAAAAAACCCTTTGCTTGTATTGAGAAAACGATTATTTTTGGGAAAACACTTATTTTATTTTTAAAATACATATATTTTTTTAAATATAAAAAATTATTCGGATTTTAATTTTTGTGTTAGCTAAAATTCCTAAGTTCTCTAATATACTTGAGATAAATAATTTAAACTTTATAATTTAGTTATATAATTCTTGGAAATATGAGATAAGGTCCTTCATTCTAACTTCGCTTGATGAAGTTTAGTTTATTCACTTTTCATGTGAACTCATATAAACGTCATCGTCCAATTTATAAACTCTTCTATTTTGTCTATAAAACACGAATGATTAAACAATTTATAACAATAGTAGTAGAGTAGTTAAAGTATTTCCAGATCATCAGTTTGGTTTTCACAGACAGCACTCTACAATTCAACAGTGCACTGAATCGTCAATAACTTCGAGGCCAAGCAATTCCGTTCTGCAGCCTTTCTAGATGTGAGCCAGGTCTTTGATAAGGTGTGGCAGGAAGGTCTTTCATCGGAGATCAGATCTCTGCTTCCAACTGGTTATTATAATATTTTAGGAAATTCAAAGTCCGTGTCAATACTAAAACTTCAACGTCACATCAGATTGAGGCAGGAGTTCCGCAAGGCAGTGTTTTGGGGCCATTCGGGCGTAAAAACCTTATCAATAAATATCAAAACTCTCAACCAATATTTGACCAAAATAAAATTACAGAAACATAAACACCGTGCCAATATTCACTTCAGACGTACTGACAGCACGAACACTACTAATTCGAAAAATTTCGGTCCGGCAATTGTGTTGAAAAACCACATAACGACTCTTCATAAATAGAAACAAAACTATAACCATAAATATATTGCATTAGAAAAGCCATAGCAAAGCCTTATTTGGACACATACAATAAGCACTAAAAGTCAAAAATTTGAAAAAGATATCTGAATATTTGATTTAAAAGAGCATATCATAGAATACACCTTACATAGTACTGTGTATATCACAATGTCTACGAAGCATATTCGAAAGCTTGATCCTCTTCGGATATTCTCGAACATCTTTTGTGCTTAACGTCTAATGATAGTAATCTAATTACAAAATAATAATAATAGTGTTAAGCAGAAGTATTAATTAATTTGCTATTTGAAATAGTGCAACAATGTTTAAAAAAAAATAACTAAAACATATTTATAAGTGCTGTTTGTGAATATGTAACATTTTTTCGACATTACCGAATTGATATTAAAATATTTATATAATTTTTATCGACGTAGTATTAAAAACATTGAGATTCATTTCTTGTTACGTCGATAATAGTAGAAAATGCAATTATTTCTTCCTGTCGGGAAAATAATACTAATTATTTACTTTTAAACTTATGTTGCTTTGTTCATTTTGAATAGATTTTGTTAAAATGTATTTATAAAACCTGTAACGATGGGATAAATGACGGACTGATTAAAGGCCTCATGAATAAAAATAAAATATTACTTTTAATCTTCTTACCTTATTAAAAATATTCGCGATAAACCGATTGTTCCTGTACAGATTATTTCTGAGAGCATCCTTCTTCTTCTGGGTCACTTCCGGAAGATTTTTATATTTCTTCCTAGACATCTCGCGAATTTCCTTCGTAGTGAAAATTTTCTGAGATTCTGCAAATAAAATATCAATCAAATACAATATTGAAGAACGAATTTTATCAACTTCTCAAAAATAGTAATATTTAACGAGTTCTTCAGGATACATAATAATTAGAGAATCCTGGTTCTAGATGTTAATTTTCAATAGAAAACATGTGGACAGACAGGTAGATGGATAAACAAATAGACGGGAAGTACATACAGATAGAATATATATATATATATATATTATATATATATATACATATATATAAATTAAATATATATATATATATATATATATACATATATATAAATTAAATATATATATATATATATATAAATATTATTATTGAATAAATGGATACAATTACCAGAATATACAATTATCAGAAAGTTCATGCAATAGGCCACACGGCAAAATTCAACTCACAACTAGTTTAATGTTATTTTTATTTTGTTGTGCCACTTTTCGAGTGTCAAGACATATAATTAACTTCCCGTAGAGTAAGTTATTGTAATGGGCCGAAAATCGAAGTTGAAAATTTTTACATTTCTCGACGTTTTGAAGGTTTCTGAACACTTTGGCATACCTCAGAAAAAATGGATGTGTGTGTATGTATGTATTGATACCATTTTTCGTCCACGTTTTCGGGCGCATGGATCAACCGATTTAAATGGTTCAAAAAACATTCGATTCCTATTGATAAGGAGATGTGCTGAACAGAAATTTTTTGTTTCATTTTTTTTTCTTTTTTCAAAAAAACTTTTTTTTGTATATCGAAAATAATTCAGATTTTATTTTTAATTCTGACTATAGTTCTAATATACTTTAAATAAATAATTTCAACTTTGCAATTCAGTTTATATAATTCTTATAAATATTAGAGAATGTTATAATATTTATAATAATCTATTTGAAAACATTTAACATTCCTCGAACATTTAGTTACGGTACGGGAAGTACCAGCAATTTGCCTTAAGGCACGATGCCATACACCCCACTAGTTGCTTTCTATTTTATATTTCTGTAAGATAATAATCAAAAACTTCATCTTATCAAAATACCGTAGTGTAAGTTATAGTAATACCAAAAAAAATCGTTAATGAAACTTTTTCGGCATACCTTAGAAAAATGGATGTATGTGTGCGTATAGTATTTTCGTCGGCGATTTCGGAAGCACGAATTAACCTATTTAAAGGACACAAAAAACATTTTATTCCCATTGACGTTTGACGTTCAACTGATGAATGGAAATTAAGTTTTTGAGTAATGCAGCATCAGATTAGAAACAACAAAAAACATTTTATTTGTATCGATAGAATGAAGAATTGATTACTTTTCTGCGAAGGCTGATGTACAGTGGTTTTGGATATGTAGTAAAAAGTTAAAAAAATGCAAATGCAAATGGACCTATCAATATAGATAGGTAGACAAAAAAGGGTAGTCAAATAGACAAGTAGTCAATTAGAAAGATAGATAGGTAAACAGGTACGCAGTTAGAAAGATCAAAAGATAGGCTGGTTGACGGATAGACCAAAAGAAAGATAAATATATAGACGCCGGGCCTGTCCTGGGTTCTCAGCGCACCCACATGTAATTTTTTTTTCTAGCGCCGCCCACCAATAATTTTAACTGTTTCAAGGTTATCATTGAAATTATATAAATATTTTTATAAATTTTAATAATGACTCACAACTCACATCAAATGAATAAATTCAACTTTGCAATTCAATTTATATAATTCTTAGAAATTTGAGATAACCTTCTTCATTCGTTTTGTTTATTTACTTTTCATGTAAACATATATAAAAGTCATTGTCCAATCTATAAGCTCTTATATTTTGTCTATAAAATAAGAATAATCAAAGTTACAGCATTTATAATGATCTATTTGAAAGCATTTAATATTCTACAAATATTTTATTATGACACGGAAAGTTTCAGCAATTTGCCTTAAGGCACGATGCCATGCACCACTAGACTAGTTTAATTTTCAATTATTTCTAACGCATATGGAATATTAATATTTGGTTTTTAAACATTTTACTTATTTATTATGCGATCTATTCTATTGAGCAAATCATGCCAAGAGAGCAAAAAAACTAGTCTTTCATTTTTAAACATAAACTCGTAATGAAACACTTGTATTTCATGTTCGATCTTTCAAATTTAATTCTTCATTATTTACAATATCCAAAATTGCTTCGAAAACTTATTATTCAGTATCATTAGTATTCATCTTCACTTTGCCATCAGATTCGGAGTATCAGATTGTTGCATTAAAGTTAAATTTTTAACGTATTTTAAAAGAATTGCCCAAAGATTAGTAAAAGATACAAAGATATTACATATTTTTATATCTATATTAAAAAAACTAATTATATCTGAATCTGTATTATTTCTGCATAGTTAATAATTAAATTTAGAGTATGGGCACTACTAGGTATAAAAAAAGTTTAACGATTTTTGTTCCAGAGTAAATTTTTCTTGCATTTTTCATATTTGCTCCACTTCCATAAAATTAACCACGTATGTCTTTAACGTTCAAAATTCATCAGATGCGAAACATTTGCATCAAAAATAACAGTTACAATTAAATTGCTCAGAATAAATAAGCTATTTTATAGACACTGACCTCCCATTTTCCATTTTTCTCTATTATAATTAGTATCTATTTTTTTAACAAGTTCCGTTTCAACTAAATCAGCTCGCAATTTTTCGTCAATAATACCCAATAATTAATTTAATCTAACACTAGATCATTTCTTTTTCGATTCCACGTTAACTTCAAACGAAGTAAAAATTCAGTGAGTAGATTAAGCAATAAGCAGAACAATAATTTACTAATTAGCGGAGTTATTAATCAAATATTAATGCAAACTGAATATGCTTTTTGCGTCTCCGTATCTACAGTTAACTTAGATTATTAAGAATTTTAGATTGTATATTTAAAAAAAATTGTGAATAATATATTTTAAATTTCATTTCCGAATCTCGGTTTTGCACCCCTTAAGGCGGACGCCCGCAATTTTTGCATGCATCGCATGCAAGGCAGGTGCGGCTCTGGATAGACAGGTATACAGGTAGACAGGTTATATAAAAACAGACAAATAAATAAATAAAAAGGTAGATAGGTAAATATGTATACAGAGAGATGGAACGATAGAACAGTAGACAAGAAGACAGTTTGACAAATAGAAGGTAGACAAGTATGAAGTGAACAGGTAGACAAAGTAGTAGACAGGTAGATCATATTTAAATCAAATTATTATCGATTTAATCGATTTACATATTTCGTAAAGTTCGTGCAACTTGCAGTAAGGAAAAACGCCACTTACAACATGTTCTATGTAGAATAAGTAGTAAGATGCTTAATTAATAACTTCCCCATGAAGAACGATAGGTTTTCGCCAGAAAATCCAACTTGCGAATATAATCTCTTCTCGGCCCTTCAAGTAATTTTGAATCGTTTGAGATCAAAATTGAAAAAGTTTATGTGTGTGTGTTTGTATGTTGAGACAATGTTTGACTTATCGTTTGTTATGTTTACTCAGAAATGGCTGTACAGATTTCAAAAATTTAAAAACCACTTGATGAAAAGTCAATAATCGGCTTGCATACACGCATCATTTTTTCCAAATTCGATCTCATTCGATTCGACTTGAAACGCCGAGGAAACATGAATCAAATTTTCTCAAGAAAACAAACTCTCTTTCGAGAAGTAAATTATAAAAGTGTCTATAAAATATTATACTGAAATCCATATATAATAGATGCGATTTGAAAAAAACACTAATTTAATACGTCTATTTTACATAAGATTGCTCTTTTGTATTAATGTAAGATGAAATATTTTCCTCAATGTGACAAATATAAGACTATGAAATAAATTAAGAGGCAACAAGATATAAACGAATCTAAAATCATGTATTTATATTGTTAATAATATTTTATATTAAGCCAGTAAGAATATAAGGCTAAAAAAAATTTATCTCATATTGCCAAATTAAAAAAAAAATTTTTGCACATCGATGTTTAATATAATTGCAAAACAAATTATTATTGTTTAGCGCAATTAGTGGTGCAAAAACAGTTAACATTGAATATAAGTATTTTAATCGAAATCACATGATTAGGTCGCTTTCACACGAAGCGACAGCAAACGTATTACACACAAGCGGACGGTTATTAAGTGAATGAAGATCCTTAGAAAAATTCAAAGTTATAAACCTAAAAAAATACCTTCATAAACTTAAAACTAACTAAGTGTAAGTAGCATTTTGCCTTAAGATAAGTTGTATGAACTTTTCGATATGTGTAAATAATCGGTTTAATCAATAAGCATTAAGTTTTAGCAACTTGTAAATTTGTGACGACTATAGATGTTAAAGCGACCCATTATTTAAACTTGATAAATTTTCATAATTAAACCACTTTTCATATGCGCATGATAGCCCAGGAAGTTTATTAAAACCACGAATCTATCATGATTCAAAATTTCATTAAAATCGTGAAAATGATTTTTTTCAACATCTAACAAAGAAACGGCTCGGCCACAATCCTGTGATTTATAAAAATGACGAATGCAAGTTTTGTAATTAAACGACTTCGTAAAACCCTAAGGGTGTTCGTTTAGTTAGAGCACAGGTTCCCAAATATTTTTGTGCCATGGGGGTCCATGGGCTTTTTCATAGATGCCCCCATTTACCCGATATCGTTTTTTTTATAAATTTCAAACTATACTGAAGTATATTATTAAATATTTAAAGTAAAAATAAATGTTAATTTTATGCATTTATCATTAATATAAAATAATAAAAAAACTAGTAGTGTGTATGGCATCGTGCCTTAAGGCAAATTGCTAGAACTTCCCGTACCGTAACTTTTCAAATAGTTTATTATAAATAAATACTGTAACATTGTCTAATATTAAGAATTATATAAACTGAATTGTAAAGTTGAAAATATTTGTTTAAAGTATATTAGAAATTAGGTCAGAATTACAATTAAAATCTGAATTATTTTCGACATACAAAAAAAAATTTTTGAAAAAAAATTGAAAAAAGAATTGAAGCAATCATTTTGTTAAAACAAGCAGAAAGTTCTTTGAATCATTCAAATCGGACGCTTAGTTCTCTCAAAAACTGCCATTTTTTGCGCATTTAGCTCTGTATCTCCGAAACCGCTAGACCTGCCTTTTTGAATGATTCAAAAAACTTTCCGCTTGTGTTGGCAAAACAATTGCTTTTGGAAAAAAAATTATTTATCTTATTTTTTTTCAAAAAAAAATTTTTTTCATATCGAAACTCTATCACTATGCAAGTTTCTATAAAATAGTCAAGTAACTATTCTTCTGGCAATCTTTACCAAAAACTAAACAGCACAATTTGCAACTCTTATTATGTTTTCGAACAATTATTGTATTTTCAAAATTGGTTCGGTGGAAACATAGACAACAATTTTGCACTTCTCTACTAATTCAAAAGAATCATCTCAGCCAATTGTAGCGCAAAAATAATCATTGCGAGTCCTTTTCGAGTTTTATCAAATCGGTTATATAATACATAACCATACATACTTTTTCTAATTTTAATGACAAATTCATAATGTCTTGAATGTAAACATTAGCTATTTAGATTTTCTGTCTGAACATAAATAAATATATATGTGACAATAAATAATTATATTAATTTTTTCTACAAGTTATCATGCATTACGTAAATAAACTACATAATGTTACTGACTTGTTTTCTGAGGCAACATCTTTTGGACATTGGCTATTTCTGTTTTTAGTTTCGGTTCTTCTTCAATCAACTGCAAAAGCTTTTTCCTTTCATTATTTCTCTGGGTTCTTTAAATAAAACAATTCATTAATTCGTTAATTAACTCTTATATAAAATAAATTACTTAAATACCAATCGACTATGTATGGTGACATATAGACGAGACCATTCACTAAATATTCATTACCTTAATTCTGCAATTCTATTAATAACATCTCTCCGTCTATCAGCTTTCTTCACAAAATCACTTTTGTAAATAACCAAACACTCCTGCACAGTCGGGTTATGTTTCCTATTTCCATTCTGCTTCTTTTCTCGAGCCACCAGAAAACTATCAGTTGATGTACTTAGCAGAGTACTTTCATTCAAAGTACCAGCAGTATTTTCAGTATCCTCCGAGTAACTATCGGTCTTGAGGTTGTCAAAATCTCCCAGATTAATAGTTTGTAATTCTGCAGAGCCTTCAGAAATAAATCTTGACTTATTGTCGAATACAGTGATAACAGTTTTTTCATTATTCATTTTTTTGTGCTTGTTGGTTTTAGGATGTCTACTTCTGTTTTCTCGATTGTAAGGTAATTTGACCTTAACTTCATCCAGCGAAGGCTTTCTTCCATTCCTAGAACTATTTGTCGGTGTCGATTCACTTTCAAATGTTAAAATATAAGCTACAGGTGGCTTTGATGTTTTACCATGTTTCTTTTCTAACGTTTGAGTTTTTTTACTGCATTTGCAAGAACATTTTTTACAATGATTACAACTAACCATAACAGCTTCCACCATTTTATCAGAATTGTTGCGATTGGATGTTTGAGTACTGATTGTTTGAACTTGTGGTTTTCTTGTGGATGTCTTTTCATAACTTTCCCATCCCGGAGATGATTCTGTTGATTTGTTTTGTCCACTTATAGATATCGTAGCAGATTTTAAAGACGTATGTGTTCCTGATGACTCGACAAGCTTAGAATGAGAAGATGACTTATGTTCTGATATATTCTCTGATAAAACATTGCTCTTGATATCATTTTTATCTTTAGACTTTGTTGAAATATCTGGTGAAGGTTTAGATTTTGTTGAATGCCCAGATGACTTTGATGCAACTATTTTTTGTTTCTGAGCCTGGTCTATGCCGATTACTTCAGAATAGGGCCTGCTGACATTTATGTGTGAATCCCATTCAGGATATGTTATGCAAGAACTGCGGGTGCTTGGATTGTCTTTAGCAAGTTGTGTCGATTGCTTTAACATTTCTATGCTTCTTGTAAGTTTTTTCAATTGCTCGCGAATTGACTCCTTACTTGAAGAAGGAGAGGAACCTTTTTCTTCAGATGTTGGCATTTGTTTTTCTTTGGATTTTAAGGAAGTTTTAGATGTATAACTACTGTCTATCAGACTTTGTTTACTGGAAGTGTCACTTTTTAAAGATGTACGTCTTGGTTCTGCAGTTTTCTGAGAAACTGATGGATTTTCCATCATATTTCGACATGGACATGATCTACTAGTAGATTTTACTTCAAAATCTGTTACCAATGGATATATCATGTTACGATTTGGTATTTTACCTAGTTCAGAAAAGAAATTAAAGTCAAATTTAGTATCACCTCTTTCGCTAACTTTATAAGGACCAAGTGAATCAAACTTTGTCTTCTCGGGTTGATTATTTTCCAGCAACGTTTTTAGATAATTCAAATGTTCAATTTCCGAGTTTATCCAAGCCAGTTGTATATCTTTTTCTTGTTTTGCATAATTTATTAACCCAATTCCTTGTGATTTGTCGTGATTTTGTTCAGTTCTGATTTGTTGTTGAAGTAAATTTTGTTCCAACATTTTTTGCTGATCATTCAACATATTTAGCTTTTCCACAGATTTCAAATGATTTTGAGCTAAGTCTTGAAACGATTGATCTTGGCAGGTAAAATCATTTTTGCCTCGTATGGTAAAAACACTTTTTGGTTTTTCTTCGTGAATAACAGGTGCGTCGTTAGCCATTGGTTTAGTTGGAACTCTAATGAAATCTACACCTTGAGCAAATTTGTATGGTTTCCAAGGCACATTAGCTACTAAATTTTCAGGCAAAGAATAACTCGGATCAGGACTTGCTGCTTGTGAAGTTTTTGAATCACAGCTATTAACTCCTGTTGTACTCGAAGTATACTCTTTCAATTTTGATTGTGGTCTTGAAACATCAGAAGTAGCTGTATCGTCGCCATAATTTACTTCCAGAAGCCTTTTAACAATTCTTTTAACCATTTTTTTCTTTAACTCTACATTACCCTTTTTACTGTACATCATACAATTCAGTAAACGTATACCAGTTTTTATATCGTTATTCAATGTAGATAATTTCACATCATCGAATAAAGGATCATTTTTATTGCTAGATAAATTTGTACTAGTTCCTGTTGTCATATAATTATTACTACTTGATGATTCCTTTCTGATCTTACTTTTTATCGATTGAGCGGTTTCAGATTTTGTTACTGAAGAAGTATTATCATAATCTGAATTCTTGTTAGATTTATCATCATAAGGCATCGGGACACATATTCAAAACTATCTGCTATAGTTATCATGTTTTCGTTTACCTGGGATGTGGTATGTATATTAGATCCCAAGGAAGATTGTGAAATATTAAATCTGTTGTCATTTTTCAACACTTCTAAAATGTTTTCATTAGGCTTACCCGGAGATGAATCTTCATCTGTTAAGGAAGTCTGGATGGAAATCAGTTTGCGTCTTGCCATTCTTTTCTTCAACATTTTAGATTTTGATGTGACTTTCACTGGGGTACCTCTAACGTTTTCTTTACTTTCTTTCGAGAACTTTTCAGAATCATCCTCATCAGAAACTTTGTTCGGATTTTTGTGTATAGAGGTCTTATCAGTATTTCTGGTCAAAGTGGTTTGTATGTATTTGTCAGCTTTTTTTGTAGTCAATGATTTCAAATCAATATCATTTAAAGACTTATGTTGCTTCAAAATCTTTCTATCATTATTATCAGGCAATGGCTCTACAAATTTTTCTTCCATAGACTTAATATTTGAGATATACTCTAAATTCTGTTTTGATTCATCAGTTTTTAGCACAAGTGGCGTTGATTCAGCAGTCGGTTTTCCTATAAATTTTCGAACCTTTACATCTTTCCTGGAAACTTCAGATTGCATCCTTACATTTTCCGGAGAGGCCTCTTTTGGCTCACCGTATCGTGTTTTATGACCTTGTTGTAAAGCTATACGTTCCAATGTGCTTAAAGGCTTTTTAGCATCTATATCATCAGGGTTTCTGTATCCAATATCAGCCAAGGAGTCCCATTCTAGACGTTTATTTGATGCAACACTACTAGTGGGCGAAACAGTATTACGTCTAGTCATAGTACCTTGATCTGTGCTTGACAAAGGCTCTACAGTTTTATCATCAAATTTCAAAATACCTTTAGGCTTTGAAGGTACCTTTTCAAATTTAACTTGACGAATGTCTTCAAAATCATTAGGAGCACTTAAGTCATAATTTATCTCTATTTGAGACTCTAGATTAAATACAAAATCTCTGTGCTTTGAATCATTTGTTTTATGTTTAGATTTAGTTGAATGTTCAATATAAGGACGTTCAGAGTCTGTTTTGTCATCAATTTCGCTAAGTTTTGGGTTTGATGTTTTAACATTTTCTTCGGGGATTTCATCAGTGCATATATTTTGCACAACTTCTTCTTCACTTTTGTTCAATTGACTTTGATTTTTATCATCACATAATGTACCATTAGAATCATTTAAGTCCAAAATAGGAGGCAATGTTAAATATTGTCTAATATCTCTATCTTTCCCGAATAATCTATAATATTCTAATACTTGCTTACTATCCTGAGGCTCCGGTGTTTTGCTATCCATATTTAACACTATTTTATACAAATAATAATAATATATATTAAAAATTTATTAAAACATATTTATTTAAAGCTTATGAAATCATATTGATCGTAAAATATGTAATTTATTTAAATTAAAATAATAATTTATAAGTCGGTTTGACGTTTGTTATTTGATTCCAAGTTCGTTTAAAAACGTAAACACAAATGATGAGCAACCATAGATAATCAAAGTGACGCGAAGACATAGATGCCATAGATGAAAGAATCGCAAAGATCAGTGATATCTATGGTCAAATGGATTATATAAATTAATGGATAACTTTTATACAAATCAATTTACAAATGTAGTAATTTTGACGAATTCATTTTTTATTTAAATATGTTTGGAAACTATTTATATCATTTTGATAATTAAAATAATTTAGAATATATTTGTTAATGCCTAAATTATACACCAATTTAACCAATTATATTATTGGTTAAAAAATATTTATCTGCAATTCTTTTATATGATAATATTGAGACCATAGATAAAAGAAGAGTATGAGTATGGGAATACATACTCTTCTTTTATCTATGTGTGGGTCGGACATTGGATTTATCCCTAATCGCAATATAGTCCATGTCCGCGATCATATGTGCATATTTATACCTGTGAAATGATATGTCAAAAATTATACGAAATGTTGCGCAGTTGGTGCAGTTTAGTTGAGGTTATGCGCAGTGTCACAATGAATAAACATATTTATTTTTAGTCAATATCTATTAACCCTTTACGTAAACAAGTGCACTATCTAATTCTGCTATTAAATCCACTCTAAAGCCATTTTCAGTGCCAAAATACAAACCGCAACTTTCCGATGATTTGACAGATGCGTCACTTTTGACATTTACAAAGTCATCGAAAAATTAAAAATGCACATTCACTAACATCTCACTCGCCGTTCGGGGACAAAATTATTAGTTATGTCGAAGCCAGAAGGATACAATACTTTAAAAAATGAACATAGCCCGATTTTAGATGAGACTAATGTATCCATACACGCAACAAAGAAATTGAGATATGCTAGTACGGAACCATACAATGATGCCTTACCGAAGCCTGTACATGATCCTGATGATGATGAGACGCCCCAGGACGGTGGCCTCATAATACATGTGGCCCCTGAGCCAAACATGGCTCGGTGGACCCACATCGAAGACTTAGATTCTTTCTTTCTACGAATGTATTGTTATCATCAGAAACATGGGTTCAATGTTATGATTTTAGCAGAGTTTTTCAGCCTAGCACAATTTGTATTTGTTATATTTTTTACGACTTTTTTGTGGCATTGTGTTGATTACCAAGTTTTGTTCAAAGAAAAACCACCGGATTCAAATCACTCTAAAGTAACAATTTCAGATGTTGTTCTTGATCCTTCAGAATGTATCTCCAGTTTGGGAGTGGTGGCTTGGACCTGCCTTTGCTTAGCAGGATTCTGCTGGTTGTTAAGACTTGCACGTTCCGTGTATCATTTAGCACATTACTGGGATATAAAGCATTTTTTTAATATTGCTTTAAAAATTGATGATGTTGATCTTGATAATTTGACTTGGCATGAAGTTCAAAAAAGAGTAAGAGATGTCCAAAGTGAACAACAAATGTGCATTCACAAAGCACAATTGACAGAGCTCGATATATATCATAGAATTTTAAGATTTAAGAATTATATGGTTGCTATGATCAACAAAAGTTTATTGCCAGTTAAATTTCAAGTACCATTTATTGGAGAAACTATTTTTTTATCTCATGGGTTAAAAGAAAATATGGAATTTTTATTATTTTGGGGACCATGGTCTCCTTTTGAAAATAATTGGCATTTAAGAGATGATTATAAAAAATCTGCCAAGAGGAATGAACTAGCTGCTGATTTATCTAAGCATATTATGTATGTTGCTCTCGCCAACCTGATTCTGTGCCCTTTAGTATTTCTGTGGCAACTAATGTTTTTATTTTTCAACTATGGTGAAATGATTAAGCGCGAACCAGGAACTTTAGGTGCTAGAGCCTGGTCACAATACGCCCGCCTATACTTGAGACATTTTTAATGAGTTGGATCATGAGTTAAATGCTAGGTTGACAAGGGCTTACAGACCTGCTGTTAGATACATTTCAGCTTTTTCTTCACCATTAATGACTGTGATTGCAAGAAACATAGCCTTCATTGCTGGCGGTGTATTGGCTACTCTTCTAATATTAACAGTTTATGATGAAGATGTATTAGCAGTCGAACATGTTTTATCTATAATGACAATACTTGGGGCTGTAGTTGCTACATGCAGATTGTTTATACCTGATGAAAACTTAGTTTGGTGTCCTGAGCAACTACTAGCAGGTGTTCTAGCACATGTTCATTATTTACCGGCATCTTGGAGGGGATACGCACACACTACATCCGTGAGAGACTCTTTTAGTCAACTATTTCAATATAAAGCTGTGTATCTATTTTATGAGCTCATCAGTCCACTAACAACACCTTTTATATTATTATTTTGGCTGCGACCGAAGGCGTTAGACATAGTAGACTTCTATCGGAACTTTACAGTTGCTGTTGTTGGAGTCGGAGATGTGTGCTCATTTGCACAAATGGATGTACGTAAGCATGGTAATCCTGATTGGCAAACAAGCTCTCCAAATGAGTCTCAAGTAGATTATGGAGGCCATGCAAAACCCACAGTGAATCAGTATACTCAAGGAGAGCATGGAAAAACTGAATTGTCGTTATTGCATTTTGCTCTTACGAACCCAGATTGGGCAATGCCTCATGAAGCACACAGATTTGTTAGTGGCTTGAGACGAGGAGCTATGCATGAACTAAGGAATGTTAATGGTAACCAAGGTACTATGAATTTGGGGGCTATGGGTTTTTCATTGAATACTTTAAGTAGTTTAGGTGAAGAATACGCTTCAATTGCCAATTCAATTTTGGTCTCAAACTATAAACTGCCAGGAACAAATAACTTATATGCGCCAGGATTTAGTAATTTACAAGAACAAAGTATCTCTCGCATTGCAGACAATGAGATTAATATGAGTCTTAATGATTTGAATCGTGCAGAATTATCTGAAATTCAACCTGATACTTCCATGGTGACCCCTGCTTTTAATACAAGCATGCTGAGACGTGGTTGAATAGAGTTGAAGTAACATTGGAGGAAAAATAGCAGTCTTCTATTAAACTTACAATGCAATAATTTGAACATTTTGGCATACCTCCGAAAAAATGGATGTGTGTGTTTTGTGTGTTCTTATTTCTTCGTCCACGTTTTCGGGCGCATGGATCAACCGATTCGAATGGTTAAAAAAATGCTTCGATTCCTATTGATAGGAAGATGTGCTGATTAGTATTTGGCAAAGGCAGGTCCAGCCGTTACGGTGATACGGAGCAAAGAGTGTAGAAAATAGAAATCGAGTTTTTGAGAGAACGGATCATCCAATTTGAATGATCTAGAAAACATTCAATTCGTAATGACGGGTAGAAGTGGTGATTAGTTTTTGGCAAAAGCAGATTCAGCCGTTTTGGAGATACCGAGCTAAATGTGCAAAAAATTGTAGTTTTTGAGAGAACTAAGCATTTGATTTGAATGATTCAAAAAACTTTCTAGAGAACTAAGCATTTGATTTAAATGATTCAAAAAACTTTCTACTTGTTTTGACAAAATAATTGGTTTTGGAAAAAAAAATTATTAAAAATTTTTTTTTTGTATATCAAAAACAATTTAGATTTTAATTTTAATTCTTAATTTTTTTTTCAAAAAAAGTAATTTTTTGTCAAATTCCTAGTTTCTCAAAAATCTAATATTTACGAAGTAAAATTTTTTCAAAAATGTTGATCGTTTTTAAAAAAATAATAATATTTGGTACGGGAAGTTCTAGCAATTTGCCTTAAGGCACGATGCCCTAATTGCCTTAAGGGGGTTGTTCTTTTTTTATTTTTCTTTGTTTCGGTTTTGAGATTTTTTGATATTATGAAAGATAAAAACCTTAGAATCATTTTAAAAAAAAAATCATCTCAATATCTATTTTTTGACGAAGTTATAGATATATTTATCTCTATATGTATGATCCTCTGAAAGCGTTTTTTTATCGCTCCGCGAGCTATTGTATGCCAGTTTCCTCTTTTTCATTTGAATACCTCATGCACATGACCTTTTTAATGTGTCAGCATCTTTGAACACCATGGTGTATTTCGTACATTAAATTAAATGGTGTATTCTGTACATTATATTAAGAACTTTAAATACGTTTTTTTCAAATTGACTTTTTTCAATGCGGTGCCACAAATTAAACAAAAACTACAAGTCGGATCGACTTGCATTTTTTTTTAATTTGCTCACCACTGCAATACCTAGTCCCCCTACCTCAAACAACTTGATAACATAACGCAAAAAAATTTTGCGAAGCTTCTCGCCCCCCCAAAAAAGCCTTTTTTGACACTTTTTTTATAAATAGCTGTCATTTTTTTCCTTCTTGCTTTTTTTCTTTCATTTTGGTGGGGGGACAGGAAACAAACTTCTTCTTCAACGTAATTTCTTTTTTTTTTTGTTTCGGGCGATGCGCAACGGATTTATCTGTGGCACCGCAAAAGAGATCGATTTTGCAAGACCGACTTTGGCGCCCCCTGGTTAAAAAATGACGGCGCAAAAAAAAGAAGAAAATCACGTAATATTCTATGATTTTGTAACTTTTGTTTAAAAAAAAACCGCATGTCTCTATGATAAATACATTTCGAGAAAAAACAAAAACAAATACCTTGCGTTTTTTGTAACAAAAAAAGAACAACCCCCTTAAGACAGAATTTCACTTACAGCTAGTTAGTAATATTTTTGAAGTCAAAAGTGTACATAATGCGAGAAATCTAGGGGCAAATAGTATGACGAGTATGACGAGATCATTTGTGTAATGTATGTACAATCAATGGTTTTGTATACAATCGCTAAAAGTACTACTTCACTTCTAGCGAAGTAACATGCTTAAGTTAAATACATGATAAATCACTTGAATGCGATAAATGCGAAGTGATAAAGTATTCAAATGTCCGGATGAATTATCACCGCACATTGAAACACAACAAATGCTAATTTTTGCCTCTGTAAAGTATGTAAAAAAATTGTTTTGGTATATTTGTAAAACACAAACACATACATCCTGAGAAAAACATGACTGACCATGCTGGAAGACGGTTACATAATTGTGAAACTTATGCCAATAATTTTTTTATGTAACATTTATCCATAAACTTATTTGGTGTAACAGTTGCATATATGTTTTGTATGCAATAACGCGTTTACATTTTTTGAGAGTTTGATATCACACCAGGCGTACCCATTCACGCTTTTCAGTGTTTAATTTTCAATTAAAAATTTGAACAAAAATGCATATTTGTTACATCAAGTCTACCAGTTTTTTGTCCTTCAGTCTATCTCTACATATGACCATCCACCTATCCATCTACCTGTCTACCAGTTTACTTAACCATCAATTTACTAGTCCAAGCATTTATCTGTCCACCAGTATATCTATCAACCTGTTTATCAGTCTACCAATTTACCTGTTCAACAATTTGCTTGTTTAACAATTTACCTGTTTAACAATTTACCTGCTCAATAATTTACCTGTCTACCAATTATCTTGATTTTTCATATCTTCACGTTTCAGCGGTTTCTGAACATTTTGGCATACTTCAGAAAAAATGGAATGGTCCGCATTTCTTCGTCCACGTTTTCGGGCGTACGAATCAACCGATTTGAATAGTTCGAAAAACATTCGATTCCTATATTGATAGGAAGATGTGCTGATTATAGTTTTTGGCAAAGTCAAAGCCGTTACAGAGATACGGAGTTTTTTTTAAATTTATTTATTAATAGCAATCACAATGCAATTTAATCTCATAAGCTATTGTGACACAAAGGAGAGGAATCGAAAGAAAAAAAATTAAAACTAGTTGGTAATGTTATTTTGCCTTGAGGCAAGTTACATGAACTTCCCAATATGTGTGAACTCAATCAATAAAATATAAATTAATTTATGAGTTATTAAAAGTATTCCGAGTGGATTTATTACACATAATTGAAAACGAACGAACACGTTAACTCGAGTATTTTCTAAAAGCAAATTTTCAAAAATCAATAATTTTTATAATTGAACCAGTTTCCGTAGAACTTTAATAGTTTAGTATGTGCATTGAGAGCAAGTACTCTAGCGTTATACCAAGTAAATCGTCTAATTTTAGTTTTAACCAACGTCAAAAAAACTACTCATTTTTGATGAATTTTTAAAATTAAACGACTTGTCAGGCCGTAATATTTCAGTAAGTTTTATGAGACCATGATATATATCGCCAAAAAAAGTTTCATAAAAAACGGCTTAAACATTTTTTTTCAACAGTTAATTACACGAAAACAGCTCTGTAGATTTTCACCTAAAACTAATCAGTATCATTCCAAGCTAATATCTTTCGAACAGTTTTTGATTTTTTAAAATTGATTCGGTAGTATGGGCTTAAATGTGGACCAAAATTTCAACACTTTTTTTCAAATTACAAAGAAACGGCTCGGCAGATCGTCTCACAAAACTGACAAACAATTAAGATTTTGAGAAATCGTCGATCAAAGGTCTAATTTTGACAAATGCTAAAAGAACGATACTAATTTTTGAAAACCTTGAAGAATTTTTAAAATTAAACGACTTGTAGGTCCCTAATATTTTAGTATTATCTACAAGACTATGATATCTACCGTCAAAAAAAAAATCATAAAAATCGTCAAAATTTATTTTTTAAAAACTTTATTACAAGAAAACGGCCCGGACGATCTTTACCAGAAACTAATCAGCACGATTCCCAACCAATATCTGTCGAACGGTTTTTGAATTTTTAAAATCGATTCAGAATTGCGGGCTAAAACGTGGACAAAATTTTTTCACTTTTCTGCCAATTACAAAGAAACGGCCCGGCCGATCGTCACACAAAACTCAAAAACGTTAGTCCTCATCGAGATACATCGAATGGCTTTTAAATTTTTGAAATCGGTCCAGCCGCTTTTGAGAAAACGTTGATTTACGGCAAAAAATCTGTTTACATTCACACACACACACGCACACATACTTTTTCCAAATTTGGTCTCATTCGATTCAGAATGGCTTGAAACGTCGAGAAAACATGAAATTAGCGAATCGGATTTTTTGATAAAAACATAAAAGAAATAATTATCTAGAGTACACCAATGAGTAAAGCCATGCCCAGGTATTTGACCACATCGGTTTGTGGTATTGTACATTGATTTAGGGATACTTGAGAACAGGTGTCTTTTCTCAGCGAAAAGGTTGTAGGTTGTATGCTTCGATTAGGCCTCGTTGAGTTTTATTTTCCATATTTTGGACCAGGTCTCGATTTTGTTAAGATGACATTTCAGTTTCTGTGAGGCTACTTTGGGATCTAGATCAGAGGTTAAGATTGCGATATCATCGGCAAAAGTACAACAAGTAGAATCACCATATTCTGGAAAATCACTCGTGTCTAATAGATAAAGAAATGGACCTAAGATGGTGCCTTGAGGAACACCTGCGTTCACCAGTTTGGGCTCAGTTGATTCTTGGCCGATTTTTACTTGAAACTTTCTTGAGCATAAGTAAAATTCAAAGAATTTTATGTATGATGGTAAAAGATTTCTGATTTTATATAGAAGACCAAAGTATCAGACTTTGTCAAACGCCTAGCTTACATCAAGGAACACGGCAGAACAGTACTTCTTGGCTTCGAAAGCTTTGTTGACAGTATCAACTATACGATGATACTGCTGTATAGTGAAGTGTTGTTTACGGAAGCCAAATTGATGGTCCGGAACAATATTTAACTCTTTTGCAATGTTTTCTAGTAGAAACTGTTCAAATACTTTTGAAATTATTGGCAGTAGACTTATTGGCCTGTATGAACTAACAATGTTGGGGTCTTTTCCAACTTTTAGTACCATTATAATGGAAGCCAATGTGAAACAAGTTGGCCAGTAATTTAGTCTCATTATTGCATTGAATTCATGGGTAATTAAATACGGAGTTAAAAGTGCAAAAAATAGAAATCGAGTTTTTGAAAGAACGGAGTATCCGATTTGAATGATCCAAAAAACATTCAATTCGTAGTGACGGAGAAAAGTGGCGATTAGTTTTTGTCAAAGGCGGGTCCAGCGGTTTCGGAGATATAAAGTTAAATGTGCAAAAAATGGCAGTTTTTGAGGGAACTAAGCGTCCGATTTGAATGATTCAAAGAACTTTCTGCTTGTTTTAACAAAATAATTGCTTTTGAACAAAAATTTTTTTTGTATATCGAAAATAATTCAGATTTTAATTGTAATTTTGACTTAAGTTCTGATATACTAAACAAATATTTTCAACTTTGCAATTCAGTTTATATAATTCTTATAAATATTAGACAGAGTTACAGTATTTTATAACAATCTAAAACATTTAATATCTATCTAAAAACATTTAATATTCCTCGAACATTTCGTTGCGGTATGGAAAGTTCCAGCAATTTGCCTTAAGCCACGGTGCCATACATACCACTAGTTTTAATAAATTTTGAATTTTTTTATCTTGAATTATATTGTCATCAGCAAGATAGCGTTTCGAAGGAAATACTATCCTTTAATTATTTTATTGTATTTTAATCTAAATTAATTAATGTTATGATGATAAAGTTTATGAAAGAAAAGTGATTTAATTATAGAAATTTATTTATTTATTTATTTTATTTATTATTTATTTATTTATTTATTTGATATAATTCGTATATACTGTATCTCAGTCTCAGTCAGACAATTATATATTAAAGTTTGAAATAATCAGCTTTCTTTCAAATACGTGTTAATACAATTACAGATAAGTTTGCAAGACACCAAATATAAATTGCATTGATTAGTTTTAGTAAAAGCGAAAACTTTATTTTCGAAATAAAGTAAATACAGTTAAAAATGGTTTCTAAATATTAATTTTTATTGATTCAAGCCATTCGTTCGAGTCAACGAATGAATAAATCCAGTTAAATGACAAAATACTTATTGAAGGCCATTGTGAGAGGATGTTCCTCATCAGCCCAGTTGCCCAGTTCCAATTCCAATGCCCGTCATGCAGTTAATAAAATCAATTAGGTATAAACAACAGACATAAAAACAATCTGACAACCGTGGAAATTAAATTATAAACTAGGTGTAGGTGAGTTTTATTTGAAATACGTTACAGCTAGACGTTTGACGTTTGAAATCAGCTAGACGCAATAAACTCTTTACATCACGTAGCTGATCATAATAAATAAACATGCTGGTGGTGTAATGCCACAGATATAACGATTTGTTGCGCGAATACGTCTTTGATTCGTTTCTGCTGCATTTACAAGTTAATTTGTTAAATGGAATCTTACACAATAATGGTGCATTGCATCGTCCCTTAAGGCAAAATGTAGAAACCTTCCTTTTTTAAATTGTTTGAAATAAATGATTTTTAAGAATTTTGAAATTTTCTAAAAAACGACTTTGAAAAGTTTTAATCCTTAAAAGCTTTGGGTTTTTTGAAAATTTTGAAATAATTAGCTTTTTTTGAAATTTTGAAATATTTTGAAAGATTGGAATCCATTCAAGTCGTTTGAACCATATTGTCGAAAATCTCGAGATCATTTTTGAACTATATAAATTTTGATACGGAATCCAAGGAAGTGAAAATAATTATTATACTTTTTGATCTTATTTTAAAATGTCTATAAGTTTATAAAATAAATGACTATTTGATGTGCAATTATAATTTTTGTCTGTTAAGTGGCATGTTTTAAAACTTTTTAAAACCCCTAAACCTATGATTCAATGAATTCGCTCAAAAACTGAGTTGCCGTTTTTACACTTTTTGCCCCTCTCGCATCGGCTCGACCCGCCTTTATCATAAACTAATTAGCACGTCTCCCCATTAATAGGAATCGAAAGCTTTTTGAAGCAATGAAATCGATTGATCCGTGCTCTCGATGTCGTCATCGAAAATTTGAATGCATGCATAAACACATGCATCCATCTTTCTAAAGTTTGCCTAAATGGCCTAAAAGTTCACAATCCTTTGAAACGTAAAGCAAGACAATTTTCATTTTCGTTTTTCTGCAATTACTATAACTTACCTTAGTTATGCATAATTATTGCAATTATATTTTTATTCCGTATTAATTAGAAATTTCTAATTGGTTCGGAATAAAAATTAACTGTTAACAGTGTTTGAATTATTAAAAGATTCAGAAATTTTGGCTAAAATGTGGACTAAAAATTTTACACATTTTATCTAATTAAAAAGTAGTGGGGTGAATTGCATCGTGCCTTGTTAAACATTATTAAAAATCTCCATAAAATATCTGATAATTTGATGTACATATGTCCAATAAACATTTTTGACTGCCAAATGACATTTTTAACTTCCCGTGGGGTAAGTTATTGTAATGGGCCGAAAATCGAAATTGAAAATTTTTACATTTCTCGACGTTTTGAAGGTTTCTGAACATTTTGGCATACCTCAGAAAAAATGGATGTGTGTGTGTGTGTTTATGTATGTATGGATACAATTTTTCGTCCACGTTTTCGGGTGCACGGATCAACCGATTTGAATGGTTCAAAAAACATTCGATTCCTATTGATAGGAAGATGCGCCGATTAGTTTTTGGCAAAGGCAGATTCAGCCGTTACGGAGATACGGAGCAAAGAGTGCAGAAAATAGAAATCGAGTTTTTGAGTGAACGGAGCATCCGATTTGAATGATCTAAAACACATTCAATTAGTAATGATTGGGAGAAGTGATTATTAGTTTTTGGCAATGGCAGACCCAGCCATTTCGAAGATACAGAGCTAAACGTGCAAAAAATGGCAGTTTTTGAAAGAACTAAGCGTCCAATTTAAATGATTCAAAGAACTTTCAGCTTGTTTTAACAAAATAATTGATTTTCGAAAAAAAATGGTATCATTTTTTTTTTGTTTTTTTTTTTTAGTTTTTTTTGTATATCAAAATAATTCAGATTTTATTTTTAATTCTGACTAAAGTTCTAATATATTAAACAAATAATTTTAATTTTGCAATTCAGTTTATATAATTCTTATAAATATTAGACAATGTTACAATATTTATAATAATCTATTTGAAAACATTCAGTATTCCTCGAACATTTCGTTACGGTACGAGAAGTTTCAGCAATTTGCCTTAAGGCACGATGCCATACACCCCACTAGTTTAACTTATTTTTATTGAAAGTCCATAACCGCTGAACCTGCCTTCACAAATATGTAGTCAGTTCTTCATCTTGTTAATAAATGTTTTTTGAATTATTGAAACAGGACGCTCTGTTCCCTTAAAAACTGAGTTACCGTTTTTGGCACTCTTTGCCCCGTATCTTCGGAACGGCTAGACCTGCTTTTGCCAAAAACTAATCAGCAGGTCGCCATATCATTATACGAATTGAATGTTTTTCGAATTAATCAAATCGGTGATTCCGAAATCGTCGACAAAAATTTGTATCCGCACACACACACACGCACGCACATACACACACACTCATTTTTTTCTGAGGTAACGTGAACGAAAAGATATATAAAAAACTTCATTTTCGATTTTTTTGCGATTACTATAACTCACCCTACGAGAAGTTAAAAAACGACTTGTCACGGAAAAGTGAAAACACGAGTCCTTATCGACATATATTAACTTCTACGGGATAAATAAATTTTCAGTAAAAATGAATTTGCCCCGACTACGTCTCTGTGCCTCTGTGTAATCAGAACTTGTTCTACCGCCCGCAGTGGCGCTGCCGCGTTTCGGAACGTCATTCGCATGTCTCCGCTCGTCATTCGCGTTCCGTCGCATTCGAGTTCGCATCCGAGTGCTCTGTGTTCTCCCCAGATCGTACTTTGACATATGGCACCATCCTTATCTGTACAATACACAATGGACCACACATAATAGTTATTTTAAAAAAAGTGGTGATTTTAGTTGATTATCGAACGGAGAAACGACAAGGATATTGTTATAAGGTAAATACATTGCTGAATATTTATTTTGTTTGAGCACTTTCATTTATAATAAGATCAAATTCGTATATGTTTACATGACCATAAATGTGTAGGCATAGTAAATATATAAGCACGTTTTGACTCATACTTTTTGTATGATTTTGCACAAATACTTGAAAACAGTTATTGAATCATCATAAAAGTGAAATTAAATGATACAATTTGGAATTTATTTGTTACAATTATTTATAAATTATATTGACGTTTTCATGTATATGATTTGTGTATTTATAAATTTGTATGTATGTACATTTTTTATTATAAATTCAAGGACATTTTTAATTTTCTATGCACACATTTTTGTAAGATCTCTCAATTTTAACACCATACACACACACGCACACACACATATGTATATATATTGAAGAGACGTTAGTAATCAATTTACTAATTAATAATTAAATGTAACCAATTTTTAATAATTCTTGAGTAGATTTGGGTTTTATTTTGAATACTTTTGAATACGAGAATTGGAACATTTGTAGCTCTTCGGGAAATGTGTGAAATCAAAGAATTTATTTAGATACAAAAATTTATTTATCGTTTTATTATAATATTTCAGTTGTTGCTTGTTCAAGAGTTCAGGACTAACTAACTTATATTTTTACATTTTTAAAATATTTCCAATATTTCTAGTTTTATGATAGCTCGCCGAAGGTACATGAGCTATCATAAACTTTTATTAAGGGTTGTCTGGCAGATGTACAAAATATTCGCAACATTTACCGTTACTTGGGAGTATACATCGTTCAAAGGAATTTACTTATGACTATTATTTATAATTATAAAGAACACAATTCTCAACAATATATATATATATATATATATATATATATATATATATATATACAGGACCGGTCCTGGGGTCCTCAGCGCCTGCATGCCATTTTTTTCTAGCGGCCCTCCTTTTTCTATTATTTTAATAAGTGTATTAACAGTTCATCATTAAAATTAGAAAACAATTACGTTCCGAAGGAGAAGTTTATGTTTTCATCAAAAAATCCAATTCGCTAATTTTATGTTTTCTCGACGTTTCAAGCCATTCTGAATTGAATGAGACCAAATTTGAAAAAAGTATGTGTGTGTGTGTGTATGTGATCAGATTTTTTGCCGTAAATCGACGTTTTCTCGAAATCGGCTGGGCCGATTTCAAAAATTTAAAAGCCATTCAATGTATCTCGACGAGGACTATCGTTTGTCAGTTTTGTGAGACAATCGGCCGAGACGTTTCTTTATAAATAGCAGAAAAGTGAAAAATTTTTCGTCCACGTTTTAGCCCGCAATTCTAAACCGATTATGAAAATTCAAAAACCGTTCGAAAGATATTGATTGGGAATCGTGCTGATTATTTTTTGGTAAAGATCGGCCGGGCCGTTTTCTTGTAATGAAGTGTGAAAAAAATTTTTTCGCCGATTTTCATTATTATTTTTTTGACGGTAGATACTATAGTCTTCTAGATCATACTAAAATATTACGGCCCTTACGACAATTGGTTTAACATTGAAAATTCGTCAAAGTTTGCAAAAATTGGTATCGTTTTTTTGGCATTTGTCAAAATTAGACATTTCATCGACGTTTGCTCAAAAACGCCTGAATAGATTTCAAAAATTTAAAAGCCATTTGACGCATCTCAATGAGGACTATCGTTTGTCAGTTTTGTGTGACGACCTGCCAAGCCGTTTCTTTGTAATTTGAAAAAAAGTGTTTAACTTTTCGTTCTCATTTAAGCTCATCCTACCGAACCGATTTTAAAAAATCAAACTGTTCGAAAGGTATTAGTTGGGAATGGTACTGATTAGTTTTAGGTGAAAATCTACCGAGCCGTTTTCTTGTAATTAACTGTTGAAAAAAAAATTTAAGCCGATTTTTATGGATTTTTTTTAGCGATATATATCATGGTCTTATAGAACTTACTGTAATATTACGGCCTTATGACAAGTAATTTAATTTTAAAATTTCATCAAAGTTTGAGAAAATGAGTAGTTTTTTCGACGTTAGCTAAAATTAAAATTAGACGATTTACTTGGTATAACAATATAGTACTTGGTCTTAATAAACATACTAAACAATTAAAATCCTACGGAAACTGGTTCAAATATAATAATTGTTGCTTTTTGAAAAGTTGCTTTTTGAAAATACTCCGAGTTAACGTGTTCGTTCGTTTTCAATTTTGTGTAATAAATCCACTCATAAATTAATTTATTTTTTATTGGTTAAGTCGATTATTTACACATATCGGAAAGTTCATGTAACTTGCCTCAAGGCGAAATAGCAATATCAACTAGTTTAAAATACGTTTCAATATTTGTGGATTAGTACACAAAAAATCATATATAATATAAAACCGCATAAGAACATTGAATTTAGATTTATTTAGAAGATCGAGGGGATTCGAGGGTGCTCATAATCAAATTGTTGTCTTCTATCTAAATTTTTAATACAAAAATTGTTTAGGACATCCAAAAATTTCAGCATGTTTATTATTGCTTGCAAGAATATTTTTAAATTAGCAATTATTTCTAATGCAGTTGTAATAATCATATTTGGGGTTTGAAACATTTTTCTTATTTATTTTGGGAATATTATGCGATTTAATCTAGTGAGCAAATTATAGAGGGCAAAAAAATTCTAGGCTTTCAATAATAAACATAATACCGGTACTTCATGTTGGATTAATTAAATTTAATTTTTTATTATTTAAAATATCCAAAATTGATATTTTCCTAATAATTGATATCGTAAGGGCCGAACAGTATGTAGTCATCTTTACTATCTCATAGTGTATCAGATCGTTGTTTTAAAGTATTTTGAAAATATTGTCCAAAGATTAGTAGAAAATGCAAAGAAATTATATATTTCTTGAATGACGTTGAAAAAAACTATATTATAAATTTCATATCCGAATCTCGTTTTGGCGCATCCTAAGGCGTGCGCCCGCATTTTTCGCATGCATTGCATTCAAGGTAGGACCGGCCCTGTATATATATATATATATATATATATATATATATATATATATATATATGTAACTTTCCATAGTGTAAATTATTGTAATCGTTCAAAAATCGAAAGGACAAAAGAAAAAAATGTGTGTGTGTCGGTATGTATGTGTGGATACAATTTTTTATCGACGTTTTCGGGAGTACCGCTCAATCAATTAGAATGATTCAAAAAGCATTCGATTTCTACCTATGGGGATTAGTGCTTATTAGTTTTTGGGAAAGGTCGATTAAGTTTTTTGAGAGAGCTAGGCATCCGATTTGAAGGATTCAAAAACATTTCATTCGTAATGATGAGAAGACGTGGTGATTAGTTTTTGGCAAAAACAGGACCAGCCGTTTCAGAGACACGGTGCTAAATGTGCAAAAAATGGCAGTTTTTGAGAGAACGAAGCATCCCATTTGAATGATTCAAAAATCTGTTGCTTGTATTGATGAAACGATTATTTCTGGAGGAAACCAAATTGTTTTGTTCCATTTTTTTCTTAATTTTCAAAAAATATTTTTCAAACGTAATTGGGATTTCAGTTTTAATAAACTTCCCGTAGGGTTAGTTATAGTAATCGCAAAAAAATCGAAAATGATTTTTTTATATATCTTTACGTTTCAGAGGTTTCTGAACATTGTGGCATACCTTAGAAAAAATGGATGTATGTGTGGGTGCGTGTGTATGTATGTATATGTGTGCCGATACAAATTTTTGTCAACGATTTCGGGAATACGGTTTAACCGATTTCAATTATTCAAAAAACATTCGATTGCTGTTGATAAGGAGACGTGCTGATTTGTTTTTGGCATAGGCAGGTCTAGCCGTTTCGAAAATACGGGGCAAAAAGTGCCACAAACGGTCCGATTTTAATAATTCAAAAAATATTTTATAGAGATTTTAACAATAAGTATAAATTTTGTTTATATTCCTCTAATGTTTATCCGTTAGACGGCGACACGGCGCTTACGCGCTTCGATATTTCGTCAGCAGTTAAAGCAGTACGATTGCTTTGATAAAAAGTTAAGAACTTCCAAAATATTTCAAAATAAATAAAACATTTTTTCCAAAAAGTCTTTTTTCCAAAAAAATAATTTTTTTTCAAAAATTTATAGGTTTTCAAAAATCTAATTTTTTCAAAGTATTTTTTTTCCAAAATGCTAATCTATTAAAACAAATTTTTTGTTTGTACGGAAAGTTCCAGCAATTTTCCTCAAGGCACGATGCCATGTACTCCACTAGTTCTGGCTAAAATTCTAATGCTCACTTATATACTTGTGATAAATAATTTTAACTTTGCAATTCAGTTTATATAATTCTTAGAAATATGAGATAAAGCTCTTCATTCTAATTCCGCTTCATTTGTTTTGTTTATTCACGTTTCTGTAACATTCATTATACATTCACTAATGCTGTAACATTTATTATTTGTATTTTATAGACAAAATATAAGAGCTTATAAATTGGATAATGACTTTCATATATGTTCACATGAAAAGTAAATAAACAATTCTTGATCAAGCGGAGTTAGAATGAAGCATCAAATCTCATATTTCTTAGATTTATATAAACTGAATTGCAAAGTTTAAATTATTCATTTGAAGTATATAAGTGAATTTAGAATTTTTAACTTGAGAATTAAAATTAAAATCCGAATCATTTTTGATATTCAAAAAATATTTTTTTGGAAATTAAATACAAAAAAAATTTTACATTTTGAAATTATTTTTTTTTTGCTTTCCCCAAAAACTAATCGTTTCTTCACAAACAAAATGTTTTTTGAATCATCCGAAATCGAGTCGGATTTTTTGTTCATTATCCCTAAAACTGCTGGGCCTATCTTTGCCAAAAAACTATTCACCCCTTCCTTTCTTCCATATCATTTGATGTTTTTTGAATCATTCAAATCAAATGCTCTCTTCTCTCAATAACTTAATTTTCATTTTCTGCATTCTTTGCTACGTATCTTGGAGACGGCTGGACCGACTTTCCCCAAAAACTAATCAGCACATCTCCCTATCAATAGGAATCGATTGCTTTATTATTTTATTATCAATTATTCAAATTGATTGAGCGGTAATCACGAAAACGTCAATGAAAAATTGTATCCATTCATACATAAACACATGCGCACACACACACATCCATTTTTTTGAGGCATGCCCAAATGTTCAGAAACCTCTGAAACTTGAAAATGTACAAAAATATTCACTTTCGATGTTTCGACGATTACTACGGAAAGGTAAAAAGAAAGTCTTCGGGACGGTCATCCGCTATGAATTGGTTTCACAAAATATATGCGAAAACCTGTCCGAGGATATAACTAACAGTTTCCCAATTTTTCACATCGATCGGATGTATGGTTTCTGAATGCATAACAATTACACACACAGAGACAGACATACATCCATTTTATACATATATAGATGATGCTGAACACTCAATATAAAAGAATGTATGTATACATATGTATATTCATTATTAACAACAAAAATTCAAGGACATCGTTAATTTTTTAGTCATACATTTTGTGATATGTCTCTATTTATACCTACACACATAATTTAAACATATTTTATATTTATAAAAAAGTTCCTAAATTTTGTGATATGTTTTAATTGCTATTCAAAATAAATAATTGTTATTGAAAAACCATACGAGGTCTGTTCAAAAAGTACCCGGAATTTTCGTTTTTTCAAAAAAATATTTATTTATTCGTCTACATTAATGTGGTCCCCTTCAAAGTAGTCCCCCCCAGATATAATACACTTATGCCAGCGTTTTTTCCAATTTTCGAAGCACCCTTGATATTCACTTTTTGATATGTCCTTGAGCACTCTCAGCGATTTTCTTCAATCGAGGAAAACCGCCGTCCTTTCATGGGTCTCTTCAACTTTGGGAATAGGAAAAAGTCACACGGAGCCATATCTGGTGAATTTTTGCACTTTGCAACACTTTATTTCATTTTTTACGCAAAATTTAATACAAATTCTTTGACTTTTCAATTCTTCCATTGTAAAAATCGCCGAGCTCAGAAAAACACGTCGAACCTTAGCGACTACCACAGACAAAGTAAACAGTGAATATAGCTGAAAATTTCATCATACTTTAGGGGCATGTATACCAACACAATAAAAAAAAAATTTGACAATCAGACACTCCAGACCCGCGAAATTTAATTATTAGTAATTCCGGGTACTTTTTGAACAGACCTCGTATATCAATAAAATGAAATGCTAACATTAATGAATTAACTTCCCACAGGGTAAGCGTTATTGTAATCGTCCAAAAATCGAAATTGAGAATTTTTACATTTTTTCATGTTCTGAAGGTTACTGAACATTTTGGAGAATTTTTTTTTGTATATCGAAAATAATTCAGATTCTATTTTAATTCTGGCTAAAGTCCTAGGGCTCACTTCTATACTTTAAATAGATAATTTTAACTTCGTAATTCAGTTTATATAACTCTTTTAAATCTTGGACAATGTTACAGTATTTATAATAATCTACATGAAAACATTTAAGGGGAAGTCCCGTAACGCCAGACGGCACCAAGTACCGGACACTCTATTTAACACGTATTATTTAAGCGAGTATAAATCTTTTAATTTCAAAATTCAAGTGAAAAGGGCGCGGGGGTCACACAGGTGCAGGATCATGCGCCAAGACTCAATTGTGACGCACATGGCCACAATTGGTTGCGGGAGCAACACTTTGCTGTTTTAGGCGCAAAATCACGGCGTCACCTAAATATCAATTAAGTAATTTTAGTATATTTATGCATTTACATTTGAGTGGCATGCAAAGATAAAAGTAGTACTTGATTGTTACCCGTAAAATGGTAGAATATTATTAAATCTTTTAAACAATTTTAGTTGATACCATCAAATGAACGAAAATGTCTGTTCCTTAGAGCCGTACAGTAAACATATTGATATTTTTATGAGAATTGACGTAATTTATTCTAATTATTTAATTTAGTTCTGCATGAGGGCTAACGGTCACTGCATACCCCATTTTTCGTATTTCCTTGTCAAGGAATGAAAAGGTTATGGTGAATGCTCCAGCTGAGAGCGTCCACGTGGCCCAGCCAAAACGGTGGATAAATAGTGATTTTTTTTGCATTATCAAAGAATATTCATCAAACACACATGTGCAGACATTCCAGAGTGTGGAAATGGCTACATATGTGTTCAATGCTGGTTATTTTGAAATGTCCGGTACTAGGTGCCTCTTTCTAAAATCATATTTTGTGTTACCAATGTTTGATTGATAGTATTAATTATGTTTTAGCAAAGGTTGCGTTTTTCTTAATTTAGTTTGATACATACTTCTATATATTATGGTATATACAAGGGTATCCCAAACCTTGAACAAAAATTTTGAGTGTAACCTAGAGCTTTGGTGAAATGACAATTTTTTGGGTTATTTGTGGTCAACTTTCATTAAAGTGAATAAAACTAGTGGTGGTGAAACTAGTGGTGTTGGCATCGTGCCTTAAGGCATATTGCTGGAACTTCCTGTGCCGTAACGAAATGTTCGAGAAATATTAAATGTTTTCATATAGATTATAATAAATACTGTAACATTTTCTAATAATTATAAGAGTTATATAAACTTAATTACAAAGGTAAAATTAATTATTTAAAGTATATAAGTGAGCTTTAGAACTTTAGCTAAAACTAAAATTTAAATCTGAATTATTTTCGACATTTGAAATATTTTTTTCCAACAGCAATTATTTTATCAAAACAAGCAGAAAATTGGTTGAATCATCAAATTGGATGCTTCATTCTTTCAAAAACTCAATTTCTATTTTCTGCACTCTTTGCTCCGTATCTCTGAAACGGCTATACCTGCCTTTGCCAAAAAATAATCAGCACATCTCCCTATCAATAGGAATCGAATGTTTTTTGAATCATTCAAATCGGTTGATCCGTGCGGCCGAAAACGTGGACGAAAAACTGTATCCATACAAACACACACACACCCATTTTTTCTGAGGTATGCGAAAATGTTCAAAAACCCTCAAAACGTGAAGAAATAGTAGATTATACATCGTCCCTCAAGGCTGGAACGTCCTATACCGTAATGAAATATTCAAGAGAGATTGAATGTTTTCAAACATATTATTATAAACACTGTAATTTTCATTATTTGTATTTTATAGACAAAATATAAGAGCTTATAAATTATACTACATTTATATATGGTTACATGAAAAGTAAATAAATAAAACTTAATCAACTTATGTAAAATCGAAGGGCATTGTTTATAAGAATTATATATGAACTGAATTAAAATTTTGTATTTCAAATATCAAGTAAAGTTTAGATTTTTAGCTAGAATTAAAATTAGAATCCAAAATATTTTCAATATTTAAAAAAAAAAATTGTTTGGAAATTAAAAAAAAAAACTTTCCCCAATAGCAACCGTTTCGTCAACACAATCGGAATGTTTTTTGAATCATTCAAATCGGTTGATCCGTGCGGCCGAAAACGTGGACGAAAAATTGTATCCATACAAACACACACACACCCATTTTTTCTGAGGTATGCGAAAATGTTCAAAAACCCTCAAAACGTGAAGAAATAGTGGGATTATACATCGTCCCTCAAGGCTGGAACGTCCTATACCGTAATGAAATATTCAAGAGAGATTGAATGTTTTCAAACATATTATTATAAACACTGTAATTTTCATCATTTGTATTTTATAGACAAAATATAAGAGCTTATAAATTATACTACATTTATATATGGTTACATGAAAAGTAAATAAATAAAACTTAATCAACTTATGTAAAATCGAAGGGCATTGTTTATAAGAATTATATATGAACTGAATTAAAATTTTGTATTTCAAATATCAAGTAAAGTTTAGATTTTTAGCTAGAATTAAAATTAGAATCCAAAATATTTTCAATATTCAAAAAAAAAAATTGTTTGGAAATTAAAAAAAAAAAACTTTCCCCAATAGCAACCGTTTCGTCAACACAATCGGAAAGTTTTTTGAATCATTCACATCGGATGCTTAGTTTTGTCAAAAACTGCTATTTTTTGTACATTTAGCACCGTATCTTAGAAAAGGCTGGACCTGCCTTTGCCATTGTTTCCCCCGTCATTATGAATTGAATGTTTTTTGGATCATTCAAATCGGATGCTTCGTTCTCTCAAAAGCTCGATTTTTATCTTCTTACCCTACGAGAAGTTACTTATTATTATTGTTAATTCAAAATTTGGAATAGTAGAACCACAGTAAAACAAAACCACAATTACCCCAAGTTGTTAAGAATTAAGTTCTTTTTGTTGAAATATGAGTTCAAACTTTTTAAAATCGGCTTACTTTGAGAAGCTCTAAGTTCTGCATCAGGATTGTGGAATGGTGATGGTATAGTGTTTCATATGTTAAAATCCCAATTTGTATTATCAAGTATATACTTGATAATACAAATTGGGATTTTAACATATGAAACACTATTATCTGGATTGGTGCCTGCTTAAAAAGCTTTATATATATATATATATATATATATATTCAATAGATAAGTCCTGGATTTTTTCAATATATTGATTGTTTCTTTTCCGAACAGTAAATCCAATAATAAAAAACAATTTGTTTTTTGAAGATGTTTAATACGACGTTTCGGAACTAGGTACGTTCCATCATCAGGTTTATTCTGTCAAATACAATGTTTTTTAAAAAACTGATTAACATTAATTAACAATGGTCAATACAGATTAATTAGAAAAAAATTTTGTTATAAAGGAATGGATTATGTACCGGATAGATAGTAATAAGACTTAACTAAAAAAGGTTTTATATAAAATTGAGAAGCAAAAATTATTTACCTGTAATAATTTATATATCCATATCACTAATATTTTTTTGTTAAAAACACTCGATTTTTTTGGAAGATATTTGTAGATGTTACGACTACACAAGACTTAAACACACTGATATGGATTTCTGTCTGCCAGATGTAAAGGACAAAGCACGGAACTCTTGGCAAAAATGATTTTTTATGGCTCTTGTTTGGTAATTTACGAAAAAAGGAAAAATATTGCTTTAGTAAATGTTGAGAAATATTATGTATATATATATATATATATATATATACATATATATATATATATATATATATATATATATATACATACATACATGAACATGTATATGCACACCTATATACTCATACATACATATGCACATATCTATATATTAATGTATCCACAATTATACACATGAACACATATGCAAGTGTATGTGTATAGTGTATACCCAAAAACATACATATAAGCATATATATGGATGTACATATATTATAACATATATACATGTATATATATACACATATTCAAAAACTATTAGGATTAATTATTTTTAATCAGGTTTAAAAAATTTAAATATGAGTCATGAATGATATTGTGATCTGATCTTTTATTAACACTTTTTGACGAATTCAAAAAGATTAAACTGCTTTCAGAAAAAAGTCTTTTAAAAGTACAATCCTCTCTATATAAAATATTGGGTTCAAAGGTGAAATTATGTGAGTTTTCGATGGAATGCTGAACAAGAGTACTTTGGAAATTTCGGCTTTTATGATGAGTGACGCTTAATTCATGTTGTCTCATTCTCTTATGAATGTACTGTGATGTTTGGCCAATGTATTGTTTTTGACAATTTTTGCAAGGGATGGAATAAACTATGTTAGTATTGAATTTAGGAGGGGTGGTGGATTTAATTTTTGAAAACATTTCTTTAAAAGAATATAGAGCTGTTCCTGAAATGAAAATATTTTCTTCTTTGAGTAATTTGGCAAAATAATCAAATAAGCCTTCAATGTAAGGCATGCTGTGAAAAGTTGGTTTAATATTGTTGTCTTGGAATAACTTGGAGATGGATTGATAATTGTTACTTTTATGATAGGAAAGTCTTTTATTGGTAATGGAATTGATCAGGGTGAGGGGATATCCGTTTTCTAATAAAGTTTTAGTTACTAATGTTGTGTTTTGGGTATGAAAAGAAGAGTGAGACAACATGATTGCGTGGTCTATCAAAGAAATGATTGTATTGACTTTATAATTTTTGGGACAATATGACGCGTAATGAAGGTATCTCCCGGACCATGTAGTTTTTCTGTACCAATTTGTGCAAATAATGTTGTCAATTTTGTGTACAGTCACGTCTAAAAAGTTTAATTTGTTGTCGATTTGTGTTTCATGTGTGAACTGAATGCTCTTATTGTAATTGTTAAAGGTATCGATTATTATATCTGATTGTTCTTTGTCTATTATAAAAAAGTGTCATCTACATATCTAACGTAAAAATATATTTGGAAATTTAATGTGGAGAAAACGGAAATTTCAAGGGTTTGTAAAACTAGGTCTATGATGCCAGGGGATAATGGGCAACCCATAGCAGTACCTTTGATTTGTAGATAAAAATTATTGAAACAATTAAAATAAGAGCAATTCAGAACAGTGTTAATGATGTGTTTGAAAGTGGTTATGGGCAAGCAACGCTGGCCCACTATTTGTAACTACACCGACTTGCCCATAACCACTTTCAAACACATCATTAACACTGTTCTGAATTGCTCTTATTTTAATTGTTTCAATAATTTTTATCTACAAATCAAAGGTACTGCTATGGGTTGCCCATTATCCCCTGGCATCATAGACCTAGTTTTACAAACCCTTGAAATTTCCGTTTTCTCCACATTAAATTTCCAAATATATTTTTACGTTAGATATGTAGATGACACTTTTTTTATAATAGACAAAGAACAATCAGATATAATAATCGATACCTTTAACAATTACAATAAGAGCATTCAGTTCACACATGAAACACAAATCGACAACAAATTAAACTTTTTAGACGTGACTGTACACAAAATTGACAACATTATTTGCACAAATTGGTACAGAAAAACTACATGGTCCGGGAGATACCTTCATTACGCGTCATATTGTCCCAAAAATTATAAAGTCAATACAATCATTTCTTTGATAGACCACGCAATCATGTTGTCTCACTCTTCTTTTCATACCCAAAACACAACATTAGTAACTAAAACTTTATTAGAAAACGGATATCCCCTCACCCTGATCAATTCCATTACCAATAAAAGACTTTCCTATCATAAAAGTAACAATTATCAATCCATCTCCAAGTTATTCCAAGACAACAATATTAAACCAACTTTTCACAGCATGCCTTACATTGAAGGCTTATTTGATTATTTTGCCAAATTACTCAAAGAAGAAAATATTTTCATTTCAGGAACAGCTCTATATTCTTTTAAAGAAATGTTTTCAAAAATTAAATCCACCACCCCTCCTAAATTCAATACTAACATAGTTTATTCCATCCCTTGCAAAAATTGTCAAAAACAATACATTGGCCAAACATCACAGTACATTCATAAGAGAATGAGACAACATGAATTAAGCGTCACTCATCATAAAAGCCGAAATTTCCAAAGTACTCTTGTTCAGCATTCCATCGAAAACTCACATAATTTCACCTTTGAACCCAATATTTTATATAGAGAGGATTGTACTTTTAAAAGACTTTTTTCTGAAAGCAGTTTAATCTTTTTGAATTCGTCAAAAAGTGTTAATAAAAGATCAGATCACAATATCATTCATGACTCATATTTAAATTTTTTAAACCTGATTAAAAATAATTAATCCTAATAGTTTTTGAATATGTGTATATATATACATGTATATATGTTATAATATATGTACATCCATATATATGCTTATATGTATGTTTTTGGGTATACACTATACACATACACTTGCATATGTGTTCATGTGTATAATTGTGGATACATTAATATATAGATATGTGCATATGTATGTATGAGTATATAGGTGTGCATATACATGTTCATGTATGTATGTATATATATATATATATATATATATATATATATATATATATATATGTATATATATATATATATATATATATATATACATAATATTTCTCAACATTTACTAAAGCAATATTTTTCCTTTTTTCGTAAATTACCAAACAAGAGCCATAAAAAATCATTTTTGCCAAGAGTTCCGTGCTTTGTCCTTTACATCTGGCAGACAGAAATCCATATCAGTGTGTTTAAGTCTTGTGTAGTCGTAACATCTACAAATATCTTCCAAAAAAATCGAGTGTTTTTAACAAAAAAATATTAGTGATATGGATATATAAATTATTACAGGTAAATAATTTTTGCTTCTCAATTTTATATAAAACCTTTTTTAGTTAAGTCTTATTACTATCTATCCGGTACATAATCCATTCCTTTATAACAAAATTTTTTTCTAATTAATCTGTATTGACCATTGTTAATTAATGTTAATCAGTTTTTTAAAAAACATTGTATTTGACAGAATAAACCTGATGATGGAACGTACCTAGTTCCGAAACGTCGTATTAAACATCTTCAAAAAACAAATTGTTTTTTATTATTGGATTTACTGTTCGGAAAAGAAACAATCAATATATATATATATATATATATATATATATATATATATATATTGTACGAACTACAAAAATATTTAAATATGTAGATGTTTTTATGCCCTGTAATTATACTACAATATCAAAAATAAAAGAAAAATATGTTCTTGAAATATTTGACTTAACAAATACTATTAATTTTTATATTTCAAGAGTCGGGTTTCCATAATTAGTAGACAGTGGTAATTACATTGACTTGTAACAGGTTTCAAAATGACAAACAAAATATAGTGAATAATAGTTTATTGTAATTAGCCATAATAATTTTTGTCTTGTCTTGCAGTATATTTGTCGTTGAAACAGATGTCATAATTTTTTATTCTTTCGGGTTTTTGACTTTAATTGTTATGAGATACATAATTATATATATTACTTGCATAAAAACTCTTCACTACTTTACTTTATCATTAAAGTAACTTATATGATTATCGAACTTCATTACCTTCACTTTATTACTTATTTTCTGCATAAATATTGGTATTTATACCAATACAAATACCAAAAATCTATCATTAATTATGTACATATTCAAATATTCGAACATTACTATGTAACTTAGTATTACTTATAAGTAACATAGTAATGTTCGAATATATGAATATGTACATAATTAATGATAGATATTTAATTTGTTTAAAGAATTACTTCTAATACTCGTATAATAAACATCAGACATATAATAATGATGATATTTGTTTCTTCTAAGCGAACGTCATTTTAGGTTATCTTTTGGATTTTATAACCACTAATAAGCATTATGATTTTATATATAAATATAGATAAACAAGTATAATTGAATTGGAATAAATAAAACAAACATACTAAACCTTCATTAAAATATTATATAAATTTACACAATTTAATTGCATAACTACAGTTGATCGTCAACATTCCGTGTTTCACCAAAATTTATATATGTTTCAGTTTACAGAAAATGAAAATTCTAAGCTTTATATTTTCTTTTGAACTGTTTTTTATAGTTATATTAATTATAATTATAAAATTAAATGTTATCACAAAAACCAATGGTCAACAATCAAAAATGGCGTTTACAGTTTGACAAATACTATTGGTAGTTTAGTTTGCCAATATTTTTAACTTTGAATATAAAGGCTTTAACATTATTTTTAAATATGCTTAAATGTTTTGTTATTAAGGTTAGCTTTCGTGAATTATGTTTCAAATCGGGAACTTGTACGCTAGTTTTATAGTTTCCAAAAAGACTGTCCCACTTGTCTTCATACACTTCATACTCGTCGGGATTAGGACCATCTAATACCATTTATGAAATGAATGTTGAAATTTTAAAATATAATTATAAGTTAAATATCCAAATAAAACATTGAAAACAGGTGGGTTATATTATCAGTTTCTATCGAATAATAATAATAACTAAATTCTATAAAATTTCAAAACATTTTCAATATTTGTATATTTTACGTGATGCCAATTGCAAGTTGCTTTTTATTTTTACATCCGGGAATAGGTGACATCAATTTATTTTCAGACTTAAGACCATAGAATTTACCAATTGAATTAAAAAACAAACAACAGGTATTGCGAAGTTCGGATACATAACAGGAAGAGATGAGCAAAAAATGTTACGTAACTTTAGTATCCATTATTGTTGAAGGCAGTTCAGGTAGTGATTAATATTTTCTTTGCTGGTTTTTCCATGGTTATGCTCTTTGTTCACCATTTTGTTGCAGAAATTCGCTTTCAGGATTAGTTTTCGACTATCAAATTTCCATTTTTTTATTTTTTCTTCTTGCTTATGCTGTTCATTGTTTGCATTATCTTCTTTAATCCAAGTCTTGCCATTTTTTCTGCGGTGATATCGCACTCTTTCCAATACAATTTTTTTTTTTCATAAAAATATCGAATAGAGCTCTTTTCTTTATTGAACTCTTAAATTTATCAGTCCATACAGTGAGGCTGTTCTTGTCGGGCTTTTTTATAGTTCGCGTTTCTCGCCGTTTAAAAGTCTTACGCAGAATTATAGGGGGAAGTCTCCGAGTGCCGGGCACCTAAGGTTATTTATAAATAAATCAACAAATATTTTACGAAATGTTAGAAATCAAACTAAATTAACAAAAACGCAACCTTTGCTAAAAAATGAATAATACTATCAATAAAACTTTGGTAATAAAAAATATGATCTTACAAAGTGTCACCTAGTACCGGACATTCCAAAATGACCAGCATTGAACTCATATGTAGCCATCTCCACACTTTGGAATGCCTGCACATGTGTGTTTGACGAATATTCTTAGATATAAAATAACCAGCATTAAACTCATATGTAGCCATCCTTACACTCTGGAATGCCTGCACATGTGCGTTTGACGAATATTCTTAGATATTGCAAAAAAATCACTATTTATCTACCCTTTTGGCTGGGCCACACCGATGCTCTCAGCTGGAACATTCATCATAAGATTTTCATTCTTTGACTAGGAAATACGAAAGATGGGGGTATGTAGTGACCGTTAGCACTCATACAGAACAAAATTAAATAGCTAGAATAAATCACGTCAATTCTACTAGATACATCAATATATTTACTGTCCGGCACTAAGGGACGACTTAGTGTCTGGTGCTAAGGGACATGCATATTTGTTCATTTGGTGATACCTACTGAAATTGTTTAAAATATCTAATAATATTCTACCATTTTACGGATAACAATCAAGTACTACTTTTATCTTCCAATGCCACGCAAATGTAATTGCATAAATATACTAGAATTACTTCCATTGGAATTCAGGTGACGCCGTGATTTTGCGCCTAAAACAGCAAAGGGTTACTCCCGCCTTGGCGCGTGATCCTGCACCTGTGAGCCTCCCGCGTCTCTTTCACTTGTATTTTGAAATAAAAAGATTCATACTCGCTTAAATAATACGTGTTAAATAGAGTGTCCGGCGTTACGGGACTTCCCCTTAAAGCCCTTTGCTAATTCAGTTTAATCTTAAGTAAAGTATTACATTTCTAAGTTTATCCTTTATACACTTTGTTAGCCATTAGACTTTCCAAAATGGAATTCATTCGCTTGTATAGTTTTATTTTTCTTTATCGAGTTGAGGTTCAGTGTGTTCGTCAGTATGAGTTTTTCTTTTTTCCACTCTTTGCAGCACTTCTTCACTAAAAGTCAATGTATCAAAAAACCTAGAGAACTTACTTAATAACTTACTTACTTATTTTTTTTTAAAAAAATACATTAATCAACTTATTAATTTAAGTTAGCTGGACAGTAGATATTTTTTTAAATTTTTTTATTCTAGTTTGGTCACCAGTAGAGTTCTTTGCGTTGCGCCTACTATAGCCTACACCTACACTATTATATCCATTCATCTGTAGTGTTGCTTCATTTATATTTTTCCATGGCTAAATCTCGAAATTCTTCGTCCACATATCTGGTTCATTAGTTCATATATCTTATGGGTAAAGCTCACATACACTATATGTAGGCATAAGTATTTAATTAACCATATCGTAACTGAATAAAATCACTGTGACGATTTTTGTAATTTTAGAAGAGTTGTCTTCTTTTTAAAATAACACAAAAACGTTACACAAATTTGATCATAACTAGTTGGTATTGGTATTTTGCCTTGAGACAAGTTACATGAACTTCCCGATATGTTTAAATAATCGACTTAATTAATAAAAAATAAATTAATTTATGAGTGATTAAGAGTATTTCGAGTAGATTTATTACACATAATTGAAAACGAATGAAAACGTTAACTCGGAGTATTTTCTGAAAGCAAATTTTTACAAATCAATAATTTTTATTATTGAAACAGTTTCCGTTTGACTTTTATGGTTTAGTATGTTCATTAGGACCAAGGACACTATCGTTATACCAAGTAAATCGTCTAACTTTAATTTTAACAAACGTCAAAAAAACTACTAATTTTCTCAAATTTGGATGAATTTTTAAAATGTAACTACTCGTCGTAAGGCCGTAATATTTTAGTAAGTTCTATAAGACCATGATATATATCGCCAAAAAAAGTTTCATAAAAAGCTGCACCAATTTTTTTTTCAACAACGAATTACAAAAAACGGCTGGGTAGATTTTTACCTAAAACTAATCAGTATCATTCCCAACACCCCAACTAATATCTTTCGAACAGTTTTGATTTTTAAAAATCGATTCGGTAGTATGAGCTTAAATGTGAACGAAAAGTTTTAATACTTTTTTCCTAATTACAAAGGAACGGCTTGGCAGATTGAGATATATCGAATGGCTTTTAAATTTTTGAAATCAATCGAGCCGTTTTTGAGAAACGTCGATGACATGTCTAATTTTGCAAATATGCCATAAAAACGATACTAATTTTTCCAAACTTTGAAGAATATTTAAAATTAAACGACTTGTGTAGGTTCGTAATATTTCAGTATGATCTATTGGACTATGGTATCTACTGGCAAAAAAATCATAAAAATCGTCGAAATTTTTTTTAACACTTTATTATAAGAAAACGGCCCGGCCGATCTTTACCAAAAACTAATCAGCACGATTCCCAACCATATCTTTCGAACAATTTTTGAATTTTCAAAATCGATTCAGAATTGCGGGCTAAAACGTGGACGAAAAAAATTTCACTTTTCTGCAATTTACAAAGAAACGGCTTGGCTGATCGTCGCGCAAAGTTGATAAATGCTAGTCCTCATCGAGATACATCGAATGGCTTTTAAAATTTTGAAATCGGTCCAGCCGTTTTTGAAAAATCGTCGATTTACGGCAAAAAATCTGTTCACATACACACACACACACTCACATACTTTTTCTAAATTTGGTCTCATTCGATTCAGAATGGCTTGAAACGTCGAGAAAACATAAAACTAGCGAATCGGATTTTTTGATGAAAACATAAACCTATCCTTCGGAAAGGTAATCATAGCTTTTTTGAAAAAAAAGTCATAATAATCATTCAAAATAAATTGTATAAATGTGAAGTGTAAATATCATGTAATGTACAAAACTATGTATGTGCAGTGTTCTAGAACTTAACGTTTTGAACTGAATTTTGATGTTTTAAAATACATTTAAATTTTTTTTGGAAGTGAGCTAATACCTTTGATGGTTGGTAATTTTCTTTAATCCATCTTACCTCTTACACTAAGCCTGCAGTAAGATACAAACACACGTACCGCTCGTACATATAAATGTATGTAAAATCGTTAATATTTACATGAAATCATATTTTTTTAATACGTGATACTAATCCTGGGAGAGTAATTACGACGAAATCGGAATTTTCATTGTCTGGTTGATAAGATAACATAACATGGTAGGCAGCACGCATTAATTAAATGTAGAGCTGGAGAGACTTTTGTATGCAAAACTACTATTAAATACGCATACTGGTGACGGATTAAATTTATTAAAATAAGGTCTGAATTTTGTAAACTCTGTTCAGGATTCTCGGCGAAAAATTTATGCCGACGTGAATCTTTGTTAAGGTGAAATATCTTTCAAATTTTTGAAATTTTGCGATATGCAACAAAGGAAATTTCTATTATACTTCCCTGAATCGAGTTGAAGTTTACATCGGTTCTAAGGCAATTAACTTTGTTTTTTGACCGAAAACAGGCCCATGGTATGATACTTATGATACTATTTTACTTATCTTCCTTTTCTATCTTGCTAATACATTACTTCTTACTTCTCGAACTTTTGCTTCTAAGCTTATATCATTTTCTACACTTTTCTTTCTCGTCATGTTCATTTCGGCCATAAAGAATTTGATTTAGCAATATTTTAGCTTTGTTGACATCTAATTGAAGAAACTCTTTTTCAAATATGGACATGAACAAGTTTACTTTTTGTTTCATTCAATAAATATCTCCCTTGCATTACTTTTACATTGTATCGCGATCCATTATATCGTAAACATTGTTTGATGGAGTAAAATTATCACAGTATTAAAACTAATAATTCACCACTCCCTGAATATTCAAGAATAAATTGGTTGTAAAATAAAGTTAAACTAGTGGGGCGCATGGCATCGTGCCTTAAGGCAAATTGCTGGAACTTCCCGTACCAAAAATTATTTTTTTTTTAAAAGATTAACATTTTTGAAAAAAAATTACTCTGAAAAAATATATTTTTGAGAAACTATAAATTTTTGTCAAAAACTTACTTTTTGTTGAAAAATTTATTTTGAAATATTTTGGAAATTCTGAACTTTTTTTCAAAGCAATCGTACTGCTTTAAATGCATAGAGACTAAATATCGAAGCGCGTAAGCGCCGCGTCGTCGTCTAACGGATAAACACTGGTACGAAACCCATAGGAATGTTAACACATCTTATACTTATTGTTAAAATAAAATCTCTATAAAATATCTGATAATTTGATATGCATATGTCTAATGATTATTGTTGACCGCCAAATGGTATTTTTTTTAGTTTTTTTTACTAGATCTCCGAAACCGCTAGACCTGCCTTCATGAAAATTTGATAAGTGTTCATCTTGTTCACACAAGTAAAATGTTTTTTGAATTATTCAAATCGGACGCTCCGTTCTCTTAAAAACTGAGTTACCGTTTTTGGCACTTTTTGCCCCATATCTTCGGAACGGATAGACCTGCCTTTGACAAAAACTAAACAGCACGTCTCCTTATCAATACGAATCGAATGTTTTTTGAATTATTCAAATTGCTTCATCCGTGTTCCCGAAATCGTCGATGAAAATTTGTATCCGAACACACATACATTCACGCACACACACACATACATACACACACATACACACTCACACATACATCAATTTTCTCTAAGGTATGCCAACATATTCAGAAATCTTTGAAATGTAAAGATATATAAAAATTTTCATTTTCGATTTTTTTGCGATTACTATAACTTACCCTATGGAAAGTTAATTATAAATAAATCAATTTATCATCTCCAGAACATTAACAATCGTCATTTCATTTCAAATTCAATTTCAAAAAAAAAATAGTTGCCAAATTTACACAAAACTGAAAAAGTGCTCCCGCATAGTCACAGTCTAAACGCATTTGCAAATAATTCTGTGCGACATTTTCACTTATACTGTGCTTAGCTTGGCGGCATTTTCACATTTTTCAATAGTTTCTCACAAAATTGGAAAATTGCTCCATTACATAAACAGTCTAAACGCACTTGCGTAAACATTTGTACCAGAGTGGCGCTTAGACTGTGCTTAGCCTGGGTGATTTTTTAAATTTTTAATCCAAAATTACAAAAAATTTTTTTGAAAAAAAAATTAGAAACAAAAAATTTTTTTTTCCAAAATCAATTATTTTGTTGAAATAAGCAGAAATTCTTTGAACCATTTAAATCGGACGCTTAATTCTCTCAAAAACTGCCATTTTTTTAACATTTAGCTCTGTATCTCCGAAACCGCTGGGCCTACCTTTGCCAAAAACTAATCAGCACATCTCCCTATCAATAAGAATCGAATGTTTTTTAAACCATTCAAATCGGTTGATACGTTCTCTCAAAAACTCGCTTTCTATTTTCTGCACTCTTTGCTCCATATCTCCGTAACGGCTAGACCTGCCTTTGCCAAAAACTAATCAGCATCATAGGAATCGAATGTTTTTAAACCATTCAAATCGGTTGATCCGTGCTCCCGAAAACGTGGACAAAAAAACGCGGACATACAAAACACACACACACACACATCCATTTTTTCTGAGGTATGCCAAAATGTTCAGAAACCTTCAAAACGTCGAGAAATGTAAAAATTTTCGATTTCGATTTTTGGACGATTACAATAACTTACCCTACGGGAAGTTAATAAAAAAATATTGCAATACAGTAATGCAGTTTTTTTCGCATATAGCTTATTGGTTGCTTGTAAAACTTCATTGGCCAACGGGATAGTTCTATGAGATCAAAATAAATAACCCAAGTTTTTACTGTGATTATTATGGTATTAAAGTTACCATAATTAATATCAATAAGTATTTATCGAGACAGCTCGTAAGTTATTTGCATAACAATAGCTTATTAGTTTCATTTTCATAAACGTACCAACATGCATATTTTATTTTAACATTTCATTATTCGTTATTGTCCATTCTGTTAGTTTTATTTATCCTTCAATCAGCTTTTGTTTTAATTTATACACTCGCCATTGTTTATCGATGTATCGAATTTCACTGACGATGACAATTCGTGACGTGCGTGTTTGCTATCGTTATTTATAAACAAAGATAAAATTTGGCAAAACGATATTTAAGTCAATAGTCGCTCATTTGCAGACATAATAAAATTAATACCAATTTAAAACATGAGCAGAAATAAGATACATTTATTTTTAGGAAATATATGAACGTATGGGTTCGGCTTTTTGTAGAGGAAAATAATCAAGTAGATCAGGCACAGACCTGTGGTTCGGCTTACTTCTTTTTTTCCGAAGAACAAGATTATGTTTTCGCCAGAAAACCCGACTTGTTAATTTTATTTACTCGACGTTTCAAGTTATTCTGTTTTGCTTGACACCAAAATTCGAAAGATATCAGTTGGTAGTTGTCCTGATCAGTTTTGGTAAAAATCGGCATTTGAAATCGGTTCCGCTGTTAGTAAGCATTATTGATAGATGTACAAATTTTGACTCACAAAAGCGCTGCTAAATTATCAAAACTTTCATGAATTTTTAAATTTAGGCGACTTGTCGTAGAACCATGATATTTTAGTCTATCCGAAAGAGTTTCATCAAAATTGTCGATTTGTTTTTCGACTTATATCTTTGGAATAGATTTAGAATTTTTGAAATAGGTTCAGTTTTTTTTTCGCTAAAACGTAAGCAAAAAAAAAAGATTTTTTCTGTGAATTGTAAAGAAGTTTTTTCGAAAGTCCTGCAAAACTAATCAAAGTGAGTCTTTATCGAGTTTCGTCCATAAATGTTCGAATTCAGTTCAGCCATTTTTGTGAAAAGATACGAACAAACAATACACAACCGTTTTCCAATTTTAGTTTCAAACGATTCAGAATCACTTGATACTTCGAGAAAACATACAATTGCTAATTTGGATTTTCTTGCGAAAACATAAACTTCTCCTTCGGGAATTTGAAAATATCTCGTTGATTGAATTTCACTTTTGTGCTTATTTCTAGTCATGGAAGCTTTAAGAGAAACCCTTGATGAACACGATGAAAAAAGTGTGGATAATCCAGTTTATTTGGCTGTAACGGACAACGTGCCACACAATCTAAACCTGGATTTAGAAAACCCGAACAATCCTAAAAACACATATTTAACACCCAGTTCTACGACAGAATTAGAACCCAAAGTTCATGTTTATAAGGTAAATAATAAATAAAAAATGTTATTATTAGAAAAGATCATTTTGTTTGAGGGTACGATTTATTTTCTAGGTGTACAAACGAAGGTGGCTGATTCTGGGTATATTCGTTTTATATTCGGCTGCAAATGCATTGCAATGGATTCAATACTCGATTATAGCAAATATTGTACAAAAGTATTATGGGATATCAAGTACTCTAGTCGATTGGACCTCGATGATTTATATGATTGTATATATACCTCTAATCTTTCCTGCTAGTTGGCTGCTTGATAAAATGGTTGGTATCGGTTAAGGTTAAATCATTTACTTTTATAATTATGCGATCACGAAATTATCGAAAAGTATTCTACAAAGTGGTGCACCTTCAATGTCAACGTCTAATTGTGATACTCCTTCACTGTTGACACATACTGAAAATATTATAAGATATTATTAATATTAGGATATTTATAGAATAGTTTTCGAATCTTCAAAATCGATTTGGGATTTTTGGCAAAAACGAAGACAATTTTGCTTTTTTCATTATAAAACTTCAAAATGGAAATTATTAATAATTATAATTAACATATATTGCATGTTATTAAATTATTGATGTTTTTGTTTTGCAGGGTCTCCGCGTAGCAGCTACATTAGGAGCATGTGGAACATGTTTAGGCGCTGTGATAAAATGCTTTTCCGTCTCTCCAAACATGTTCTGGCTAGGCTTTATTGGACAATCAACCACTGCTGTATCGCAGGTTTCTAATAAGTTTTTATAATAATAATCTTAAAACAAATATCTAACTTACATCTAAATATACGCATTGCACATATTTATAGGTTATTATTCCTACACCATTTTCTAACGAGGGTATCTTGTCTGTCTCAAAACTCCTTATTTCTTGGGTTAAGGGGGTTGTTCGTTTTTTTTTTTTACAAAAAGATATTTGTTTTTGTTTTTCTCGAAATGAATTTATCATAGAGACATGCGTTTTTTTTTAAACAAATATTACAAAATCATAGAATATTAAGAAATTTTCTTTTTTTGCTTTCATTTTTTGACTAGGGAGCGACAAAGTCGGCCTTGCAAAATCGATCCATTTTGCGGTGCCACAGATAAATCCGTTGCGCATCGCCTGAAACAAAAAAAAAAAGAAACTACGTTGAAGAAGAAGTTTGAATCCAGTCTCCCTACCAAAATGAAAGAAAAAAAAATCAAGAAGGAAAAAATGGCAGCTATTTAAAAAAAAGTGACAAAAAAGGTCTTTTTTTGGGGGGCGAGAAGCTTCGCAAATTTTTTTTTGCGTAATCTTATCAACTTGTTTGAGGTAGGGGGACTAGGTATTGCAGTGGTGAACAAATAAAAAAAAAATGCAAGTCACACCATTTAATTTAATGTACTAAATACACCATGGTGTTCAAAGATGCTGACACATTAAAAAAGTCATGCATGAGGTATTATAATGAAAAAGAGAGCAGCTGGCATACAATAGCTCGCGGAGCGATGAAAAAAACGGTTTCAGAGGATCATACATATATTTATATATATATATATATTTATATATATATATATATATTTATTTATAATATATATATATATATATATATATATTATATATATATAACTTCGTCAAAAAAATAGATATTGAGATGATTTTTTTTAAAAATAATTCTAAGGTTTTTTGCTTTCATAATATCAAAAAATCTCAAAATCGAAAAAAATAAATTAAAACCGAACAACACCCTTAACAATTGTTACTTATACAGCCTTGATTGTAAATATATAATATTTCAGTCAGCATTATAATAATCAATAGTGGTGGATATTTGTAGAAATTAGTAATTGCTATTTGTTAGAAATGAATTAATTTATTCTCAAGGAAGAAAGTAATTGAAATATCTTTACCAAAAGGATGGCATTTGTCTCGACATCTAAAGTACTGTTTAAATCAATGAAATTATGTAAAAGTGAAAATATGATAAAAGAACGATATATGATGTTTGAATGAAAATTACATAAATCATTCTATAATAAAATGTTTTAATTATGAACTTCTTTTAAATGGATCTTCCCGACGATACATATGCTGTTTTCGATACACACACGCATATACACACACACACACACACACATATATATATATATATATATATATATATATATGTGTGTGTGTGTGTGTGTGTGTGTGTTTCATAAAAAGTAGTTTGAAGTATTTTGCAGTATGGGCTGCAAAATACTTCAAATATGTATCAATGTAGACAAAACTATCAACTATCAACTATGTATGTATATACATAGTTTCAATTGATTCACTTCAAATTGACCTAAACCTGTTTATTCTTACAGATATTTATATTATCACTACCGGCCAGGCTTGCTGCTGTATGGTTTGGTCCAAATCAGGTAAATTTACAATTATAAAATTTTTGTTTACGAAAGTTGGTTCATAAAGCAATATCATGTTTTTAATATGTTTTTGTAATGTTTTTATTTATTTAATAATAAAATACCGAACAAGAATAAATTTTATGTACATATTTAAAACTCTCTCTCAAATTTCATCATTAGATATGTATGTTAATACTTATAGCTCGGACATCTTTGTTTACTACTAGATATTTCAAAAATAAAGTACTTTATAATTACAATTTTTAATTTATAAATATTTTTTATTGACTTATAATCTTATTAATAATTTTATAATTTTAATCTTAACTTATAACTTTATAAAATACTTCAATACAACATTTTGGTTATTTAAAAACCAATTTTATTTTAACTAAAAACAGAAAATATATTACTTTCAAAGTTATTCTTTAAAATAATTATTAATTGCTGGTATTTCAATACAAATGTCCGTCTTGAATATTAATATCGACATTTAAAATTTTGTGTTATGTGATGTAGTCACTCTGTGTTCATGTTGATTTTTATGAAATATTTTTTTTATTTTAGGTTTCCAGTGCCTGCAGCATCGGTGTTTTTGGAAATCAGGTAAATTTTAAATTTCAATACAAAATTGGAACTTACTACTATAGTAGGATACTGTCGTACAACAAAATAATTTGAAAATTTCTGTTTTTAATTGTCCACTAAATAGACTTGCGATTTTTGTGGAATTATGTAATATATTTCAGTGAGACTAAGAATCGGCCAATATTTACCTAAGTGGTAAAGTGGTGACAGCGCTTAAGATTTGTTTTTGCCCTCCTATGACAAATTCATATTTGGTAATAGTCATTTAAGTACACGAATAATGTTCCATTCCTCTTGCCCCTTGCAGGTAATAAATATTTTTCACTTCACAAGATTTTCTGAGCTGCTGCATAGCTTAAATTTATTCGCTCTATCAGATGAAACATTTTCAAAACCATTCATAGCAATTGGCTAGTCTTTCCAAAAATTTTAACAGTTGTTCACTTCATCCATACAAGTAAAATGTTTCTTGAATAATTCAAATCGGACGCTCCGTTTTTTCAAAAACTGAATTACAATTTTTGGAACGTTTTGCCCAGTATCTTTGAAACGGCCATCCTTCCTTCGCCAAAAATTAATCAGCACATCTCCTTATCAATATAATAGTTTTTTTTTTAATTATTCAAATTGTTTGATCCCTGTTCTCGAAATCGTCGACTAAAAATTGTATCCGCACACACATGTACATACACATTTATCCATTCTGTGTAGGGAATGCCAAAACTTCTGAAACGTAAAGATATATAAAAATTATCATTTTCGAATTTTCTGCGATGGCTATAACTGACCCTGCGAGAAGTTAAAAATGTAGAAATTGAATATTAAAATCTGAAGATACAATCGTTTTTCACAGGTTTTTGAAATCTCACTTAATTCAGTGTTCATTCCACAGCATTATGGTTTTACCAAGTAAATCGTCTAATTTTAATTTTAACAAACGTCAAAAAAAACTACTCATTTTCTCAAACGTTGATGAATTTTTAAAATTAAACTACTTGTCGTAAGGCCGTAATATTTCAATAAGTTCTATAAGGCCGTGATATATATCTCCAAAGAAAGTTTAATAAATATCGGTTTAAATTTTTTTTCAACAGTTAATTAAAAGAAAACGGCTCGGTAGATTTTCACCTAAAACTAATCAGTATCATTCCCAACTAATATCTTTCGAACAGTTTTTGATTTTTTAAAATCGATTCAGTAGTATGAGCCTTTATGTGGACAAAAGGTTTAACATTTTTTTCCAAATTACAAAGAAACGGCTTGGTAGATCGTCGCACAAAACTGACGAACGACAGTCCTCATTGAGATACATAAAAAATGGTTTTAAAATTTCTGAAATCGGTTCAGGCGTTTTTGAGAAAACGTCGATCAAAGGTCTAATTTTGACAAATGCTAAAAAAAAACGATACTAATTTTTGCAAACTTCGATCAATTTTTAAAATTAAACGACGTGTTGTAGGGCCGTATTATTTTAGTATGATCTATAAGACTATGGTATATACCGTCAAAAAAATAATAATAAAAATCGTCGAAAAAAACTTTTTTAACACTTCATTACAAGAAAACGGCCCGGCCAATCTTTACCAAAAACTAATCAGCACGATTCCAAACCAATATCTTTCGAACGGTTTTTGAATTTTCAAAATCGATTCAGAATTGCGGGCTAAAACGTGGACGAAAATTTTTTCACTTTTCTGTTATTAATAAGGAAACGGCTTGGCCGATCGTTGCACAAAACTGACAAACAATTATCCTCATCGAGATACATCAAATGGTACTCAAATTTTTGAAATCAGTCCAGCCGTTTTAAGAAAACGTCGATTTACGGCAGAAAATCTGTTCACACACACACACACACATACTTTTTCCAAATTTGGTCTCATTCGATTCAGAATGGCTTGAAACGAAAAAACATAAAATTAGCAAATCGGATTTTTTGATGAAAACATAAACTTCTCCTGCGGGAAGTTAACTAGATAAAATATTTCATAAACATGTTTTTCAGTTAGGTGTCGCTGTAGGATTTTTACTACCTCCGCTTTTAGTGAAAAATCATGATGATCTGGAATTAATTGGAAGAGACCTGCAAAATATGTTTTACTTAGTAGCTGGTTTTTGTGGATTGCTATTGCTTCTAGTAATATTCTGTAAGTGATACATATTTTTAACTTCATATTTTGTATATATAGTCATAACCATTACTCATATACTCATAACTCATATATACTCATAACCCTATATGCAAATACATTATTGCAATTCTGATTTTTTTTTTGTAATCGTTTAGCTGATGATATCTAGTTTTGTACTATTTTTGTTTTTTGTAGTGTTCAAAGCAGAACCACCAACTCCACCATCAGCAGCTCAGGATAAAGAGCTAATGTATGGTTTGTCAAATAAAACTAATTCGGAGCCTTCTAATGCAAACGAAAATTCATCGCAGCTTGAGAGTGGGATTAATATCGAAGCTGAACATAGTTTTGCAACATCAGTCAAAAGGCTACTTACGAATGTGGGATATGACTTGTTACTCGGTAATTGATTTATATATATAAAAATATATTATATATATAAATATTTATATATATATATATATATATATATAAATATATTATATATATAAATATTTTTACATTTATTGCAGGTTCATATGGAATTAATGTTGGTGTTTTCTATGCGCTCTCTACATTATTGAATCAGATTGTTTTGCAATATTATCCGGTAAGTTGTACAGATCAAACATGTTTTTAATTTGCATTTTTGTTAATGTTAAACACCCAAGATGTACCATTCGTTATAGAGATATTTTAATCGACTACCGCAAAAAGGCTACAAAACTCATATATTAATAGAGGACTTAATCATAGGAGTGTTAATGAAATTGAAATGCATCTGAATATCATAATTTAATGAAATCGTGATAGGATATGAAGGGTTTAAGTTTGTTATATTTATAATTTTCTCACAAAAAATATTAAAAGCACGGCATAAATATAAATGTATGGACTTGCAGGCACGCACACATGTATAATATATACCTATACACACAATTCTATATATATATATATATATATATATATATTTCTGGATTATTTCAGTAAACTTTGCCATAGAAACCATAGCTCAGATTTTATTTTCGAGTCGAAGAAATTGTTAATACATTTTGTTTGTCAATATTCTTAGTATTTTTATTATATTAAAATGGTGAAAATTAATGTGCATAATAAACTAGATACAAAGCTTTGAACTTTTCTCTGATATTTGGCAGGTTTAGTGTTCCTGATGGAGTATTGGCATAGATAGTCACTTTGAATTACTGGCTAGATCGTTCAAAGGAATTTTAGGATAGAAGTATGAAAGAATTATGATAGGGACAATCGAGTAAAATTCTTTAGGCTCGAATGCACAAAAGCCATCAGAAAATAATTCAATTTATATATTATTGGTATGGGTGAAAAATTTATTGAAAATAGTTTCGTATTTCACCTCAGAGCTATATGGTTTCTTCAGCAAAGTTTCATGAAATGACTCAATATCGCAATATGACCAATAAAAAGTGTTTATATATGACTTATTTATATAATGTATATAACACATCACTCAAAAAAGTCTGTATGATTATTTATATTTGCATATGGAAATTTTGAATATTTCATGGTTGAAAGGTGGACTATATTATTTTCATAATATACAATATTACATATTTATATAACATATATTGCAGATTATGGAAATACTAAAGCCCGCATTTCAACTACGAATTATTCAAAATTTTGTTATCAAAATATAAATAATAAACCTACATATTGAGGGATGTATTATATGTCTTATTTTCTATACACTTATTATTAGCTATTAACTATTTTGAAAACAACTCGTGGTTGTTTTTTCTGAAATTTTTCATACCTTTCTAGTCGGTTTTGCGAGTTTACTACATTTGTTTCCAGTGTCCAATAAGATTTGAATAATTCTTCTTACATCAGTTGCTTTCAACTACCAGTAAGTTGCAAGATCAAATATTTTTCATACTGATATTAAATAAAAAAAACGTTGATAAATTAATGTAGTTCTTAACTTTTCTATCTTCATTGTATTTTTTCTTCAGAATGCAGATTTCTATTTTTTTATTGAATAGTTAATATAGCTTTCGTTATGAAATCATACTATTATTTGTATTTTCTGCTTAATTATTGTATATATAAAGCAGCTCGTAACCTTACTTGTATCATCTATCTTGTACCCAATATTTTGCTACAGCGATTCATAATCTCTTACCCAAGGCACTTAGAAATATGCTTATTCTAACAGTACTATTTTAATTTGCTAATCAATTATAATCATCGATATTTTTATAACCATTTTTCTTCTCCATAGGGTCATGAGGAAGATGCTGGAAAAATAGGTAATTAAATATACAGATAGCGTTAAATGTGATCTGCAGTAAAGATCTTTATATAAGATGTTTTAATTCATATTTTTGTAGGTCTGACCATCGTTTTAGCTGGTATGCTGGGCTCTGTAGTTTGCGGAGTGGTTTTAGATAAGACTCATAGATTCAAGTGAGTATAATTGTTGAGATTGTATGAATATATGATCTAATTGTCAGAAAATACAATTTTCATGAAATAATTAAAATAAATGTGTGTAAAATAAATTTATGTCTTCCAACAATATAAAATGTTGGCGGAACAATAGCTTGATCGTCCGGAGACAAATAGTCATCGGAACTTTCGAAAAAAGTTGATTTCAACACATTAAGGCAAAGACCAACCTAAAAATCGACTCTACTAAATACATTAAAGAACAGTGCCTAATATCTCTTTAAACTGATTAGTTAAAAGATTCAACAAACATAACTGGAACTTAAACTACTTTAATGATTACCAAAATGCTTTTGCGGCTTCTAGAAGAATAGATTCATTAATTGCGTAGTTACAACTACTATTATACGCAACTATTGTATATAAAGAAAAGAGGAAGAAAAAAAATTCAGATTATTTAAAATTTCTTGAAATTTTATAGAATACGTTTATAAAGTAGAATATAATGAATAATTTATATATACAAAAAATTACAAATGTTTATCCGATAATGTATATGCGTATCATTATTATTACAAAACTTCCCGTACACTGGTAAATTGGCAGTGTCAATTGGCATCTATACGAGTATAAATAAATAAAATTATATATATGTAGCGTTTTGCCTTAAAAAAAATTCTATGAATTTCCTGATACACGTTAATAATCGACTTTATCGGTAAGATTTGACATTTTCATGTTTTGCTAAAACCATCAATTGTTCATTTTGTAAATAGCTTTTGCTTTCTACGAAAAACTAATCAATTCTGATTATCCGATCGACATCTATATATTTGTATAAATTAAATTAATTGATCATATAAACTAGTTGAAAGTGGCATTTAGCCTTAAGGCAAGTTGCATGAACTTCCTGAAATGTATAGGAATTGATTTAATCAATCGAAAGTGAAATTTAGATACTTATCGTTAGATAAAATTTTCAACTGTAAATTTTCAAATATAAAATTATCGCTTTCAATTGAATCTAAACATTACGATTTCCAATTGAATTTTCTCAAACACATTTAAATTAACTGTAATTATATTAATTGCAGTGCACAAACACGTTCTTGTATGTCCTAAAATTGTAGTTTATTTTTCCCAATTTTAATGAATTGATAATGACATCACAAATTTTAATTAATTGACTCATCACATCACAAAAGCAACTTTTGACTACAATATTTTCTCGAACTTTAATGAATTTTTAACATCAAACTATTTGACGATGTTTTATAAGACTTATTGCCAAAAAAGGTTCATAAAAATCGGCTGTGTAGATTTTTACCTAAAACTAATCAGTATCATTTAGGGCTTCCAATACCGTACAAAAATCTGAATACCGGTATTCGATATTTGAAAAATGAAATTCCGGGATCCCGGTTTTAATACCGGTATTGTCGATGAAAAATTAAATAGTTATATTTTTACTTACTTCAGTTGTTATATTAACAAATTATATATGAAAGTTCAGTTCAGTTGACATATTAACAAATAATATAAGAAATCTAACAAATATTGTCCTGAAACGAGTACATATTGTTTATTTATTACATAAAAAGTAGAAGTAGATAGAAACAAAAAACGTGCCAGTAAAAAATATATATTTTTCTATGTTACATTTTACATTTATAATAAGAATTTATTATTTAATAATATATTTAAGAAAAGAATAAATTATAATTCATGGCTAATGTTTTGCTCAATGAAATATGCTCTTAAGAAACATAAACAATCAATTGTTTGATCATCAAGCGAGGACCGAATTTTATTACAAATATAACCAGCCGCCGAAAAAGCTATTTCCGATTCTACACTTGTTGGTACAATTGTAATTAAGACATTATACATATTTTGTAGTATACATACTTGTAAAAGTAATTTCATCTTTTATTTCTTGTTCTAGACTTGGAGTTTTTTTTAACACACACACGGGTGAAGTATATTTATTTTAATATTTTTTAATTACACACTAACTTAATTAACTTTGGTTTATATACTCACTTATAAATATCATAAGTTCAAATTAAACACAATATTAAACACACTATTCTTCATATAAACATTTATTTTCCCGCAACTTTGAGATGTTATCTACACGAAATTTACACAACTACCTACTTAAAGTTACATTTCGGCTTTATATAACATTTTATTTAGTTTAAGGGAATTCCCTTGATTTTGAATATGATCAATAGAATTTCTTTATATGTGTGAGTGCAAGTCAAGTTATTACCCGTTCGGATTTCTCGGGAATTACTGCGATGTGTGCAGTTCATCGATAAAAGATTATTACAATGTTGACTATTCTTATGTTGAATGCAATACAATTGAGAATATGATTCATTACGTAGTGTGTTTCTACTATATTAGTTATTAATATTAACTAATTAAGCGTTGGGCCATAACAATACACTTCGCAAATTCTCAATATGTTGTCAGCAACACGCAATTTAAACAACTGCCGTTCTTACTTATGTAAGATGATTTATATATAATAAATAAAGAATTATATCTCAACGATTGTATATTATGTTTAAAAATCATTGATAGAAACGAGGCACGTGAACGCATAATAATTTTTTAAATGAACCGTTTTATTAGCTGGCTCTCACACATAATATATAAACAATCGCTTTATCTTGCCGACACCGCTTGTCGCTTATCTCACTCAGCCGAGTCGGCAATACACAATACATAGTTTGGAAACTAAACCTTGATATGTGTTTTGCGTAAGTTGAATTTTTGATAGAATACTGGTAATACCGTAATGCCGGTATTATTTGCATCAATACCGGTATTGAATACCGGACAAAAATCGTACGGGATCCCGGTTTTCGGGATTACGGAATCCCGGTATTGTAAGCCCTAGTATCATTCCCAATTAATATCTTTCGAACAGTGTTTGATTTTTTTAAAATCGATTCAGAATTGAGATCTAAAACGTGGACAATTTTTTTTTCACATATCTGCTATTTACAAAGAAACGGCTTGGCTGATCGTGCAGCGCAAAATTGATAAACGCTAGTTATCATCGAGATCCATCGAATGGCTTTTAAATTTTTGAAATCGGTTCAGCCGTTTTTTGAGAAAACGTCGATTTACGGTCAACAAATCTTTTCACACACACTCCAAATTTGGTCACATTCGATTCAGAAAGTTTTGAAACGCCGAGAAAACATAAAATTAGCGAGTCGGATTTTTTGATGAAAACATAAATTTTTTCTTCAGGAAGTTAATAAATGTTTAACAATAAAATAAAAGAAACAAAAGATTTGGAATTACTTAAAAACTAATGCAATTGTTTTTGTTTATAGGGAAACAACATTGGCGGTTTATGGGTTTAGTATGGTTGGCATGGTCGTATATACATTCACTCTGAGCTGTGGTTATATTAGTGTTGTTTACATTACATCAGGTCTTCTTGGGTAAGCTACATCATTACTACAAAATATTATATATATATATATATATATATATATATATATTAAATATATAATATATAATATAAATTATTATAGTAATTATATATTTTCATAATAAATCGGTAATTGATATACTAGCAGACTGGGCAGGCAGGTAAATAACAGATAAATAGTTAAACAGGTAGATAGATAGAGAGGTAGACAGAAAGACAAGAAAACTGGTAGACTAGATGTAGCAATTATGCATTTTAGTTCATAGTTTTTATTAAAAGTAAAACACTGCGACACATGAACGTTTGCAGCTATTTATAATATATCATACTTTCAACACAATACTTACATATATGTAATGAATGTATTTTTTGTATGAATTTTAATAAATGTCGCATTTAAGGTTCTTCATGACTGGATATTTGCCAGTTGGGTTTGAATTTGGATCCGAACTAACATATCCCGAGCCCGAGGGAACTTCAGCTGGATTGCTGAATGCCGCTGCACAGGTATGGATTATTCTCATATATTTTAGTTCGTAATTTGATACTGAGTTGACCGAATAAATCTGTCACCTTATTAGTGAATTAATGGAACTTTGTTCAAATTATGCAGAAGTTTACTTTCTCTCTGATAAGAGCTAGTAATTGCGTTGAGCGATTACAAATAAATATTATGTAATTTTCACAAAATTTCTATGATTATTAATGAGAGTGTATGTGAGCCGATTTCTGACCTTTTATCGACGTTTTCTCAAAAACGGCTGGACCGATTTCATAAATTTAAATGTCATCGCGTTAGTCAGTTATGAAACTTTTTAGGCTGATAGATATAATGGTCCTAAAGAACATACCAAAATATAGTGAAATGTGATAGTCGAAAGGGTTGGTCGCATTGCAATACAGAATCGGGCCCATCTCGGTATTTAAATAATTTATACGCCTTATATAATTTATACGATCTTTTTGAAAAAATCCGCTATACTAATTTTTAACTTTGTACCTCATCTTATGGCCTAAAAAATCTCATATAAAGTGACCCCTTCTTTCAAACTCACTTTTTGGCGTAATCATAAAAGATATCGAAAAAAACGCAATTCTACTGACATTGGCTTAGACCACATTATGTAGAATAATCAATGCTAAATAATTATTTATTATTAGCTAAAAACGATATAATCAAATTTTCAATTGATGTTTTCGGGTAGTGCGTTTAGTTGGACCACTTTCTAATTAGCGTTGTTCGAAATGCTATTGTTTTTTCTTTTAATACTGGAAATATCGTTCAAATCAATTTTGTGGAGCACATTGGAAAATTGGAAAAATCTGAGCCAGTCCACACGCGCGTAACGCTATAATAGTACCTTGTAATTGCATAAAGGACGCAGCGTTATAGTTATATGTATATAATCATACAGTTTTTACAATTTTTAGACATTACTGGTTTTACTATATTAATTAAATCACTAAAACTAGTAGTGTATGACATCACTAGCATTAAAATTATTTATTTGAAGTATATCAGTGACCTTTAGAATTTTAGCTAGAATTAAAATTCAAATCCGAATTATTTTTGATAATAAAAGAAAATATATCGTTTGAAATTTAAAAAAATCAGCTTTTTCCAAAAACAATCTTCTCGTCCACACAAACAAAGATATTGATTGGGAATCATGCTTACTTGTTTTTGGTAAATATCGACCGGGCCGTTTTCTTGTAATAAAGTGTTGAAAAAGTTTGACGGTAGATACCATAGTCTTATAGATCAAGGGCGAGCAACCTTTTTAACCCGCGGGCCAATTTGGTTTTCAAAATTTTATGGCGGGCCGCACGTAATTTATATATACTAGCTGACCCGGCGAACGGTTAGCTACAGGAAATATTTTTAGAAAATCATTAGTATAAGAAATGACCAACTAATTCTGAATGTATAAATATTATAACATTGATAATTTACCCACTGCAACGCTAAAATACTAACATACATATTGTAATTATGTTATACTCTGAAAAAAAATCCAGTTTTCTCTCAAAAACAGTTTTATCTCCTGATTTTAGAATTAAATTACTAATTTTTTGCTGAAATAGCTCCTTTTTTGAGGCATTCAAACCTATATATGTACTTCTCATGCACATCAAGAAATATTTATACAATAGGATAAGCCTGCAAATCAGTTAGTTTTATCGGAAGTAACCATTTCGTTGCCATTTTTGAGATGTTGCAGCGTATGAGGCGGATAAATTTAAGCTTTTTTATAAGCTCAGAAAAAACTTGATCGAATTTCAATTAAAAACGTTCACAAAAAAGGCGATAATAGTTAATTAATTGATTACCGACCAAAATAAAAAATCAATGGACTACTAAAATGACTATTATAAAATAATGTAAATTTGGAGTTGTGTAGTTTTCCATTTCGTATAAAAAAATTAAAATAGAGAACAATAAAAAAAATGTTACGTTATTATTAAATGTTCAATTTAATGTTTAATTAAATTGAAGTTTTTTCATAAATTCTGATAAAAGTCTGATAAAATTAAGTCAAAAAATTTATTGACTGAGCGCGAGAATAATGCAATTGCAACAAAATTTCAAAATTTGCACAAGAAAAGAACAAAAATTAAAATTGAAAATAGTATGTATTTTATATAATTACGAGTGTATATTATAAGTGTTCATAAATATTAATACAGAATGAAAACAAATAATATTTAAAAAAAAAATTGCTTGGAAACTTTAATAAAAAATTTGGCACTGTTTTTTTTTATACAAGCTGATTAATATCAGCTTTTTTATAGATTTTGTTCTTTATTTTAATTTTTTTAATGCGGAAAGTAGCAACGAGTATGATGCTTTGATATGTTTTACTCAGTTTTGATGAATTTTATGGTTGAAATTAACACAGGTCCACAAAAAAGAGTTGTCTGGATTCGGTGTGACATATGTTTTCCAATGTATCTTTTACCGCTGAAGATAAATCTATAGTCAAAATTAGGGCAAAAAATATTGAAAAACATTTAAACCTGGCACAATCTTCAATATAGATTTTTGACTGAATGAATTAATTATTATCCAGCGACTTTTCTGGGTCTATGTAATTGTTCGAGCACATACGTACTTCCAAAAAAAGAATTTATCATAATTTGGTTTGCGTTTTTTTAAAAGATTTATAAAAAAAAATCGATGTTTACTAAAAAAAATACATTTTTTAAATCTGTATTATTTTGCATGTTAAATGGCGAAAAAAAACATTTACATGAAAACAGCTGTCTGTTAGCTTTGAACATTTGGAATCACAATTAAAATTTGTTCACATTTTCTTTTTTTGAATATGAAGAGTAAAACACAAGATTCTGCAAAAGATATTATTCTTTATTACCAAAGTGACGCAGAGACTATAATTATTATTTCATATCTAAAAACAATTGTAATTCGTCATTTGAGTCGTATACTTTTTTAAGCATTGCATCACTATTGAGTTAACGTACTTTAGTATTGAAAATCGACATATTCACGATCTAAATTGTCAGGAAGTCTTTAAATTTACAATGATTCAACCCTCGCGACTTTATAAGATTTACTTATTCAATTATTTTAAATTTAGAAATGCGTTGTTGCTATGTTCTCGGACAAGTTCTCAATTTTTGTTGCAATATTGAAGCTTGTTAAACTAATATTTAAATTAACTAATATTTATTTTATCAGGAAATGCTATTTCTTCGAACAAGAGTTTTTACCAGAATTTGGCTGACGAATAAATTAACCTTTACAGCCATATTTGATAAAATATCTAGAAAAATAATCTGTAGTTGAGAAATGCTTGGCGGGCCGCAGAAAAACACCCGGCGGGCCGCATGCGGCCCGCGGGCCGCTGGTTGCTCATCCTTGTTATAGATCATACTAAAATATTACGGCCTTACGACAACTTGTTTAACTTTAAAAATTAGACCTTTCATCGACGTTTGCTCAAAAACGCCTGAACCGATTTCAGGAATTTGAAAGCCATTTGATGTATCTCAAGGGCGAGCAACCTTTTCAACCCACGGGCCAATTTAAATTTTAAAACTTCATGGCGGGCCGCACGTAATTTATATATGTATACTAGCTGACCCGACAAACAATTTGCCACAGGAAATATTTTTAGAAAATCATTAGTATAAAAAATGGCTAATTGTGAATCTATAAAGATATAGTATATAAATGAAAGGGGCAGCTAACACAAATTACATTTTTAATTTAACCAACACAACGCTAAAATACTAACATCCATATTTGAATTATGTTAACTCTGGAAAAAAAATCCAATTATCTTTTTAAAACAGTTATATCTTTAGATTTTAATATTAAATTTCAAAAATTTTGTTGCTAAAATTGCCCCTTCTGCAAGGCAGTCAAAAACTAGGTACTTCTTAAGCACATCGAGAAATATTTGACAGGATAAGCCTGCCAATCAGTTAGTTTTATCGTATGTAACCATTTTTGTTGCCAATATCTAAGAATTGTTTTTAAAATGTTGCAGCGGATAGAGCTGATAAATTTACGCTTTTCCATAAGCTCAGACAAATTTTGATCGAATTTCAAATAAAAAAGTTCTCAAAAAGGACGATAATTGTTAAGTGATCGATTATCGAGCTAAAATGACTATTCTGAAATAAAAGAGTGAAATTTGGAGTCGTATGTAGTTTTCCATTCCGCATTAAAAAAATTAAAATAAAGAACAAAGCTTAAAAAAATAAATTGCTTCTTCTTTTTGAATAAAATGAGTGATTTTTCATAAACTCAAAAGTCTGAACTAATATTAAGTCAAAAAGATTCATTGACTGAGCATGGGAATAATGTTACTGCAACAAAATTACAAAATAGCAACAAGAACAGAACAATGTACAAATTTGAAAAAAGTATATATTTTATGTAATTACGTGTGTATATTATAAGTGTATATAAATAATAATAATACAAAATGAAAACAAATAATAGTTAAACAAAGAAACTAATTTACTTGAAAACTTTAATGAGAAATTTGGCACTGCTTTTTTATATAACCTTGTCAATATCAACCGTTTTTTTAAATATTGTTCTTCATTTTAATTTTTTTAGTGCGGAAAGTAGCAACGTGTATGCAGCTTTGATATGTTTCACTCAATTTTGACCAGTGGATCGGTGGATGGATTGAAATTAACACAGATCCACAAAAAATTTGTCTGGATTGCGTGACATATGTTTTTGTAACTTTTACCGCTGAAGATAAATCTATAGTCAAAATTGGGACACAAAATATTTAAAAAACTGGCACAGTCTTCAAGCTATAATTTTTTCTAAATGATTTAATTATTTTCCATCGACTTTGTGGACCTGTGTAATTGTTCGCATACATACGTACTTCCAAAAAAAGAATTTATCGTAATTTTCTTTACGTTTATTTCAAAAGCAAAAATTTCTCAGTGCTGACATGAGTTTTATAAAAAAAACGATGTTTAATGAAAAAATATATTTTTTAAATCTGTATTATTTTGCATGCTTTCTGTGATGGTTTTCATGCAATATTGTGTGCCTATATCGATGTTAAATGGCAAAAAGAACACCTCTCTTGCTAGCTTTGAATATTTGGAATCATAATTAAAATTTGTTCACATTTCCTTTTTCTAAATATGGAAAGTGAAACACAAGATTCTGCAGAAAAAATTATTCTGCATTACCAAAATGACGAAAGTTCTACAATTATCGCCATATACACGCTCTAAATTGTTCACTAATTTTTTTAATTTACGGTGATTTAACCCTCGCGACTTTATAAAACATACTTATTTAATTACTTTAAATACCGAAATGCGTTATTGCTCTTGGACAAGTTCTCAATTTTTCTTGCAATATTGTTAAACTAATATTTAAATTAGGCCGCGGGTTGCTCATCCTTGATGTATCTCGATGAGGATTATCGTTTCTCCGGCCTCGTTTCTTTGTAATTTGGAAAATAGTGTAAAATTTTTCGTCCACATTTAAGTTCATACTACCGAATCGATTTTAAAAAATCAAAAGGTGTTCGAAAGATATTAGTCGGTAATGATACTGATTAATTTTAGTTGAAAATCTACCGAGCCGTACTCTTGTAATTAACTGTTGAAAATAAAATTTAAGCCGATTTTTATGGAACGTTTTTTGGCGATATATACCATGGCCTTATAAAACTTATTGAAATATTATGGCCGTAAGTTCTATAAGACCTTACTGCAATATTATGGCCTTACTTAAAATTAAAGTTAGACGATTTACTTGGTATAGCGATAGAGTACTTGTTTACCTGCGGAAACTGGTTTAATTATAAAAATTGTTGATTTTTAAAAATTTCCTTCCCGTGTTTAACATGTTCGTTCGTTTTCAATTATGTGTAATAAATCCATCTGGAATACATTTAATCACTCATAAGTTAATTTATATTTTATTAATTAAGTCGATTATTTACACAAATCGGGAAGTTCATGTAACTTGCCTCAAGGCAAAATACCAATACCAACTAGTTAGAATACTAATTAAAAGCATCGCTAATTAAATTGAAAATTTATCTGACAATAGTATGCATTATTATTATTATTATATATATCATTTTTTCCAGACTTTCGGCATTTTGTTCACAATGGCCTACGCAAAACTTCTGGATGGTTTCGGCGACATGGTGGCCAATCTGTCATTAAGCTTCATGCTTTTGGTGGGAACCATAATGACAGCAGCAATAAAGTCAGATTTACGTCGGCAAAAAGCCCACAATTTAGCTGAATAAATTTTCATTGGCGTATGTATATAGAATTTAAAAAAATATTTAAATGAAAGTGCAAAGTAAGTACTATGACAATGAAATACTAAGTTGCCAAAATATTAATTATTATCGATGTGCCGATTTGAATGGGAATTAAGACGCTTTATGATTTGAATTAAATTTCTATGTTAAATTGTTTAACTTACACATTCCGTTTTGTATTTATCAATATGCAGCATTTTGGTCGATGCATTTGAATGTATAATTTGTGGCATTAAATATTGCCAAGTAGATTGCATACACTTGATAAATTTACATTTAAAAATATTTGAAAAATTGTAGTTGAAACGGACTCTGGAATTATATAAAATGTAAGTAGAATTGTATATTTGTATGCTTTTAGCTCCATGATAACAGAAAACAATTTAACTGTATTAGTTGCAAATTTTTAATCTAGTTACGTTAGCTTGTAAGTTTACTCACGTCTTATATTTGGAGATCAAACATAGCATATCCAAAACTGTTATGAAATTTAGCAATATTTTCACGTCAAATCTCATTCAAATAGCATTTTAAAGTAGTGACACATCATATATTGAAATAAGAGGCTTAGGGGACGACTTTTGAACAAAATGTTAGTTTAAGTGTTATTTTTAGGTTGCGGGTTATATTCTCGAATTGAAATATTCTACTTGATAGAATGCCAATAAATATTTTTTTATACAATTTTATTACACCTCGACTTAATTTTAATTTTATTGTATTTTAAATTTTAATAAGAAATAATTTAACAAATGATAAAAATTTGCTTCTTAGGAAAGCAAACACTTTTATATTAACTTGTTTCTGTATCTATAGATATTCACTGTTGTTAATTTTAAATGCATTTCTTGTAAACTGAAATTGTTCAAATCAAAAACATCTGAATCGGCACATCCATGATATGAGTTATTAATGTTGTACATATCATTATTTTAAATATTGCATTTGACATTTGCATATTTTTAGAAGAAAGTTAATTACTGAATATAATTCAGTTTGTTGTTTTTATCTTTCTAGTATATAAATGTGATGTAGGTACTATATAAATATGCTCAATTAAGTTATGCCAGAAATAATTCTGGTTACAACTAAAAGTGTCAAATTTCCGACAATAAGCTGTGCTAAATTTTATTTGTTGACTTGATTAGTGTATTTATTTATTTATTAATGAGCCATTCATCATAAAATGATATTAATAAGATTCAATTCATGCTCAATGTAATTATAAGCAAATCGTACTAAAGATATAAATCATTTAAAATGATAATTGAATTAGTACTTGACTTGTCATTATGTAATTTACAAAATAAGCATTGATAGAATGTATTGCATTTGTGATTTTTGATTACCCAATTTATTACGAATAAGACATTATGGCCAAATAAAAAATTAAGTACGCTTTAATTATAAATAAGTACAAATGGCTTTAGCTAGAGTCAATTTCATGCTAAGTACCAAGAAAGAAAGTATTTGCCAAAATAGAACTTTTTGCTTCAAATTATTAGGTAAATTTTCACTAATGTATTGCATTTGTTTAGTGTCAAGTTTTTAAATGCTTATAAGTAGCTTACTTATAATTGTATACAATAAGACATGAATTATAATTAAAAAAGTTGTTGATTAAATGTACCTGATTTAATTCCTTTGTATTTTTTTTACATAGAAATATTACTGTTCTTGATTGAAATCGAATTGAAAAAAATTATATTATGGTATAGTGAACCAAAATTAGAAAATTATGAAAGAATCTGGTGTATAAATTCAAATTAGCTGTAGAGAATCATAATCGAACACAGGTAATGGTTTTAACTTCATTACAAACTTCTTCAATGGTAATGAAAAATTATGAACTTTTTGAATCAAATAAAATCAAATTTGGCAATATTTTTGATCGTCTTTTTTAGTGAAAGCGAAATTTTTAACTTCCCGAAGGAGAATTTTATGTTTTCATAAAAACATCCGATTCGCTAATTTTATGTTTTCTCGACGTTTCAAGCCATTCTGAATCAAATGAGCCCAATTTTGGAAAAAGTATGTGTGTGTGTGCGTGTGCGTGTATGTGAACAGATTTTTTGCCGTAAATCGACGTTTTCTCAAAGACGGTTCAACAGATTTCAAAAATTTTAAAGCCATTCGATGTATCTAGATGAGAACTAGCGTTTCTAAGTTTTGTGCGACGATCGTCCAAGCCGTTTCTTTATAAATAGCAGAAAAGTGAAAAAAATTTCGTCCACGTTTTAGTCCGCAATTCTGAATCGATTCTGAAAATTCAAAAACCGTTCGAAAGATATTGGTTAGGAATTGTGCTAATTAGTTTTTATAAATATATAATTAGTTTTTATAAAAACGACGAAACCGCCCTACGACAACTCGTTTAGCTTTAAAAATTCGTCAAAGTTTGCAAAAATTGGTATCGTTTTTTTGGCATTTGTCAAAATTAGACCATTCATCGACGTTTGCTCAAAAACGGCTGGACCGATTTCAGAAATTTAAAAGCCATTCGATGTATCTTTGATGTTAAATTTTCGTCCACATTTAAGCTCATTCTACCGAATCGATTTTAAACTAGTGGGGTATATGGCGTCGTGCCTTAAGGCAAATTGCTGGAACTTCACGTACCATAACGAAATGTTCGAGGAATATTAAATGTTTTCAAATGCATTATTATATAAATATAAATATAAATACTGTTAAATTATAAATAATTTAATATAATTATAAATACTATACCAATACCAACTAGTTATTTTTGAAATCAACTGCTGAAAATTTCACTTATGTAGCTAAATCTCAATTTTTCTTGATAAGATAGATTATTCCATGATTATTCCTTTGCGGTGCGAAAGCTTTTCACCGTTTCGTTTCTCGAACGTGCTTAGCAGGTAAGGCCGCACTTGACCTCAGACTAGCCTAGAGTTTCTCTCATTTTCTGCCTTACAATTAAGATGATTTCTATTTGAAGCTTTTTGAAATCAGATCATTAGTCAATTTAAACCTAAAATCGGCACATGATGGTTACAATAATTCATAATGGGCTGTAACTTGGCAAAATTGCTTAAAATGCAATTATAGAAGGAATCTCAAAAGTTCCGGTGCGAGCTAAAAAATTGGCACAAGATCAAAGGTAAAAAAATGATCTTTTCACGATCTTCAGCTAAGTCAGTTCTATCGCAAAATTACCTAAAACAAAATTGTAGAGCATAAATAGTGCAGTAAACGGAGAGGAAAAAAGGGTATAACCTCTGAATTTTTTTACTGTGCTCCGAATTGAATGAAATTTTGGAATTAGGTTCATCTTACCCTCAAGTTCAAAAGTGAAAACAATTCGGGTTCCGCCATCACCCCCCGGGGGGATGACACCCCTTCTCAATTGTGTTATTACATTTTTTCAAAATAATGTCGGAAATCGACAGAAAAACTAATTATAAGAAAAAAATTCTATAGTTTTTCAAAAAAGCTAACACTTTTCAAGTTACTGGCCACTAAATATTCATATAATACTTTTGGCGTTTTTCTTCGTTTTTTTGCAAATATCTCCTAAAATATACATTTTAACGAAAATCATGTAATGAACAAAATAATGTCAATAAAAATCTTAATAAATCAGTATTACATGAAGTGTTCTAGGAAAAATATTAAGCAAGATTTGAAAGAGCAAAGTCGCTTTTTATTTTGTTCAAGATTTAATTGTTGTATTTAAAGCAATCTAGTGTCGAGGTTTTACATTTTATGTATTTCAGTGAAATTGGGTTTTATAGTGCTCACAACATAAGCTTTAAAATGAGTGCTGTTATAAGTTTTTTGCGTGTAAAATGAGTGAGCTATCATGCAAATAAGAAGCATATACGAAGTTTTTTCTGTTAAATCATATGGTTTATTGAGCGCCATTTCCACCAGAAAAAAGTAATTCACATTCCATCTAGAATTCACTTCATTATAGACATCTTAATAGATTCTAGCAGATTCACTACTTTAGTACAAACTATTTTCAGAAAACTCGAAATTTTATAAAAGCTTTTTGAAGTAAAACTTCTTTAGGCGCGATATGGGTGTAAAAATTTCATGGGCGCGACACGGGTGTAAATCCGTACAAATGCAACGAAAACGCCAACGTGAAGTTGAACACTACGACGCTGTAAGCGCTGATGTCGCGAGTCGCGATCCACTCCCGTCATGTCATGCGTAAGTCGAACGCTAAACAAACCCTATATGAACTTGCATTAATTGAATCACGTTTTTTTTACAAAAGAAAAGGTTGCTGTATTATGTCCTCATGGAATAAGACTCTTCTTAGAGAATAAATGTGTCATGGAATGTAATAAATTTATATTGAATCTCGTTGAAGACAAAATAATATCTACTGCCACGGATATTTGTGTAGGTTGCCATGCGACAGATCAACAATCATACATTCGTCAGCATTTTCACAAAAATCGGTTATTGATACCGGGGGTTTGCCGTATGAAATAATTTTAGTTCTGAATAAATTTTACATAATAACAACTAATGGAGTTGTGTAGGAAAATTAGAGTACATAGAACGTGGCGATAATGATGAACTTCTACGTTTATGGTTTGAATTTCCTGGTAAGATAGGTAACAAAATTAGGAAGAAAGCTGCACATCATATTCAAACTCTTAATATCAGTAGGACAGCTGTGCCGATTCTCAGGAGATCTTCATCTATTCCAATGAATAGAAATAAAACCATATTTGCCAAAAGAAATCATTTTCCTTTAGTGTCTGCTTGTGCACTCACAATACACAAATCACAAGGTGGTACTTTTGATGAAATTGTATATGAATACAATAAAACACATAATCAGCAGCTTCTATATGTTGCATTATCACGAGTTACCAGCATTATTGGATTGTTCATCATTTCTAAAAACAACGACAAAAAATTTTATCATGGAAGAAAACGGCCAGCAGGATTAATGGACTTACAAACTGAATTCCAAAGACTTTCAACTTGTAGATTAATAACACAAGAAGAAAAATTGAGTGAGATAATAAGTTTGAACGACATATCATTGTTTTCATTTAACTGCCAAAGTTTACGAGCTCATTTGCCTGATCTGCTAGATAAAGTGCTACAACGTTGTACGTTTTTGTTATTTTCGGAAACTTGGATTAATAATGAAGAACGAATTGATATTCCGAACTATTACTGCGTTACTCGATACAAACGATCAAACTCAAGAGCAGGTGGTGTAGCTGTCTATCATTCATGTTCAGATACTCTTCATAGTGCGACTCCTATGCAGTTTCTTGCGCCAACAATATTACTGGATATTCCTAATTAAATTACACAAGTAGGTGATATTGCAGTTGTCCGCTGTGTGAACACTCAGAATCAAATATTAATTATAGTCGTCCTTTACATTTCTCCCAATAAAAACGTATCAAATATTATTAAATTTCTTCATCAGCAGTTACTTCATTTTTCTAATGAGGGTGCAAAACTTTTAAATACTAATGACAACGAGATACCATTAATTATTGCTGGAGATTTCAATGTCAATTTAGTTCAGAAGAATCTCAACCATTAATTGATTTTTTAAATAATAAATTTAATTTAACAATGAATAATTCTCCATTAGAATCAACCACAAGATATGGCACGACTATTGATGCAGTTTTCTCAAGAAATGTACATAGTTTACAAAGCAAAATTTATGCCTCTCATTTCAGTTATCACAAACCTATTATATCATATATGAAATATGATAGCAATTAATCTATCGCTGTTGTTTTAAGCTGTGTTATTGATGTTATGTGATTATTAATAAATAATTTTTAAAATTTAAATATGATGTTTTTTTATTTTTATTTTAATTGCCTACTCATACAATATTAAAAGTTTTACTTCAATCGCGTGTGATCCTTACGCGCACTCTTTTTTTTCCAATTTGCGTGGCCGTCTTTAAACATTCATAACTCTGTCAATTTTTGTGTGAAAGCAAAATAAAAAAAAAACAATTAAAATTCCTTTAGTGAAAGATTCCTTTGATTTTATCTATATGCTTTTATTCTTTTTGATATATAATAAAAATAATTTCGATTTTTAAAAAAATTGAAAAAAAAAAGTTTTTATAAAATCGTGAGTTTTCTGTTTATTTCTAATATATTTTCTAAAAATTATCTACAAAAAATGCATCAACACTTTTTTTTTCTCAGAGCCATCGTTTTAAAGATACATCACTTTCAAAAGTACGTTTAAACGCCACCTAGAAGATAGTGTGCTTAGCGCGTTTTTTTTACGCGGTTGGCTCAGTAGGCCTATTTCACGGGTCTGTTGTGGTTTTGTTTCTTTCGGAACTATTTTAAAATGATATTTCTGAATTTGGGTTGCTAAAAATAAGGATGGAATTTATAAAAAAGCAGCAAAATGAAATTATTCGTCGGAATCATAATTTTCAAATGTTTTTACTTCCTCTTCTTTTCGTTCTTCTTATTATACTTCTTTTTCTTCTTCACTTTGTATATAAGTAAATTGTCTCATTAGCGATTCTTCATTGTTATCATAGTCCTCTAAAGTTGCCGACTCGACATTAGAACATGATTGGCATTGACAATAAGTATACGCCAGGGAACAAAAGAGTCCAACTTTTTTGCAACCACATTTGGCATTACATCTTTTTTTTGTGGTTGCAGAATATTGTTATACTATGTATAAGGAAGCTTTTATATACATCGGACTCATTATGATAGGGCAAAAATTATGCAAACCAGATTTAATAATTGTATTTATTTTATTCATACATTTATTATTTATTTACACTAAAAACAATTTATATTTGAATTTTCAGACATAGTATGATGAATTTGAGCTTATGTTCTCTGTTATTGTTCACATTGATATATTTATTTATATACATAATTTATGATATTACAGACATTCGAATATTGCTTTAATAAATAAAATCTTTATACATAATTGCTAAGTAATAATACACTATTGGCAATATTTCAATAATAAGTTTAGGCCAAACATTTAAATTTTGACTGAATCTGAATAACTTTAATAATACAGTAACAAACAATCAAAATAATTAATTTTGCAGTACAGTTATAATGAAACAGACAATGTGTAACTTTATATTTTATATTGCTATGTATATACACAATATGATCAAATTTCAACAGTTAAATTGAATTTATTAGATTATATAAAACTGAAAATTATCATGGAATGTAATTTAAAACCATACAGAAAAAAAACAAATATAATAATAAAATTTAATAATATTTCAACAACTTGTAGCTAGTACGGCAGAATACTGTTTCACAACAACATACTTTCATTTTAACAATAGAATCATTATTTTATAAGTATCTACAATTTCTTTAAACATTAAAACATGTCTTCATGTTTTCCTTACATTAAGGATGTGGTTAGTGTACCAGACATCCCAAAAACTGATTTAATATTCTTTACATGGAGAAGACAACATATAAAGGGAAATAAAATATGGTATTGATGGAAACTTTAGTAAGATTTTTAATGACGAGAATCACGTGGGTAAAACTCGGCGAGGGTGGAAGCGGGTATTCTCTTCAACATCTCCTTGGGGAAGATACGCAACAATTGCCAGCCAATGTCCAAAGATTCAAATACTGTGCGGTTCTCATAATTACCCTGGGAGAAAAAAAATTTGTTTAAATTGATAAAACAAATTAAAATTAATTCTAGATATAATAATGTTGCTTTACTATTGCGCTTTTAGTTTTCCAATTAATAATATGATGAAAATAATCAGAAACTAAAACAATACCTGTGAGATAAAGTTCTTCTCAAATTTCGTCAAGAATTCCAAGTACAACAAGTCATCAGGTGTCAAAGCTTCCTCTCCTACGACAGCCTTCATAGCCTGCACGTCCTTACCAATGGCGTAGCAAGCATACTAAAAATTTTAAACATTATAGAAATTTTAAGTGTGATGTGTTACAGAAAACTTTCTTTATATTTTTCTACATACCAATTGATTGGACACATCAGAGTGATCTCTACGTGTCATACCCTCACCAATGGCAGATTTCATCAAACGTGACAGGGAAGGCAATACGTTTACAGGTGGGTAGATTTGCCTGTTGTGCAGTTGTCTGTCTACGTAGATCTATAGAATAATATACAATCATTATCATATGACAGAAGGCTAAAAATAAGCTATTATTTATTTTAATACCTGTCCTTCAGTGATGTAACCAGTCAAATCAGGAATAGGGTGAGTAATATCATCGTTGGGCATAGTCAAAATTGGAATTTGGGTGATAGAACCATTTCTGCCTTCAACACGTCCAGCACGTTCATAAATTGTGGCCAAATCAGTGTACATGTAACCTAGAAGTTGGAAAAAAAAATTATAAACAAACCTTGAAAAAAAAATTATATATATTTATATAATAAATATATACAGTAGAATCCGCTTAGTATGACATCGAAGAGACGCCGAAATCTCGTCATACTAACCGGTCGTCATTAAAAGCGTACTGAAGAAAAACTTTTTAATATGCAAATATGTTACATTTTTCAGTAATTTAAAAGAAAAGCCTATACAAACGTTTTAATTAAAAATAAAAATTACACATTAAAATTTAATATAAAATAAAATTATAGGGTAGGACGGGGGCACGACGGTCCAATTTGACTTACAGTAATTATACTGTCTAAACCCAATGAACAACACATAACATACATCAAAGAAGCATCTATTGAACTATGTTCAGAAAAACTTACATACATACGTACATAATTCCTAATTATATAAATATTATATTTTTTACTATTTTTTAAACATTTGGTATCTGACCCATTTTACCTCACATACGGGGTAAAGTGGAACAACCAGGGGGCGAACAGACACAATTTCTTCTATTAAATTTTAAAGGCATTTTACGCTACATTATTGAACCAACGCAAAATATTAATTCTGTGGGTACATTTGTTACAAAGACAACACAGTATATTACATTGATCTGCTATTGGTCAGAAATATTCATCAGAAGAGCCGGAATAACAATTTATTCAATTAATCTCTTGTTAAATTGCTTTTTTTAAAACTTTACTATTTTATTGCTTACACCTTTGTCAAAGTAAAGGTTCAGCTGGTCCTTTTTATCGCAGTCATGTGCTGCTTATCTTCTAATAGCAAAGTCATAAGAATAAAGATGACTGGTTATGAGTTCATACATTTTTTGCCCTCTACTATCAAATATAATTGTTAAAAAAAAATCTAATTTTATTTGTTTATGAGATATTCGTGGTAGGCCATCAATAATTAGTTTACCCTACCCATAAACATACAAATGTGTTTTTTTTAATGCAAGTAATCAGTAATTTTTGATTGATTTCTTTACAGAATTTTATTGTAAAAACAGTCCCTGGTGCTATTGTGCTCAAAAGACATAGTAATTGCTTTCGTAGACTTGGCCACATCATGTAAAATCATGTCGGTCATTATAATTGGACATATTTTTTTGCAAAAAGCGACATGTCATTATAAGCAACATGTCAATGTAAGCAATGTCAATATATCCGACTAGACAGCTGTTTTTTTAAGGAATTTTATATGGAAACCAAATTCCTAGTGCGATTACGTCATATTAAGCGGTTGTCAATATATCCGGCGTCATACTAATTGGATTCTACTGTATATATTTATTAAAATAAACTGGATACTTAAAATTGAAAAAATTATAGTTACCTGGGAAACCACGACGTCCGGGTACTTCTTCACGGGCAGCTGATACCTCACGCAAAGCTTCAGCATATGAGGACATGTCTGTTAAGATTACCAACACGTGCTTTTCACATTGGTAGGCCAAGAATTCAGCAGCTGTCAAAGCCAGACGTGGGGTAATGATACGTTCAATAGTTGGATCATTGGCCAAGTTCAAGAACAGGCACACATTCTCCATGGAACCATTCTCCTCGAAATCCTAGAAGAAAGTGTTTACTTAGTAAATGTACCATCAGTGCAAAACTTGGCTTTATGACCAATTAGTGTAAAGTTCAAAAACTAAAGAATCATAACTAACTTGTTTGAAGAATCTGGCAGTTTCCATGTTGACACCCATAGCGGCGAACACAATGGCAAAGTTATCCTCATGGTCATCCAAAACTGATTTTCCTGGGATTTTAACTAAACCTGCTTGCCTACAGATCTGGGCAGCAATTTCATTGTGGGGCAGACCAGCTGCAGAGAAAATAGGAATCTTCTGTCCACGAGCAATGGAGTTCATCACATCAATAGCAGAGATACCTAATAGACAAAAATTAATTATTTAAGACTGAACTTATGAATAATATGAATGACTATGAATAGGATAACTATGAATAAAATTTATATAATTAATATAAATTTGTGGATATATATCAACTACATTTAAATAATGATAAGTAGATGTATATAATCTTGGATAAGTACATGTATACATATATATATTACTAAAAAAAAAACAATATTCATAACAGCTGTTAAATATACCAGTTTGGATCATTTCCTCAGGATAGATACGAGACCAGGGATTGATGGGTTGACCTTGGATGTCCAAGAAATCTTCAGCCAAAATTGGGGGTCCTTTGTCAATTGGCTTTCCTGATCCGTTGAACACACGACCTATAATTATTAAAAAAATGTTAGTTACTAATACCACAAAAATGATTAAACATGAAATGAGAAATTAGCAAAACTTTGGTGATTTTTTATTAAAAACTGTATTCAAAAAATTAAATAACGTATTCAAAATATAATATTTAAGTAGTAATTAGTTTTAGAAAAATTATGAGAAAGTAACAAGTTTTTGATTTATAATTATTTAGAGCAATATCAAATTGTCATTCATTTAGGAAATGGACAAGTTCACACAGAAAAGCAAAAACTCATAATGTTCTGTAATAAAACAAGACAAAAAACTTGAAATAAAGATACAACCATATAAATATAAATATATATATATATATATATATATATATATATAATATATATATATATACACATATGTATGAAGCAGTTCTAAATTTCATATACGAGTATATATCTTTTTAAAATATAAAAAATAATGAAATGCTACCAAAACACTAACAAATTGCTTTTTAATTTTTATTTAATGCTGAGTTAGATTACCTAACATATCCTCTGATACTGGAGTCCTCAAAATGTCACCAGTAAATTCACAAAGTGTGTTCTTAGCGTCAATTCCTGAGGTACCCTCAAAAACTTGTACAACAGCTTTGGAGCCGCTGACTTCCAAAACCTATTTTAATTTCAAATCGTTAATATTTATAATTGTGAAAACATGTTAATAATACGGACAGAGAATTGAATTTCATAAATACGTACATAATATAGCAATTATATGATAAAACTATAAATGAATGCTATGACAGTCATTTTATAAATTATATATATATATATAAATTATATATATATATATATATATATATATGTATATATATATATATGTATATACACACATATTTAATATATTAGGGTGGTTCTTCATGTGGATATATATTTTGAAATTTCATTGCTCCCAGGAGCTCAAATACTTCCAAATTGATAAAAAAAATTCTCTGCAAGTGTTAGCTCTTAATATTAACTAAGATAGTCCGCACCCATATGGAAAATATTTTATTTGTTTTTTAGAATTTCATAACTCAGCAATCAATCTAACATACTCGTATACAATAAAACAATAAACAAAAAAACTCAGTGACAAGTCACCAAAATTTTGAGAATATCACTGTAATTGCTTATATTGATAAAAAATAAAAATTTCATAACAAAAATATGATATATTTCATAAAATAAATATTTACATTATGATTATAGAATAACTTTAAGTTCAATTAACTCTTAAGTCAATAGATTTAATGAAGAATTATAAGAAACCTTTTTTGTGTAGTGTCAAATCTTTTATAAAATGTGACTGCAGTTGTTACGTTTGATTTGTTTGTCATTGAGTTATAAAATTCAAAAAAACAAATAGAATTTTTTCCATGTTATTTCAATAAGAAACTGAAGACTATCTTAAAGTTAATATTAATAGCTAAAACTTCTAGAGCCCCAGGGAAAAAAGAAATTCGAATATATTCATGTTAAGGACTACCCTAATATATATATTTAGTATAATACTGTGTGTATCTAATTTATAAAGCAATTATCACAATCAAAAGATGGTGATGGCATTCAATTATAGCATACCTTTATAAGGAGACCATGTAAATACTATATATATATATATATATATATATATATACATATATATATATTCATATATATATATATATATACATATATAGATGTATAAACTTAAGTTTATGATAAGTTCGATAAACTATTTTGTTTCAACTGAAGTTAAATTACCTGTCCTGAACGTAAAGTTCCATCAGAAAGTCGGAGTTGTACAATTTCTGCAAATTTGGGGAATTTAACTTCATCCAAAATAACCAGAGGTCCATTGACACCAGAGACAGTTTTGTATGCTAAAAAATTAGATAAATATTAATATCTTTGGATCTATAAATATAAATATCAATATCAATATGAATAGCGTAATAAAAATAAAAAATTGATGATGTTTATAATATTGTTTCTTACATTTTATTAATAAATTTTTAGAAATATGTATTTATAAAAATGAGGAAAGAGTAAGTTTTGTAAAAATGGAAGTGATTGATTGAAACACATTAACAAATACTAGAGATGAGTATGTTTTACAATATATTTGCACTATAAATAATCAAATAAAAAAAAAATTCAATAAGAATATGCATTAAATAAAAATTTCAATGGCCGTTTAATACATGGTTACTAGTTTAATTTGTTAAAGCAATATGTTTAATTTCATTGATGACACTAATTTTAGAAATGATTTTCAGGTTCATTAATACCTAAATATATATGTATATATATATATATATATATATATATATATATGTGTGTGTGTGTTTGTGTTAAGGTAGTTAATTGCACAACAAAGTTTATATTGCATTTGGCTCCAATGCTCAAAATTAATCAATCATTTTGAGCCTCGGAATCAATTGCAATGAAAACTATTTTAATATGAAAATCCTCTTCTTAAAAGACAAGTTAGTGTATATATGATGTGTTAGTGCAAATTTATTTTCAGTGTTTTGGCTCTTTTTAGTTCCTGGGAAATTGTGAAGGAGTAAAAGATGAACAGGAACACAAAACTTGTGATGGATTCTATGATGTTTCCTATACGTATAACTGGTGGTGTATTTTCTATTGGGTTTCGAAAAAGACTTGTACAAAGCCCCATAAGTATATTAAAATTGACAATATTTATAAAAATTTACTTAAACACATGTTATTGTAATCGTGTATACTTAAACCCAAAAATTTATTTAGAAAGTACAAAGGGCGCATTGCAGATGCTATGCTTTTTGTCTTGGACTTTTTAAATTTCATTATAGTAATTATTTGTCACTTATTGCTTCAATTCCCCTTTATTATTTTTCTAGTATTATTTTATTATTCAGAAATTTTATTTATATTATTTATTGATGTGCCCTGCGCACAGCTAACCAGTGTAAGGCTATATTTATACCAACTGATAATGACAAAATCCTATGCCGAAGCGTTTGAAAAAATTAAAGATTAATTTTTAAACCTTTGCTTATATATATATATATATATATATATATATATATATATATATATATATATCAAATTAAAAGATTAACATTCAAAGATAGTCACATGTCTGTATAATTACTTTTGTATATGCTTAACAATGTTATCTTAAATACAAATATGATTTACTATTTTAAAGTAAAAGAATCATTGTAGCAATATCCAAAACACCTTACAGAATAAACAAAATTATTTGAACATATTCCAATAAGATTGTCCTCCATAACAAATTGTATTCCAATGGGTCAGGTGTTTTGTAGTCACATGACATGTCATGATATCTTTGTATAAGAGAAAATAAATTAATTTAATGAAATTACATAATATACAGGAGACTAATGAAAAGACATCGTTTTAATAATTAATAATGCTGTGCATGTATGTGAATATAAATATATGAAGATGTAGTTGAAGTGTCAAATTTTGAATTTGACAATTGTTTGTAGGAAAAACCAAGGTTGATTTTGATGTGATTTATAGAAAATTTGATAAATTTGTAGAACAATTGTTATAACTAGGGCTCCAAAATAGTATTTTGGACTAGTAGTTTCAGTATATATGTATAAAAAATTGAAATGCATGTAAAATAAATTTGACATGAAACTTCGAAAAACATAAAAATATTAAGCATGGATGCAATCTAACATTATTAAGCCACAATGAATAAAACATAATTAGAAATTAAGTCAATTATTACGATTTATATATGTACTTTATCGATCCCGTGACACCTCACACCCTACATATACGAAAATGTCATACATCAGATTTTACTTACTTAATCGGGGCTGAGAAATAAAATCCCGAGTTACGGCTAATACGTGCTCGCGTTGAGCAGCTCGGTTGCACAGCGACATTTTAATTTACAAATTAAAATTCACTTTTATCACTGAAAATTGTCTACCAAATGATTTTCAGATGTATATTTCTCAGCAAAAGTGAGATAACTGCAAGAGGAATGTCAGTGGAGACGTACACGGCGAAACGGGGCAACATCACGTGCTCCATGTGATCAAATAGTGTTGCCATATGCGAGCGGTTTATGCGAAGGAGCGGACGAAGCGGGAAAATTTAAATGCGAATGTTAGTAGAGATATGAAATTGATATAAACTAGTGGTGTTTGGCATCGTGCCTTAAGGCAAATTGCTGGAACTTTCCGTACCGTAACGAAATGTTCGAAAAATATTAAATGTTTTCAAATTCTGTAATAATAATAATTCTGTAATAATTTTTGTATTCGTTTTCGTTTTCAAATTCTGTAATATTGTCTAATATTTATAAGAATGAAATAAACTGAATCACAAGGTTAAAATTATTCACTTAAAGTATATAAGTTAGAACTTTAGCCAGAATTAAAATTAAAATCTAAATTATTTTCGATATTCAAAAAAAAAAAAAAATGAAAACATTTTTTCTCAGAAGCAATTGTTTTGTCAACACAAGCAGAAAGTTTTTGACTCATTCAAATCGGATGCTTATTTGATATCAAGAAGATTTAACAAAATTATTTCAACAAATTCGCTAAAATTAGCCGAAATAGCAGACACATAGGGTAGGGCGGGGCTAGTTAAGCAAATTTTTACTTAAACGGATGTAGCTCCTCAATGAAAAGTCTCAATAAATTGCTATACGGCTTAATGGATTTGTTGTTTATCGCTTAACAAAAGTATTAATACTAGTTTTTGGTAATAAGTAAAATTCAAAAGCTACAGCTGTTTAAATGCAAAAAGTCAAGTATGCTCAATGTACCCCATAGGTGGGGTAAGTTGAGCACTAAGAAAGTATAATGAAACTATAGGTTCAATGTCGATTAGTGATGAAATAAAATAAGTTTTTAATAACCAGTTCATATTTATAGTCTTTATGGACAGAGAAAACAAAACTTATAGTAATTTGCTTTGAATAATTAACGATTAATTAACCTAGGAATAATTTCACCATTATATTCAGTATTTTTGTTTAAAATCATCATTTCTTTATATCATTACTCATAGACTTAGCTTAAATCTTAAAAATAATAATTAATTTCTGGAAGTTAATGGTAATTGTCTTAGTGACAGAACAAGTTTAGCAACTATGCTCAACTAACCACAACTCGGAATTTCAAAATAAAAAAAAACGTGAGATTTATACCCAGAATCTCTGTGCATATTAAAAGTACTATAATTATATGGAAGAATAAAATTTACCTGGTTAAAAATAAATAACATTTGACTAAACTAGACGAAAACTCGTGATGAATGACTTTTTGGTCTCAAAATAAACAAAACGCCCGTGAGCCTCACTCATTTGTCCAGCGGCTACTAGCAATCACGGGATGTTTATTTCTCCCAAATCTCTATCTTTCCGCCATATAATGCCTAAACAGACGGTGAATAGTTTTCGAGATATTTCGATTGCTCAACTTGCCCCTATGCTCAACTAGCCCCGCCCTACCCTACATACATATATACATACAAATTATTATCTGATTTTTCCAAAACCCGAAATTCTATAAATTAACCGTTAACGCCTTAGATCGCAAAATCCATTTCTTGCGCTTATTTCAATGATATAAGAAAAATATTAAATTTTTTATTCCAAATAAATATGTAACAATAAGAATATACCTACCAAATAAAATCTTAGAAATGAATATAGTAAGAACGGCAATGCGATGTATTATTATCTAATAAAAAACTTTTTGTATGCTACAAAAAATTATGGTTATACTGGGAAAATACATGCATAAAGTTTTCCACATTTTATTCATATGAATAAATAATTAATTTTTAATTTGTGTTTTTTCTTTCAAAAATAAATATAAAATTGAATTTGTTTTAAAAGTTGTCCGTTTTTAATTGCACCTCAAAAAATATGAGTCATTAGTTTAGAATTTAATTTCACTTATGAAATCCACATTGCACGACCCTTTCTCGTATCTGCAATATTGTAAATGTAGCCGTATATTCCAAGATTAAAGACCATGTTTCAGGTTGAAATAAGGTTCTAATATAATGTAAATCGTGAATAATTTGTTATAACGGCTATTGATCTACGTTTGAACAATATTTTGAGCTATATATTTGCGACAAAATTCATTCCAAATTCATCTGTTGCAAATGTACAACATTAATTTAATATGAATAACTTTAATATGATTTTTATATAAAAAATAAATGTTTAAATAAAATGAAAACGAACTAAAATTTGCAACAAAAGTCTTTTTTCTCTAATGTTCAAGAAACATGAATGAAATTTTATTCGATCGCCCGGGACACCGAAATTTTTTACAACTGGACATTTATTGGTCATTTGGTCATAAATTGCTCGGTTGCCTAGTTGCCTAGTGGATGGGTAGCATTATTCTCAGGGTCGTGGGTTCTATCACTTAATAACATTTCTATTAATATTATTTAATAATCTAAGAAAGTCGCCACACAGAAACGATGCCAACATTGCTCCATGTTGTTTAAATATTTTTACACACTTCTCTCATTCAAAAATTAAGCGTAGCATATAATTTTGCGCGCAACAATTCTTGCGGATCCAAGAAAATCAACACAAGGTTTAATAAAATGTCTAAGAAGATTTAACAAAATTATTTCAACAAATTCGCTAAAATTACCCGAAATAGCAGAGCGTGGTTTCGATCCACAGACCTCTGGGTTATGGGAACACGCTTCCACTGCTTAACGGAACAGAGTTTGAAACTACTCAATGTTGTTTGGATATTCGGACACATTTTTTTCAATAAAAAACCAAACTATATTTGAAAGAAATGTGGTCTTCACAGTCCTTCATCACTCTCCAACCATGTTATTTCCCAATCTTTCCGGTCAGCTTGGCTACCTCAGTCGGTAGAGCATGGGACTCAACACTAGATATACCACGCCAGTCAAAATGACTGGTTGGGCAGTTTCAATTCAAAATTCCCACTATATGTAAAATTTGTTTTGTGAAATGAATTTATGACTTTTTAAGTTATAAGTATAGAAATCCTTTTGTGCATTCAAAGTTACTTCATATATATTATAGTAACAAAAATAAATTGTGTTACTACTTCTTGTACCAGCACTAGTCAACATGACTGATGAAAGTTTCTATAGAAAATGTTTGATAACAGAACCGAAATAACAATAGCCATAGATCGTATGCGTTTATCGCCTACTCTCATATCGACGACAATATATATTATTTATTTTTTATTCTTTTTTACATTGTAAAAATGCAGATTTCTGAAGTATATTACTAGATTTTCACCAACAAAACAATTGTTTCGAGGTTCGTTCAACACACTAAATAAAATGTTATTCAGAGTGTTTTTCAAGTATAATTATTTATTCTTTTTGTACACTGATACAAGTAAGTAACATTCGCGTGGACACAGAAATTTTCAAAAATATATTCTTGAGTAAAAAAAAACTATAAACGAGAAAACTGCCATGGTTACGACTTATTTTTATAGCGACTGTCAGTCTTCGAAAAATGAATGGAAACAATGTTTTTTTAGCTTGTTTAGAAAATACAATCAGCGGATATGTGAAATGTTTGGACCTAGGATTTGAAATATATGATAGTGACGGTGAATTTTTAGATAAACAAATTAATCCACAAGGCAGTGCTATTATCGACTGTAGAAATGGGAAAATTTTGTGATAAAAACAATACAGATGGATCAAGTACGTTAGTAAATAGATAGATATCACAAAACCACTTTCCTCCAATTCTGAAGACGAATTTGGAAGTACTGCACCAAATCAGGAAACTAAGATTACTTTGGATGAAACTATTTGGACAAGAATTGTAGTAAAGTGAAATAGACTTTGCAGGTAGATTAGAAATTCAAAATAGCAAAAATTGCTTCAAACCGGGAGCTCATATCACTTTGGTTGAATAACATTTTCCAACAAAGGCCAGAAGCATATTTGGCCAGTAAATGCCAAAGAAACTTTATAAATTTACATAAAATTCTGACTGACATCTGATGTAGAAACAAAATATATGGTAAATGGTTGCCCTAATTTAGGGAAAGACAAAAAATCAACCTCTCTAAGCGAATTTGTAGTAATAAAACTTCTTGGAACATATACCATGAAGGGTATAAATGCAATAACCGATATTGTTTTCACAATTATTCATATGGCATTGAAATTAAAATCTAAAAACACGTCGGTAGCTGTAATTTTACACGCAAACAAGTGGGTGCTGCCAGGCACTTTTATTGAGTATTGTGCTAAAGTACTGTAAAAACTATTAAAAATTATTATATTTTGTTATTTGACAATACTTATAAGTTTATTTAACAGCTGTAATTAGTTTTGTTCAACTTAAAAACACAATAAGTATATTTTTTTAGAGACCAGTCATTTTCACTGGTACGTATGGTAAGTTATAGTAATGGGCCGAAAATCGCAAATGAAAATTTTTGCATTTCTTTACGTTTTGATGGTTTCAGAACATTTTGGAATACCTCAGAAAAAAATGGATGTGTGTATGTGTGTGTGTGTGTTTTGTATGTTCGCATTTTCTCGTCCACGTTTTCGGGCGCACAGATCAACCGATTTGAATGGTTCAAAAAGCATTCGATTCTTTTTGATAGGGAGATGTGCTGATTAGTTTTTGGCCAAAGCAGGAAAAAAATATTTCAACATTTAACTACTAAGAAACGGTTCGTACACAGCACAATTCCCAAATAACATCTTACTGATAGTTTTTGAATTCTTTAAATCTACTAAGAATTTTTGGCTAAAACGTGAACAAAAACGTTTTACCTTCCTGCTAATTAAAAAAAAAACAGCTTGGCCGATCGTCGCACAAAACTGAGGAACAATAGCCTTTTCAAAAATCTGTTCAAACACACACACACACCCTTTTCCACATTGGGTCTTATTCGACCCAAACGGGCTTGAAACGTCGAGAAAACATAAAATTGGCAAATTAGATTTTTGGTGAAAATAAAATTTTCCTTGGAGGAGTTAATAATGATAAATTGTAAAAAATAAATTTGAAACTATCTGCAAGTTAGTACGTATTAGCAAAGTTGTAAAATATTTTTATAAATACAACTAGTGGTGTATGGCATCGTGCCTTAAGGCAATTTGTACCAAAAAAAATTTTTTTAAAAGATTAACATTTTTGAAAAAATTTTACTTTGAAAAAAAAAATAGATTTCTGAAAAACTATAAATTTTTGAATAAAATTTATTATTTTGGAAAAAAGACTTTTTGAAAAAAATGTTTTCTTTATTTTGAAATATTTTGGATGTTCTAAAGTTTTTTTCAAAGCAATCGAACTGCTTTAATTGCATAGAGACGAAATATAAAAAGAGAGTGGAGCAAGAGAATCAGATGAAGGAGGCATTGAAATGCCTCGAAACACTCCTAAACGACCTCCGCAAGATGATTAAATCGAAATCCAAGAATAACATGGATATAAAGACAAAAACGAGTAGTGCTACAAGTGCGTTTTCTCGACCTTGACAATCAATGGTTAGAGAACCTACAGTACCCCACGCCAAAGAAAAACAGCCTAACTGTAGTGGTAATCGAAAAAGCGAGGAGCACCGAAGCGAATCAGACGATGAATATGTTGCTGAAGAGACAAGAAAAAACTTGAGCACTGGCAAGAGAAAGGATCGAAAGTCTCCCGACCCGATGTACGGTCAGGCCGTGAAAAAGAAAGTTTTAATTCCAAGCCCACAAAAAATTGTGGCAGAACAGAACTAGGCGACTGATTGGCATAAGGTTCAATCAACAAAAGAAAGAGAAGACTACCCAAAGCCATGGCGCAGAAAATGCTTGAATAAGCCGGAAAAATTAAAATTAGCTGTGGGAACTGCCGTATTAAAACATCGAAAAGGCCAATCCAGTGTTACAAATGTTGGTTTTCCGGGCATCATGGATTCAACCATAAACCGTTCAACCCTTTGCATTAGGCTAGGACAAAAAGGTAACAAAATGGCTAGCAGTCCAAACCCAGCAAATGAGGATGCTGCCTTCTATGCTGGATCTTACAGATGTCGGGTATAAACAGAGACACTCTAGATGGTATCTATTAAATAAGCATGAAGATACTGCATCTAAATTTAAATCATTGTGAAGTTGCACATGATCTACTTATGCACTGGCCAACTATGGAAAGCCAACTCAACTACCAAAACCGATATTTGATCCTGTGGAATGCTCTCCTTTCAGGGTACAAAACGCAGCGTTGGCTTTGTATCTGCAACAATAGATGGCATCTGCTTTTAAAGCTGCTAGGCGTCACCTAGCCTCTTCATTATGAAATTCACTGACTTTCTGGATGGACAGACCGAGGACGCTAGCAATATCATCCAGCGGCGATAGTTGGAGACTTTAACTTCTAGACAGTAGACTGCAGTAGCAAGTACACAAACCACGAGAAAAAGCACTACTGAAAGCTAAACGTTGTCTTTTTCAATAGTGGTGATAGGCCAACCTACACCAAAGGCGACGCAAGCTCGGCGAAAGTTAACTGCGCTGACTGGAAGACAAAATCTTTTGACGAAGATGCATTCCTAATAGTCATTGACAGTAACCTGATCAACACTGGATACGTGGAAGGAAGGAGCAAAGACCTGATGAAAAGTGTGACCTAAGCCTGTGAAGTCTGTATGCCTCGTTCAAGTGGCATAAAATAACAACCCTCTGTGTACTGATGAAATATGCACATCAGTGTCCTTTGTAGAGAATGTCACAAGAAAAAAAGAATATTTCAGCGTGGCTATCAGCGACCTCATTCTGTAAAACTGATCGCAGAGTACAAAAAATCTCGTCGTGAATTGAATAAGGCCATCGAAGAGAGCAAACAAAGATGCTGGAAGGATCTCATTTGCGAGGTGGAATGCCGCAGAGAAGAGTCGATGGACGCACCGTCTTATACCTAAGATCAACGTTTGGCTGAACCGGAGGCATGAGAAGGTCAACTATTATTTAACGCGGATACTGTCTTGGCACGGCAGTTTTCGGGTTTATCTCCAAGGCTTTAAACACGATGATTCTCCCCAGTGCCCAATTCGCCAAGGAGTTAATAAAGTTTAGTGTACAGCGAAATTAACAGGAAACAATTTTAAGCAGAGGATTTAATCTGAAACACTAATGAAATCAATGGTATCATCAGAAGATACCTAGAACGTCAGTTGTAAGTATGTTACAGAAGTTTGCAACTTTAGCAAAAAAAAAAATATATATATTTAAACTAGTGGTGTATGGCGTCGTGCCTTCAGGCAAATTGCAGGAATGTTCGAAAAATATTAAATGCTTTCAAATAGATTATTATAAATACTGGAACATTATCTAATATTTATAAGAATTATATAAACTAAATTACAGAGTAACATTCTTTATTTGAAGTATATAAGTAAGCTTTAGAACTTTAGTCAGAATTAAAATTAAAGTCTTAATTATTTTCGATTAAAAAAAAAACAAAAAAAATGAGATTAATTTTTTTTTCTTTAAAAAGTAATTGTTTTGTCAACACAGGCAGTAAGCTTTTTGAATGATTCAAATCGGATGCTTAGTTCTTTCAATGACTGCCATTTTTTGTTTATTTAGCTCTGTATCTTCAAAATAGCTGGAACTGTCTTTGCCAAAAACTAATCACCACTTCTCCCAATCATTACAAATTGAATGTTTTTTGGATCATTCAAATCGGATACTCCGTTCTCTCAAAAACTCAATTTCTATTTTCTGCACTCATTGCTCCATATCTAATAAGTAACGGCTGGCATACCTGTCTTGAGGTATGCCAAAATGTTCAGAAACTTGTGAAAAGTAAAGATATGCAAGAATTTGCATTTTTTATTTTTGGCCCATTACTATAACTTACCCGACGGGAAGTTAATTATTAAAAATGAATGCAAAATTATTGATAAATTCACAGGCCTATAAAGAAAATGGCGCAAACGATTTTAATGCTGTTTTTAAATATATTTGCCAAAAAAGAAAAAATGAAAAAGCAGAAGTATTATTATTTGGTGAAAATAAATTATGATAAATGTTTTGCTTTTATTACAAAGTTTACCACCTTATTTTTATGTAAAATTAATTCCAAAATATCAATTATTCTGTCATCAAACAAAAATAATTAAATTTGAATTTGATTCTCAAGTTTTGCGTCTTTACTTTGGTCAACACTGCTAAAATTACGAGTTCGAAAAATTTTATAACCCGTCATTTGTTTGTGATTTTTTTAGAAAAATTATTTTATTGATATTTATTCATAAATTTTTATTTCAAATAATTAATGGGATTTGACAAATCCTTAGATACATAAACAACGCACTATAGAAAACATCTGTGTAGAGGATTTTGGTTTCAAAGTTGTCGGAGTCCTGGAGTTGTTAAGCGGATATAACTCCTCACTGAAGCGGAGTCAAATTCTAACCGATCCGGCTTCGGATATGATAAGCCCATCTATAATTCATACACACATCCCCTTTTTCTGAGGTAGGGTAGGGCGGGGCTAGTTGAGCATAGGGGCAAGTTGGGCAATCAAAATATCTCGAAAACTATTCACCATCCATTTAGGCATTATATGGAGGAAAGATTGAGGTTTGGGATAAATAGACATCCCGCAATCGCTAGTAGCCGCTGGACAAATGAGTGAGGCTCACGGGCGTTTTGTTTATTTTGAGACCAAAAAGTAAAAAAGTCATTCATCACGAGTTTTCGTCTGGTTTAGTCAAATGTTATTTATTTTTAACCAGGTAAATCTTATTCTTCCATATAATTATAGTACTTTTAATATGCACAGAGATTCTGGGTATAATTCTCACGGTTTTTTTAAAAACTCAATTTTATTTTGAAATTCCGAGTTGGGGTTAGTTGAGCATAGTTGCTAAACTTGTTCTGTCACTAAGACAATTACCATTAACTTCCAGAAATTGATTATTATTTTTAAGATTTAAGCTAAGTTTATGAGTAATGATATAAAGAAATAATGATTTTAAACCAAAATACTGAATATAATGGTAAAATAATTCCTAAGTTATTTAATCGTTAATTATTCAAAGCAAATTACTATAAGTTTTGTTTTCTCTGTTAATAAAGACTATAAATAAAGAACTGGTTATTAAAAACTTATTTTATTTCATCACTAATCGACATTGAACCTATAATTTTATTATACTTTTTTAGTGCTCAACTTGCCCCACCTATGGGGTACATTGAGCATACTTGACTTTTTGCATTTAAACAGCTGTAGCTTTTAAATTTTACCTATTACCAAAAACTAGTATTAACACTTTTGTTAAGCGATAAACAACAAATCCATTAAGCCGTATAGCAATTTATTGAGACTTTTCATTGAGGAGCTACATCCGTTAAAGTAAAAATTTGCTCAACTAGCCCCGCCCTACCCTATTTAAACGATTGCAATAACTTATCCTACGGGAAGTTAAATGGGCAAAAAATTTTTTGCAATTTTAGTGTTTTTATATGTAAGTTAAACTGTTTATTTAAAAACAATACTGCTCAAGTCAAGATCTATGCGTATATTTCTACCAAAATATTTTTTCAAACATAATAGAATTTATCATTCATATATTTGCATTTGATGATCACAAAAATTCTTGTAGCATTTTATAAAATGTTTTACATGATCAATATTAAACAAATAGAAAAATACATATACTAATTATGCATGACTAATTGTACTATAACAATTAGTCAATGACATATTCGCATCTATTTCCTTTCATTATATTGTTTTATAATCTACTAATATAAAATTTAAATTTGTGTCATTATTAAAATAGTAACACGTAAGATTATTCGGAAAGTAATTTTGTTTTTTCATAATGAATCGCATGCAATAGTTTTTGAATGGTGTGCCCCCATAATTGTAGAGAGCAAAAAGTAGCATTTAGAAAATATTTTACTTTTTACTACAGAATGGGCAAAAAGCCAAATTGACCTATCTGTATAAAGAAGATGTGTGACAGTACATAGTGTAAATAAATGTTTAGCATACAAAAATTACATATCAAAATGTCTAAAAAAACGTAATTACTTTCCGCAGAACCTAATCATAAATATAAATAGTACAGATTAGTGTGTGTCATAAGTATAATTATAGTAACTATAATTAGTACAAATTTTATAGTAATTATCTTCCGAGGTATTACATAATTGTGCTTATTACAATATGCTATTTGTAATTTTTCTTTGTGCAATCACCCGGATTAGAACAGTAACGTAACAGTTACGAAACAAGTTTATAACATACAAATATACATTTTATTAGGTACATGTAAACTTTACTTTGAAGAACGTATATTTTAAAACAGTGCATTATTTTACTTTTACTTTGAGTGTGGTTTATAAGTTTTCTGACTACTAAACCTGTTTTAAATTCTACATTTTTTTACGATATCATCCTTTTTATATTTTAAGTTTTGCATTTTGAAATCTACCACTTTTTTAAGTAATGTTCGAAAAATGTAAACAAATTGTAACAGTTTGAAAACATCTAATATGCTTGTATAGGAGTTTTCACATTTCTAACTTGTATATTTTAATGCTTTGCTTTGTGTGATCTTTATTTTGAAACCTTGCATTTCTGGATCCAGGAACACTCAAAGATCAGGCTTTGCAGTTTTTGATTTTTCATGTTGCATAAGTTTTATACTTTGCTCTATTTTAGTATTGTATATTAAAAATTTAAAAAAATATTTTTTTACATATAGTTGCTTTAAAAATTCTATTTTAAAATTTTCAGAATGCAAACGAATATTTTAAAGAATTTTTTTAAAGAAAAATATTCTTTTAAATATAGTTGCTTTAAAAATTCTATTTTAAAATTTTTAGAATGCAAACGAATATTTTAAAGAATTTTGTTTTAAAACAGTCGTATTATATGTAAAACTTAACTTTCATATAAAATACAATAATAAGTAACAATCCTGTAACATAACTGATGCAAACTGTTCTTTCCGAGTGTCGCGTACTTTACGATTACACTTAAACATTATTTATATATACTAGGACACTTTATTTTATCGACAATAATTATAACGGCTTACTTAATCATTTATTTGTGTTACCTTCATAGTCAATAACAATATACTATATGTGCAATAAATTATGTTAGTAATTTTAGTCCAGTCATTTGGTGTAAAAAAAGCTGTTGCCGGTAAATTAGGAAACCTCATAGATTTCAATGTGCTGTTTACGAATTTCACATTTGCCGCAAAAACTACCAAATGACGGGACTATTTATCGCCATTGAACCAAAGTAATTCGCTGAATTGGTTCTAAAGCAATTTTTGTTAAGTGATGATTTTTGCATTTATATATTATATAGCTCACAATGTTTGAAGCGTTCTTCCAATGCAAATAAAATATCTATGCATATTTGAAGTAAAACTTGACATTTAATATTATATGTACAATATTAGTTAAATATTGTTTTTAGAATATACCGTTCCAAGTTATAACAAAGATTACAGATATACTGTTATATGTTATTACATATATATTGTGAACAGTAAAAGATAGGTAACCAATATTGTTGCACTAACTAAATGCATTTTGCATGCCTTGTATTTGAGTTAAGTAATATTAAAATTAATCTTGGGTTTATTTAACTTTCGTTCTAGTATTTCGGTAATAATTGAAATAAAATATAAAAGTTATGAAATATATAATTTATAAATGCACAAATATATAACCGTATGAAGTGTACATATATATGGGTCTATTCTCGGATACACATGAATCTAAAAAATGTTTGTAAAAAGAAGCCAAGTACTAGTCTTTTGATATGAGTGTTGATATTATTATTGATGGTCTAATAAAAGAATCGTTTACAGGAATGTCAGGGAACTGTAATCTTTAGCTCACGATTACCTGGTTAGGTAATACGAACTTTTCAGAATTAGCTTTCAAAAAGTCGTCCACATTTTTAGTTTCTTTTTGCAAACTGTCTGTTGAAGTTGTAATCAAAAACTAAATTTATATTTGGCTCGGCTTAGGGATGAATTTTAAATAAGATACTTTGCTGAAAAAACCGTACCTCTGAAATGAATTCTGATGTCCCATGCGTTGACCCAAAAATAAGGGTTGAATGTTGAAAAATCGTTTAGGGGAGGTCCCAGGGGATGAACCACGGGCATGGGTGAATTGGCTTTCTAAAGTGGGGGTCGGTTATACATTTGGACGCGATTGGGGCACTCTAAATGGGTCAAAATTGCACGAGACATCAGAATTCATTTCAAAGGTATGGATTTTTCAGCATTTCTTATTTTGATCTCTAGTATCAGAAAATCATGTGTGCCTAAGCGACTTTTTTGACCCATACAAGTCGAGCCGCTCTAACAATAAAAGACAAAGAAAAGACTTTATTATGGGAAATTTCATGACCGATAATTGTGTTATCATTGTGTATAAGTGTGTTATCATTGAAGCCAAATTACATATGATGATTTACTTCAAGTGCGGACATTATGCCGCTACTAAGTATACAAAATAATTTTAGCTTAGGTACTTATAACATTTTTCTATTTTTACTAATTACGGTTTGCATATAAATAAATAAAAAAATAATAAATATTACAAAAAGTGTAATAGCAATTTTCGGTGACATATTTAATTTTATATTGTAACACAAAGATGGCATAAAACAGCTTAAAATAACATGTATCGCAGACCATTGCACTTACCAAAATGCTACCCATGAATTATAGTATTATCTTGACATTTTCATTTTCGACGTGCTATTTAAAACCATATGTATAACTTTTTGGCAACCCAATTTTAAAATTTTGTGGAGTAGAGTTAGAAAAAAAAATATACGCACCGAGAGCTATAGCTAATCTTTACAATTATTTATTTTGGACTTATTATGTTTGAGACGCGTTATTTGGGATATGAAAAATACGTATGTTATCCAAGAAAATGCCCAATTATATACACTTTACACCAGAAGATGTTATTTTTCGTTTCAGGATAATATATCATTTTAGATACAAATATGTATATTATCCTATAATTTTTAACAAAATACAATCTAATAAATAATATAATTATAAGACAATGGGATTCAAACTATTGACTTTTATTAAAACTAAGTGCGGTTCTAAGTTGTTTTCGGATTCTCGGGCTCATCCATTTCGTGTGTCCACTCATCAAAGAATTCGCATTTGCAGAAACGCCTTCGTCCACATCGTCTGCCTCAGTTTTTATTTCCATTTTCTATATTGAAAAAGTATTCTAAGCATTAAAAAAACAGAATATACAAATGAACTAAAGATATTTTTTATCAATTCGGTTCTCAGAACTTAAATACTTCTTTCATTGGTCTGATAAGTCAAATAGTTAATAGGGTGTCAAATGGTATAAATTGCAAGTTATTTATATTTTTTATATGAATGTTGTTTTTTAACTTCCCGAAGGAGAAGTTTATGTTTTCATCATAAAATCCGAATTGCTAATTTTATGTTTTCTCGACGTTTCAAGCCATTCTGAATCGAATGACACCAAATTTGGAAAAAGTATGTGTGTGTGTATCTGTAAATTCAAAAATTTAAAAGCCACTCGATGTATCTCGATGAGGACTATTGTTTGTCAAGTTCTTTTTAAATCAGTTTCTTTATAAATCGCAGAAAAGTGAAAAATTTTTCGTCTACGTTTTAGCCCGCAATTCTGAATCGATTTTGAAAATTCAAAAACCGTTCGAAAGATATTGGTTGGGAATCGTGCTGATTAGTTTTTGGTAAAGATCGAACGATAGTGTACTTGGTCTTGAACATAGTAAGCCATTAAAGTCCTACGGAAACTGGTTCAATTATAATTATTGATTAATTAAAATTATTGATTTTTGAAAATTTGCTTTTAGAAAATACTCCGAGTTAACGTGTTCGTTCGTTCGTTTTCAATTATGTGTAATAAATCCACTCGGAATAGTTATAATCATTCATAAAGTAATTTATTTTTTATTGATTAAGTCGATTATTTACACATATCGGGAAGTTCATGTAAATTGCTTCAAGGCTAAATACCAAACCAACTAGTTTAAATATTATTTTATTACCGATTAATACTTATCGGTAAAGGTGTATACAATTTGTATTATCAAATAAAATATTTTTTTCAGCATAATAAAAATATCTACGTGTATTTAAGAATATCTGATCTTCTCAGTTAGGGTAATTTAGTATTTAATATCAAAATTTACATAAGAGAAAGTTGTAGAACGTAGCGTAAAGTAAAATGCATGAATATAGTGAGCGTTACAAAATTAAACGGCAAAAAGATTTATTCTTACAAAATAGTTGTAGAATAGCATATATAATTTACATGCATCACAATTATAATATTCAACAAGCCTATTCACCTTTAATTTAATCATTTTTACCTGAACTATCAGTCTTAAGAGTTGATGTTGAACTTCTAATGTAGTTGTAATCTCTTTCAGTCTTCTCTTCTGCTTTTCTAATTCGGTCGTAACGTAGTCTTCATGATTTTCCAAAACCATTTCTAATCCTAAACATAAAATATTCGTATAGATTATCTTGTTATAGATAATTTAGTTTTGGATGCAATTAGTCCAATGATTTAACATTTGTAATCAATGAATATAATAATGGTGTTCAAATATTCTATTTTATAATAAGATTTTAAAATCTATCGTAGGTATGAAGAGGTTGCTGGAAAATATTATGAATCTGTTCGGAAAGTAATTTCGTAACCCAATGTCATACTTAAGCCCTTCAACTATTAGATGATTTGAAAGCTTATACATTAAGATTTATGTGTGAAATATTTTAAACAATCATACGTAATAGTTTTTGAATGGTACCTCTATAAATACGGAAAGAAGTCAGCGGAATTTTCTTTCTGTTTTGCTACAAGAAAAGTAAAAATGATGTTTTAAGCCAGAATGAAATTGACAGATGTGTTTAAAAAAAATGTATTGGAAGTACGACACTGCTAGAACTGGTTTGTTAAATTTTGTTTCAGATTTTTGAAGTAAAACTTCTTTAGGCGCGATTAAGGTGTAAATCGTCATTCGCTCTCGATGAGATCATTTCTTTACGGGTCGATTGTGATTAGCCGTCGTGTATGTGAATAGAATTCAGTCGTTGTATGCGTACCGAAATCAACGTTGTATGCGTACTGGCATCAATGCTGTATGGGTACCGATATCAACAAGGAAATCGGCATAAATAAATAAATATTTTAAAGGTACATCGTAGTACAAATCTTGATTTAATGAAAAATGCCCGAATAAGAAGAACATTTTACCCTGTTCCTTGAAAATAATAAAACAAATTAAACATTTAGACTGTGTACTAAACGTAAGATTATTGATTAGAAATTATTTCTATATTATTCGTAGTTTCTATAAATTTTTGAAGTTATTAAAATGAAAAATATTTTTAGGCAAGACAGATATTACAGATGTTCAAAGAATGAGATTTTATCGCCAGCGAAAAATTAAAAAAATACAAGCAGTCAATGAATGTATGTTAATTTTAATTACATGAAGTTCCTCAAACACAATTACATGATGAGTGACGTTGAAAAAACAATATTTGTTTAGGCGTTTTTTAACATAATCCACTGTGTGAACAAATACTATAGAATTTATTAATCAGCAATTACTTCATTTCTTTAATGAAGGTTTATTTCTAATTGCTAATTACAATGACAAACCGATCAGCGACGAAGTCATATTTGAAGTATGACTTTTATTACATTATTGTTTTTTGAATATTATACATATATTTTTAATGCTTTTATAAATATATATGTTATAATTTATCATTATATAAATGTGTATAATGGTTAACACTAATAAATGTGTGCATCACGAGTGTAACCATATTACTAATAAACATTATTCAAAATTGTTATATGATGTATTTATTTTTACTTAAATGTCATCTTGTACAGTATCAAATAAGTTTTACTTTAATCGCGTGTTAACCTTAACGCGCACTCTTTTTTTCAAAGATTCATGATGATCGATTGAGGCTAAAAAAGACGCAAAAAATGCACTAGTTGATGCAAAACGGCAAATAACAACAAATGAGATCGCATTGAAATTGAATTTAACAAATTCAACGGCTTATGCCCACTTGAAAGGTCTTGAATGTGGATCAACAGGTATTGATTGGTTCTGATCTAGACAAGGTCTGATGTATTGTCAACGCGCAACATCACAAATGTTTGGTCAATCGCCAAAAGCTTTTCCAGCTTGAATGGCACACAATGCCACAGCCAGTATATTATCCATACCTGGTGTTATCGGACAATAATTTGTTCCGATTACTACATTTTTTTTGTCGGTAATACCTTCACCTCAAATAGAAAGGTTGAAAAACACCTTTATCCGTTATTTGTCAATAACAACAAAAAAAAAATTGGTTCCGCAATTATGCTACTACCAGAAATGAGACAAAGTAATATTGACCAAAACAGACAGAATATAATTTGTTACAAAAAATGACTTATCAAAACGTCTATAAAACGAAATTACTTTCTGAATGATACAATAAATGTTACAATTATTGCAAAAGAGTGTCAGTAAATAAAAAATAAAATTGTCAAATATTAATAGTCGTTTGGCTATATTTTATATATTAAGTTAATAATAATAGCAGCTGAATATTTTAACAAGCAACACTATCATATACCTTCATCCGTAAATGGATTGCTGAACCATTTTCTCAGAATGGAATCCAAAAACCCAAGCTTGCTCTTAGTGTCATTAGGATACTCTATAAGCTCTATCTTATCGAGTTTTTCTAGAAGTATCTGAGGTAATTTGCTTTCTAATTCCGTGTGTAAAACGACCTATAAATAACAGATGAAAGAATATTTTTTTATCAAGTTAGGTACGTCAAGATTCTTTTTCTATCGCTTATTTGCAGAGAAGAAGAAACTTTGCAGGATAAGCCATAGCACAAAACGGAACTTAGATCCAGCAAATTGTTGAAGAACATTTTTTATTCAATATGCAATTTATTCGTATATTCAATACAAATAATATTATACTAAAAATATATTGTATTAAAAGTGAAGGAATTTATTCTAAAAGCATTTTTTGTACTAGAACCGACATCGGAAAATATTTTGCGAATTATCTAATGTCGCTGCTCCAACGTTTTCTAATAAAACCTTTTATCAATTCTGTTTAAACAAAAGGTTAGGTCTCACTAACCAGTAATTGAATTTGTCATTATATAGTTTAGTATTTTTTTAGATGTTTCACATTTTATAAAAAAATCATCTTTCACACGATTACTGTAAAATCGTTATTAGTAAAACATTATTGTTTTAAATTATGAAATTTAATAATTAACGTATTGTATAATTATTGTTGAATAAAATATTTTCTAGTAAAAACTAAGTAAAAACAAAATAAAATTCAAAGCTATAAAGCTGAAGTCTTCAAATTTCGATAAAAATATAAAACCTTAAAAACAAATAAAATGCATTTAAAAACTTCTTTATGGAATATACAGAAAGCCACATGAGCAAAATCTAAAATATAATTAAATAAATAAAAACAAAACTAAAAACCAGAGAAACTACAAAGAGGCCAGACTATATATTATACAAAATCTTACTAAATAAGAATCTAAAAGAAACAAAACCTAGAACTTATAAAATTTTAATAATAATTTACCTGCATGGCCAATCGTTTCAGCTGAGCATTTCTTCTCACAGATTCGATATCACCGACTGCCAAACCAATAAGCAGATTCATCAGCAGAATCGGCATCAAAACCATGAAAATTGCTGAAATTTATGATAAATTAGAATCTAAACTCCAAAATCATAATAAAGATTATGTGTGTGTTATCGCTTTATATTTCTATAAAAATCAATAAAATTGCTTAATTAAACAATTAAAGAGTTATAAATCAATGAAAAAAATCAATATGTACCAAACCAATAAAAAATAAGCACTAAAGACATTGTTTATTAAAAAAAAGACAAAACCACAAATAAAACTAGTTGGTATTGGTATTTTGCCTTGAGGCAAGTTACATGAACTTCCCGATATGTGTAAATAATCGACTTAAGCAATAAAAAATAAATTAATTTATGAGTGATTAAAAGTATTCGAAGTAGATTTATTACACATTAATGAAAATGAACGAACACGTTAACTCAGAGTATTTTCTAAAAACATTTTTTTTGAAATCAATCATTTTTTTATAATTGAACCAGTTTCCGTAGGACTTTAATGATTTATATTAGTATGTTTATTAAGACCAAATACTCTATCGTTATACCAAGTAAGTAAATCGTCTAATTTTAATTTTAACAAAAACTACTCATTTTCTCAAACTTTGATGAATTTTTAAAATTAAACTACTTGTCGTAAGGCCGTAATATTTTAGTATGTTTTATAAGAGCATAAAATATATCGCCAAAAAAGTTCCATAAAAAATGTATTAATTTTTTTTTCAACAGTTAATTACAAGAAAACGGCTCGGTAGATTTTCACCTAAAACTGATCATCAGTATCATTCTCAACTAATATCTTTCGAACAGTTTTTGACTTTTTAAAATCGATTCGGTAGTATGAGCTTAAATGTGAACAAAAAGTTCAACACTTTTTTCAAAATTACAAGGAAACGGCTCGGCCGATCGTCGCACAAAGCTGACAATCGACAGGCCTCATCGAGAACATCAAATGGCTTTTAAATTTCTAAAAACGGTTCAGGCGTTTTTGAGCAAACGTCGATGAAAGGTCTAATTTTGACAAATGCCAAAAAAACGATACCAATTTTTGCAAACTTTGACGAATATTTAAAGCTAAACGAGTTGCCGTAGGGTAATAATATTTTAGTATGATCTAGACAACTATGGTATCTACCGTCAAAAAAATAATAAAAAAAATCGTCTAAAATTTTTTTTTAACTTCCCGTAGGGCAAGTTATAGTAATCGCAAAAAAATCGAAAATGAAAATTTTTGCATTTCTCGACGTTTCAAAACCTTCTGAACATTTTGGCATACCTTAGAAAAAATGGATGTATGTGTGTGTGTGTGTGTGTGTGTGTGTGTATGTATGTATGTATGTATGTATGTATGTATGTATGTATGTATGTATGTGTGTGTATGTATGTGCGGATACAAATTTTCGTCGACGATTTCGGGAACACGGATCAACCGATTTGAATAATTCAAAAAACATTCGATTTGTATTGATAAGGAGACGTGCTGATTAGTTTTTGGCAAAGGCAGGTCTAGCCGTTCCGAAGATACGGGGCAAAAAGTGCCAAGAACGGTACCTCCGTTTTTAAGAGAACGGAGCGTCCGATTTGAATAATTCAAAAAACATTTTACTTGTATTGACAAGATATAGAATTGATCAAATTTTCATGGAGGCAGGTCTAGCGGTTTCGGAGATCTAATAAAAAAAGTAAAAAATAATGCCATTCGGCGGTCAAAAATTATCATTAGACATATGCACATCAAATTATCAGATATTTTATAGAAATTTTAACAATAAGTATATTTTTTTTTTTACATTTTTATGGGTTCCGTACCAATGCTTATGCGTTAGACGGCGGCGCGGCACATGCGCGCTTTGACATTTCGTCTCTATGCAGTTCAAGCAGTGCGATTGCTTTAAAAAAAAGTTCAGATTTTCCAAAATATGTCAAAATGAAGAAAACATTTTTTTCAAAAAAATTTTTTGTATCCAAAAAAAAATTTTTTTTTCAAAAATTTTTTTTTCAAAAAAATTTTTTTTTTTTCATATAATTTTTTTTTTTCAAAAAAAAGTAATTTTTTGTCAAATTTGTAGTTTCTCAAAAATGTTAATCGTTTTTAAAAAAATAATAATTTTTGGTACGGGAAGTTCCCGCAATTTGCCTTAAGGCACGATGCCCTAATTGCCTTAAGACAGAATTCCACTTACAGCTAGTTTTATCATTTTATTACAAGAAAACGGCCCGGCCGATTTGTACCAAAAACTAATCAGCACAATTCCCAATCAATACCTTTCGAACGGTTTTTGAATTTTCAGAATCGATTCAGAATTGCGGGCTAAAACGTGGACGAAAATTAATTCACTTTTCTGATATTTATAAAGAAATGGCTTGGCCGATCGTCGCACAACAATACTCACAACACAACAATAGTCCTCATCGAGATACATCGAATGGTTTTTAAATTTTTCAAATAGGTTTAGTCATTTTTGAGACAACGTCGATTTACCGCAAAAATCTGTTACCACACACACACATACTTTTTCCAAATTTGGTCTCATTCGATTCAGAATGACTTGAAACGTCGAGAAAACATAAAATTAGCGAATCAGAATTTTTGATGAAAACATAAACTTCTCTTTCGGGAAGTTAATAATTGATTTATTGTAGGCCTACGATATTTTAGGATGTTCATTAAGACTGTGAATTCTATGACTATACAGAGTTTCATTTGAAATCGTCACAAAGAAAAATTATTTACGAAGAAAAAGCGCCTAAAACTAATCAGCACATTTTCTGACCGATATTTTTCAAACAGATTTAGAACTCTTCAAAAAATCAACATAATGTTAAAATATCTTATAAGGTGTTCTGGCAAAAATATGAATACTCCTTAAAAAAATGGATCCTTACATTACAATTACCTATATAAAACTCCTTACGTAACAGAAATCATATTCATAAGTTGTTCATAATAGTTCAAATAAAAAGTAAACTGTCGAAAACTGATACATATTTTCAAAGCAAAATATCTTATATTGACGTGTATATTTCAAACTTAAATTTTTTTTGATCAGTATGATATTTCTTGCACAATAGCCTCTTATAACACGAGAAATAAATCAATTTGCCGATTGAAATATTATTAATTATAACAATGATAGGTACCTAAGATCAAGAAAGTCGGCAGTGGAAAGTCTAGGGTTCTTTTCGATTCTCCATAATAGGAATTGACGTAGGTTCCGAGGAAGTCGATCTCGCCCAGCATCATTGCGAAAGTCCTCATCAGTGACATCGGAATGGTCTTGAAGGAAAGATGCGTCTCACCCTAAAATGTAAAAATGTTGGTATTTTAATGGTAAGTACTATATATAAAATTATATAATGAAATAGTCCGTATACAGTGATTTTTAGTCAAATTTCTATATTTTAAGTTTATGCCATGTAAATGCTATAGGGGAGTCTGGGTACGGTTGTGCCCCTCTTTTTTATCAAACAATTTAATAATTTTGTTAATATACCAGTTAGCTGAGAAAAAATTAAAATGAATGGCAATTTGAAAATACTAAAATACAATATGGTCCTACGGCCTACAACAATGGGGTGCGACCAGTGGTGTTGTGCTAATATTTTTTTTGCCGGAACGCTAAAATTAGAAAACCGGTTCAAAACCGGTTTCCATGTTTGTCCCGGTTCCGTTCGAAAAGGAAAGGAAACAAAAATCATTAGAAAACCCATTTATTACAATAATAGGAATGTTTAATAAAAATTAGTTTAATTACAATTTATAAAATTCACTTAAAATCGCTTTCTGTATGGAACTTTTTTTTTTAACTTCCCGTAGGGTAAGTTATTGTAATGGGCCGAAAATCGGAATTTTTACATTTCTCGACGTTTTGAATGTGTGTGTATGTATGGATACAAATTTCCAGTCACGTTTTCAGGCGCAAGGACCAACCGATTTGAATGGTTCAAAAAACATTCGATTCCTATCGTTAGGGAAAAGAGCTGATTAGTTTTTGGCAAAGGCAGGTCCAGCCGTTTCGGGGATACAGGGCAAAGAGTGCATAAAATAGAAATCGACTTTTTGAGAGAACGGAGTATCCGATTTGAATGATCTAAAAAACATTCATTTAGTAATGATTGGGAGAAGTGTTTATTAGTTTTTGTCAAAGGCAGGCCCAGCCGTTTCGAAGATACGGAGCTAAATATGTAAAAAATGGCAGTTTTTGAGAGAACTAAGCGTCCGATTTGAATGATTCAAATAACTTTCTGCTTGTCTTAATAAAATAATTGGTTTTGGAAAAAAAAATTTTGTTTCATTTTTTTTTTTAATTTTTTGTATATCGAAAATAAATCAGATTTTATTTCTAATTCTGACTATAGTTCTAATATACTTTAAACAAATAATGTCAACTTTGCAATTCAGTTTATATAATTCTTATAAATATTAGACAATGTTACAATATTTATAACAATCTATTTGAAAATATGCAGTATTCCTCGAACATGGTACGGGTACGGGTACGGGTACGGGTACGGGTATGATTTACGGTACGGGAAGTTCCAGCAATTTGCCTTAAGGCATGATGCCACCCACCCCACTATTTAATTTTTTTTCCCGGAACGCGTTCCGGCTCAAAAATCATTTGCCGGAACGACAAAATATCACATAACAACTAAGAAGGTGCTATCGCTGGATAGCGATCCTTCGCACGCAGTCAAATAATATATACCTCTAATAAAATATAGTTGAATGTACTTTGTATAGTTTGCTATGATAAATAATAAACAAAAATTGAAAATACTAAAATACTGTCCTTAAACACGATGTATTAGTCATAAAATCAAATCATACAGAAAAGAACCAGTAACAAAAACGTCTACATCCGAGGGTCGGTTGTAAAAGCGATTGGTGTAATTAGTTACAAGTACAAAAATAGGTATAAAACAATGAGTATTAACATCAAAATTGTTTATAACGAGTTTTATTGTCGGAACACAATAATATGTAACGCAACACAACATAAACATTTAAACAAAGCTTATGAATAAAGTATAACAATATATAACAAATCCTAATTTTAAAAACAAAACAAAGTTAACAAGAATTCTTTTTGAAATATTTTTTTATTGTTTTGAATGTTCTTTTTCTTTTTCGTATTTTGTCTAAGTTAAGCTAGATTTTTTTATCTGCTTAATCTTCATCCGAAAGTAACAAAAATACATGTCACGACCGTACCCCAAAATTTATCTCAACCGTACCCAACGCACACTTTTTAAAAGAAATCATTATTATAATTATTTAAGCAAAAACTAATTTCTGATAAATAACTACTACTGTTCAACTCAAAAACAAAATAACCAAAAAGTAACTTATCTGTATACAATTAACAGTTATGATTGTAAAAAAAAATACAAACTTACTCTTGATTCTTTAAAATCAATGCGGTCTACAGTTTATGTTAATGTTACGAACTGACTAAAAGCAATAATGGGAACTTGCTCGAACAATAATTCTCCATCTTTCTACTTTTTGACCTATCTAAAAAGCAGTATAGTTTTATGGCGACTGATACTCTATCATACCCTGGCAGAACCGTACCCAGTCCCCTCTACTATTTTTTAAATTGATCACATTTTTTACATATTTTAACATGTTACATATTTTTATCGTATACATATTTTATATTGCTTTGATTTTTTTTTAAATTTTATATATATTTTTACTATTCCGTAAATTATGTGTTTTTTTTTCAATAAATATGTAAGATATTAAATTATGACTGTTTAAAAAGTTTTACTTAAATAATTATTATTTAACATTGAATCTATTTTACTAATGTTAATACATACTAGTAGTGATTTACAAAATATTGAGCATTATTTACTTACCCCCGATAGAAGAATATAGAATGCCAATCCGAAAGCGATTATCAGAATCGAGAACACTAGAAGAACTTTGATAAGGGTCTGCAGAATCTCTAAAAACATCACCACATAGATTCCAGCCTGGTCAAATCTTTGCAGATATAGCAACAGATTGAACCAACTCAAGAAAACCGTAATTGAGGCAGAGGAGACTTGCAAATTATCCACTTTTCCACCGATCAACATTGGTACAACCATGATAATGGACGAGATGTACAAGGCCCATGTGACCAGGTTGAAAGGCTCTAGCAGATACTGCCATTTTTGCTGGTAAATCTGACATACCTCCTTAATAAATTGGACAGATATATAAATTATGATAAATACGGCACTGGTGTACATGATAGGGGCGTAACTTGAGCCTTGTTTTGAAATTGTGCTATTTTGACTAATCATTTTGTTCTGGAACATTTTCAAAAGCGGCCCTGTGTAGTTTTGATTTCTCGAGTCGGTGCAGTTCCAGTAATTTAAAGTACGGCCTTTTATCTCAGGATTGAGATTCGAAGAATAAACAGTGACAAACATAAGAAAAATGCTATAGAATAAAAGATTTATTAAATGAAAATATTTTCCGTAAGAGTTCCATTTCATTTCCAGATACTTTTGGCTGAGCGGATGTGCTAAGAGTTCCACGCGACCATGGGCGACCATAGCCTAAAAGAAAATCGAACTAGGTTGAGAATATTTTTCTAAATAATCAGTCAAACAAAAAAAATATATATTTAATAATTAAATATATATTAAGTTATATATTTAAAAATATTTATTATCTTTTTCACTTGATGTTACCTTCTAGTGACATCACCATTCTAAAACGATAAATTTCAAGTTCAAATTATATATGTATATATATGTATATATGTGTAAGTTCTTGTGGGGTGATACATCAAAAAATAAAAAGCAAGGATTTATAAATTAATCTTTAATTCCAAACGTTTCGACATTCAATTTAATGCCATCAGCAGTGGATATTAACGTTGGTAGGTTACATCTAAGATGTGTACACAACACTAGAAATAAGCACTAACATTTATACATCTAACTTGTCCACACTATGAATTTTTATCATTTTTTGTAAGATGTAAAAAGAAAAATGATAGTTTTATTTGAACAAAAATGTGAGTAAAATTAAGTAATTTCTGCCACGACTTGTGAAATGTGCAAGCTCCGAGGCTTTAGTGCTAAATGTATCGCCCCACAAGAACTTACTCATATATCTCAACATCAAAATTAACAACTAAATCATATGTATATATATAAATATTATATATATATATATATATATATATATATACATATATATACTTAAGTTTATTTATTAGTTTTTACTTATTAATCAAAAATATAAAGTGACGACAAACAACAATAAAAACAGACGATCCAAATATAAAAGCAACACTCTTTGTCTACAGTTAGTTCAAAAACTATAAAACTATGTGAGAAAAATAAATTTTTATACTAGAAAAATATTGCAAAACAACAAATAATAAATAGTAACAAAATATATAGAAGATATGAAACAGTGCATAGTAATTCATATATAAGCAAAATACATTAATTTATTTTTAAAAAAATTACCTTCATAGCCAATAAATCGCACCAGACAACACAATAAACCATCCTTTAAATAAAAAGAAAAATATCTTTTGATATTATTAACAATTTGATATTGTTATGAAACTTACAAATGGCATTCGTCAAAAACGTTAATTTTTTACTACCGATAAATAACCTTTCCCAAATTTAGACGTTTTTCCAAAAAATATTACAGTGTTGTAAACTTAACTTGCCCTTTTGATATATTTTAAAGCCATTGCTTATGATTATAAATATTGAAAATCATTAAAATAATTTTATGCAATTTTCACATGTTCTTTCTCCGTACATCCACTAATATTTACATAATCGTTTTATGATTGATATTACCGAATCCGAATCTATTAAATATTTGAGTTCGAAGTCGGACACTTATTCTGTTTTGACTATTTAGGCCGGTGTAGTACTATCTGGCTACACCAGAAATTTTTCGCGGTCATAACGGGTGGCCTATTTAAAAATTTAAATTTAATTTTCTATACAATGAAAACGGCTCAATATTTTTCAATGATTGAACATTTATTTAATAGGTTGATGACATTTATTTATGAAAAATAATTTCGGTCAAATGACCACCACGGCTGACTTGGCAGTAGTCCATTCGATCCACCCAATTTTTGAGTACATTTCAGATTGTTTCGAGCATTATCTCAGCAATAGCAGCTTGAAGGCTCGAGAATTGCCCCTTTTCGCTGTAGTCAATTCTTTAATTACTTGCAATAGTGATGTTAAATCTCAAAATTTATACATCTTCGCCCGTTCTTGCAACACTGGGTTTTCAAATTCTGTTATATATTGAAACAGATGGACCCCTTGTAATTCTACCTTGTTTAACTAAAAATTCATAGTTCTTGAATATTTTCGACTCAAAGCTCTTCAACTTAGACAACTGATCTTTGGTGTTTCGAAACAAAGCAATGATTGCCCCCTGAAGATTCTAATACGAGTAGGTCGCAAATTCTTTTTTTTTCATTAATATTATTATTATTTACCATCAAATTACAATCTGCCTAAGTAAAGACATTTAGTGATTGAAATGTTATAATATATGGTTTATTTAGAAAGATTGCCCAATGGTAATTCTTTCTAGTGTGGATATATGCTGTTACTATTTGCTGATTACTGTGGGAGTACGTGTTCTTGTTGAATTAGCCAGATGGGCACATATCTTGGAGCACAAATGGCTTGGAGTAATATTTTGTTTTGGAAGAGCTGGATTATTTGTATGTTGCTATTCTCTGCTGAACCCCATATTTGAAGACCGTACGTCCACACTGGTTTCAGGATCACTTTGCACAAAAGGTTTTTGTTGAATGTCGATAGCTTCGAACGACTGCTTAGTAGCCAGTGATATTCGAGTTGTTCGTGCTTTTGTGGATGTGCGTCTTCCAGTTTAATTTTTGGTCAAGGTACATTCCCAAATATTTAGCGTGGTCTTGAGTTAGTATTTGGTTGTTGTGAAGTACAACGGGGGGATATTTATTTTTTCGGAGCGTGAAGGTTACTTGGGCAGACTTTGAGTAGGGGTCGCAAATTCTAGCCTTGAATTAAACCAGTTGCGTGATTCCGTATCAACTATGGCATTGTAAAAATAGCCAATTTTTTGTACGAAACAATATAGGTTGCCTGAACAGCCGCAATATTTTTCAACTAGAAATCTAAGTCTTCCTCAGACGCGTCGCCTGACTATGGTGCCATGCTCATGTTTGTTCCTGTTGATTGCATATAACATAGTTCTTATAATGTACCAGAGCGAATACATTGAAAAAAAAAACAAGTTTTCGCCGCTTTTGCTTTTTTTGTTCGAATCTATTGTATTTTTTTCATGCAGCTTTATGAAAGCGACCAAACTAATAATTTATAAAATGATAGGAAATGCTCCAATGATAATTCTTCTACGTCGGCGATAACAAAATTACAATAAAAGATAGGTAGCCAGTTTTGTGCTTTTTGCCGTATATAATGTGTAGTCTGTTCACGGATGCTGCCATTTCAGTTTGCTGCGCGCGTATATACATATATCCGCTCCCGTATTAACTAGGAATTCTTGTTTAGATGCCTTGTCCACTACAGATTGGCGGTTTATTGAAGTAATTAATTGACAGTCATGCGCCGCACTGATGAATTTTCTTGATTGATTGATTTTATAAGTTTTGTTTAAAAATTTAAATGAACATGGTTCATTGCAGTTTCGAGCTATTTCACCAAATATTGAGTGATACTGGCAGAAACCATGTGGAAATGGTTATGCAATCTTTATATTTGATGTTGTGTTTTCGAAGTTGTGATATTTATGAGATGACATTCTCCATTAGTTTGTCTGTGGATAATATTAGCTTATCAACTGTTTACTTATCAACAATCCGGGATTTCATCTAGCTCGCGATTTTTGGGTGCCGACATGATGGCTTGAATGATGGGCGGCAGTAGCCGCTTATTCCACAATACCTTTATAATACTGGCGCCGACCTTCGGTTCGCCAAAAACTGTGATAACTGACCGATTTCTTGTCGTCCATTAGTAGTTCTAGTTTACATTTCTTGAAAATCAATATGCTCCCAATGAGTGCATGTTTTAGAAACTCGTATTTATTAACTTTGATTGCATATTGACTAACTAAATATGCAAATTCGCAAAGTAAAAATTTCTAGAATCGGCAGAAATATTGGAAATAGCAAATTGCAATATAGGTGCGTAACCCAGTGTTGAGTCGATTCATGCCAAAAGAGATAAATTTCAACACCACACATGAAATTGTAAGAGAGATAGTTATTCGTACATCTCCGGTTTTCATATAATGTGATTGATTGTTCCGACTTCAGGGTTGAAATTCAGTGATGCTTGTCGTTGAAATTTTATACCAGTAGCGATAACATTAGGGTAGAGCGGGCTAGTTGAGCATAGGGGCAAGTTGAGCAATCGAAATATCTCGAAAACTATTCACCGTCCGTTTAGGCATTATATGGCGGAAAGATAGAGGTTTGGGAGAAATAAACATCCCGCCATCGCTAGTGGCCGCTTGACAAATGAGTGAGGCCGTTTTGTTTATTTTGAGACCAAAAAGTAAAAAAGTAATTAATCACGAGTTTTCGTCTGGTTTAGTTAAATGTTATTTATTTTTAATCAGGTAAATGTTATTCTTCCATATAATTATAGTACTTTTAATATGCACAGAGATTCTGGGTATAATTCTTACGTTTTTTTTTATAAATTCACTTTTCTTTTGAAATTCCGAGTTGTGGTTAGTTGAAATTAATTAATATTTTTAAGATTTAAGCTAAGTCTATGAGTAATAATATAAAGAAATAATGATTTTAAACAAAAAATACTGATTATAATGGTAAAATAATTTTTAAGATACGATATTGTTTTGTTGATTCTACTTTTAGTTACTTATTCAAAGAAAATTACTATAAGTTTTGTTTTCTCTGTCAATAAAGACTATAAATATAGAACTGGTTATTAAAAACTTATTTTATTTCATCACTAATCGACATTGAACCTATGATTTCATTATACTTTCTTAGTGCTCAACTTGCTCCACCTATGGGGTACATTTAGCATACTTGATTTTTTGCATTTAAACAGCTGTAGCTTTTAAATTTTACTTCTTACCAAAAATAGTATTAACACTTTTGTTGAGCGATAAACAACAAATCCATTAAGCCGTATAGCAATTTATTGAGACTTTTCATTGAGGAGCTACTCCGTTTAAGTAAAAATTTACTCAACTAGCCCCGACCTACATGCCCGGGATGTGCAACCGTTATCCTATATAAACATATACACAAATGTATATGTATTCAATAATAAGTTATATTATGTAGTGTGTTGCTTAGCTACACTAATAATAATTCTGTAAAATGATTTTTACTGAAGTAACTTTAGGTATCGATCTGTAGCCAGATGAACATAATTCTTCTTATAAAATATTAGTTTTTTTTTCTGAAAAATATTATTTTGAATTCTATTAGTATTGCTTTGAATTTTTGTTTCTGTCCTGGTTTGATTTGTTGATAACATACAACGCATTAACACTAATTGATAAAGAATGTTTATCGTTTAATTATATATATATATATATATATATATATATATATATATATATGTATATATATACATATAAATGTATGTGTATATACGACAATTGATACAAAAAAATAAGATTGAACACCGTAATAAATGTTAGAAAATAAGCCAAAAAACCCGCAACCCGACACCGAAAACTCCACCAAACCTTTAACTTACATTGACCACTTCTAATGGTATCGGTCGCCAATTTGGATCGTTTTGTGTTTGTCTGATTTCTTTGATATTTTCGGCAGATTTTTGATAAGCAGTAAAAGAATATTTTATCTAGAAAAGAATAAAAAATATTGGTGATAAAGTGTTCCTTATTAATTTTGACTTACATTAAGGGCTGGAAGGGGTATTGGTTCTGATATGGCAAGGGCATCTCCTGTTTTCTCGTCCATTTGAGCATACATTGTCGGACATTGCAAACAGGTAAATGAATATTTCACCTACTCGACAAAAAAATTACAAAATAATGTAACAAATATGGTTTATATATGTAAGATTTTGTTAACTTTAGCGTCCGAATTATGTATGGTGGGTATATATATATATAAATATATATACATATATATATATATATATATATATATATATATATATATATATATATGTATAATGCGCTTTAAAATGCTCTATATAGATGTTCTATAAATAGATAACTTTTAAATTTTACACCATTTAATTACGATTATATTGGTAATTGATTTGTTAAATAAGGCCTGTAATAAATTTATGATAAAATTTTTATAAATCATAAATAACAATTTATAACAAATTACTATCAATTTGGTATAGTGTTAATAATGATTAAATTAATTATTTTAATGAAATGATATATTTTTATAAATATTTATTAACTCTTATCAATCCGATTAAGTTTAGGACGCATATATAATATTTATTTATAATTAAATATAAGCATAAAATATTTTATGCAAAAAATGCATTTCAAAAGCGCTTTCACAATTAGTGAATAAAATGTATTAAATACGAGGAACGTTAATTTAGAATGTCGCAATAAATCAAACAAAATCAAACGTATTAAATTACAACTATAAAAAATTCAATAATCAAGGATATCTTAATTAAATGTAATAAATTAGCTCACAATTAAACTCAAGAACTAAATTATAGTTTAAAACTTTTTTTTTATTTTATCACGTAATATTTTTCAAATTGCTGTTTTGTGTATATTTCTAACTTACATAAAAGGATTTAGAGTCCTTTTTGCAATTTGCCTTCGTTATGCATTTGTCCTGAACTGCTTCAAAAACCCTCGGCATGGAAGCAATGAGCGCCAATGTTACACATGGATGTTTGTCGGACTTCAGAGCCATTACTTCACCACCTCTGGTAAAAGAAAATTAACAAAGAATGTGAGATATGCCTTCATATGGTTCAGAAACAGTTTTATTAACTTCCCGTAGGGCAAGTTATAGTAATCGCAAAAAAATCGAAAATGAAAATTTTTATATATCTTCACGTTTCAGAGGTTTTTGAACATTTTGGCATACCTTAGAAAAAATGGATGTATGTGTGTGTGTGTGTGTGTGTGTATGTACGTATGTATGTATGTGCGTGTGTGTATGTATGTGCGGATACAAATTTTCGTCGACGATTTCGGGAACACGGATCAACCGATTTGAATAATTCAAAAAGCATTCGATTCGTATTGATAAGGAGACGTGCTGATTAGTTTTTGGCGAAGGCAGGTCCAGCCGTTCCAAAGATACGGGGCAAAAAGTGACAAAAACGGTAACTCAGTTTTTAAGAGAACGGAGCGTCCGATTTCAATAATTCAAAAAACATTTTACTTGTATTGACAAGATGAAGAATTGATCAAATTTTCATGAAGGCAGGTCTAGCGGTTTCGGAGATCTAATGATAAAAGTAAAAAAAAATGCCATTTGGCGGTCAAAAATGATCATTAGACATATGCACATCAAATTATCAGATATTTTATAAAGATTTTAACAATAAGTATAATCTTTTTTAACTTCCCGTAGGGTAAGTTATAGTAATCGCAAAAAAATCGAAAATGAAAATTTTTGCATTTCTCGACGTTTCAAAACCTTCTGAACATTTTGGCATACCTTAGAAAAAATGGATGTATGTGTGTGTGTGTGTGTGTGTGTGTGTGTATGTATGTATGTATGTATGTATGTATGTATGTATGTATGTATGTATGTGTGTGTATGTATGTGCGGATACAAATTTTCGTCGACGATTTCGGGAACACGGATCAACCGATTTGAATAATTCAAAAAACATTCGATTCGTATTGATAAGGAGACGTGCTGATTAGTTTTTGGCAAAGGCAGGTCTAGCCGTTCTGAAGATACGGGGCAAAAAGTGACAAGAACGGTACCTCCGTTTTTAAGAGAACAGAGCGTCCGATTTGAATAATTCAAAAAACATTTTACTTGTATTGACAAGATGTAGAATTGATCAAATTTTCATGGAGGTAGGTCTAGCGGTTTCGGAGATCTAATGAAAAAAGTAAAAAATAATGCTGTTCGGCGGTTAAAAATTATCATTAGACATATGCACATCAAATTATCAGATATTTTATAGAGATTTTAACAATAAGTATATTTTTTTTTACATTTTTATGGGTTCCGTACCAATGCTTATGCGTTAGACGGCGGCGCGGCACATGCGCGCTTTGACATTTCGTCTCTAAGCAGTTCAAGCAGTGCGATTGCTTTGAAAAAAAGTTCAGAATTTCCAAAATATGTCAAAATGAAGAAAACATTTTTTTCAAAAAAATTTTTTGTATCCAAAAAAAAAATTTTTTTTCAAAAAAAAATATTTTTTTTCATATAAATTTTTTTTTCAAAAAAAAGTAATTTTTTGTCAAATTTGTAGTTTCTCAAATCTATTTTTTTTAATTAAATTTTTTTCAAAAATGTTAATCGTTTTTAAAAAAAATAATAATTTTTGGTACGGGAAGTTCCAGCAATTTGCCTTAAGGCACGATGCCCTAATTGCCTTAAGACAGAATTCCACTTACAGCTAGTTTACATTTTTATGGGTTCCGTACCAATGCTTATGCGTTAGACGGCGGCGCGGCACTTGCGAGCTTTGACATTGCGCCTCTATGCAGTTCAAGCAGTGCGATTGCTTTGAAAAAAAGTTCAGAATTTCCAAAATATGTCAAAATGAAGAAAAATTTTTTTTTAAAAAAAATTTTTGTTTTCAAAAAAATTTTTTTTTCTCAACAAATTTTTTTTTCAAATAATTTTTTTTTTTTTTAAAGTAATTTTTTGTCAAATTTATAGTTTCTCAAAAATTTATTTTTTTCGAAGTAAAATTTTTTCAAAAATGTTAATCGTTTTTGAAAAAATAATAATTTTTGGTACGGGAAGTTCCAGCAATTTGCCTTAAGGCACGATGCCCTAATTGCCTTAAGACAGAATTCCACTTACAGCTAGTTCAAAAAAAGTTAGAAAAAATATTCTGAATTTTTTGAAATGCTGTACTAAGAACAGAATATAAATGAAGAACCAGATATAATACTGACAAGAAAAATAAACTCGATCAGTCCCACATTGGTAAAAAGTACGTTTTCCATGTCGTCGTCTAAGGATAAAATAGAAAACAGAAAGAATCTAAAAAAATAAAAATAATGTACATGCTCTCCTACTTAATCAAAATTAATATAAAACAAACAAAAGTTCAATAAATAAATTGTAATGCGATGCTCAGCACAATACACTTGCTTTTGAAATATAGCCAAGAAAATGATAAAACAAAAAAAATCAATAAAAAACATGAAAAATAAATAAAATTTTTGTGATTGAAATGAATGGTGTGCTAAATGTTCCAATAGTGCATACATATTGGCTAGAGCTCGTTTCTAGATGAACCGAGCATTATTCGTTTTACATGGCTTTTTATTACTAACAAATGTGGAGAAAATTTGTGTTAAATATATAGGAAAAGCAAGTAAAGTTTAACCTATTTCATAATAATAAATTCATTTATTTTTAATAAGACATAACATAAGAGACATGTGTTCAATCTGAATAACTAATATGGATCAATTCACAAAAAACAAAACTCGTTATACTTTGTACAAACATATAATTACATAAATTAAAATGTATGTATTTAGCCATTAAAACTGAATATAGAGAAATGGTTAAACAATTACCTAATTCAACAGAAGAAAGGTTTTGGTCAGATCGAGCATCACATGAGTGAACATCAGTTTGGTTTCAGAAAAGAAAAAGGCACCAGTGACACCATTGGAATATTTGATCTCAATATTGTCGGACAGATGTCTCGATGTTAACGAGGACATTTGCTTCTATTTTATAGATTGGCAGAAAGCTCACGTTAGAATCAAAAGGAGCACGAATATGAGGATTTTAAAAACTTTTGACATTGATTGAAAAAGCCTTGGGCTGATCCAGACTATATATGGAACAGAAAGTTAGTCCTTGAAAGCAATATATAAGTTTACGATTCAGAAGATGGAGAATGCTAATCATTGATGACTAACGCGAGATTTGAAACCACAGAACTAAATACAGAAAATTTCAGTTGTCTTTTCCTTCAGAATTAAAGCACAGGACACTGAAGTATAGAAGAAAAAATGCAAAGGACATTAAAATTTTGGAAGAAAAAATGCATAAAAATGAATAAAAAGTGAACTAACAAAATGCTAATAGAAATGATAAACATGAAATGATAGAAAGAGTATTTGGCGTGATCTCTTATCATGGACCTGCCTTCAGGCAGACTACAATTTGTTATTATTTATGTGCTGCTCCAATTTGAACATATGTTCGGTTTTGCTTAGTTTTAGTAGTATACTGTATACTGTATAATGTTTAGACACCAAGAATGCAAGCAATCAAAACGTGAGTTTTAATTACTGAATATTTTATTGGTAATCACATTTTATGGAGTAGCACCCGTAACACATGTGGAGGTAATTTAATATATAAATTATAAATAATAACAATTTGATAATTCTTGACGACGTATGCTCAACCACAATAGCACTTAAATGTAAAGTGCTACGGGCGTAAATTTATTACTGTGTTCGATAAACGTTATAGATACTGTGAAATGAGATGTATGCTAAGATGTGTTAAGATCAGAATAACTGCGATAATTTGGAAACATTTGGAAAAAAGGATGCTGTTGGCCATTAGTATACGTCCTACGTTGAACTATTAAACAAAGTTTGTAAACTGATATATTCAAGAAATTATGAGATACTTACCAACAATGAAAAATTCAGATAACAAATTATTAAATTATAATTGTGTTATATAAACTACAAAAAAAATCTACCTAAAAATAGTATTATTAAACAGTATGGAGAAACAAATAGAACAATTTTTAAGTCTGCAGCTCGGTGGGATCAGAATTGCGAAGAAGTCGAAAAAGCTAAAAAAAGCACACAAAAAGATGCTTCAGTATAATTATAATTTTTTTCAATACTAAAAAATAAATGCCCATACTAAAATTTCCATAAAAAACAAAAAAAAAAAAGAAAAAAGATGGATTAATTTTATTTATTTGATCAATCAGAACACGATTCCAACATTAATTTGGAATAAAATTAAACTTTTCAAAAAATGAAAACATAATTGGGCATTTGCTGCTAAAAATATATGTCCCAGGCTATATTACGAATGATTGTAAGAAAAATACAAATTTTTATTCCGAAGAAAACAAAACATTTTAAACTGGAAAAACTAATTAAAGTACAGGAAGTACGGAAGTCCCCAAGTGCCGGACACCTAAGGTCATTTACAAATAAGTCGAAAAATATTTTGCGAAATGTTTATTAAATTATAAATTATGTTAGATAACAAAGTTAGAAATCAAACTGAATTAACAAATTTGCAACCTTTGCTAAAAATTAATTAATGCTATCAATCAAACATTGGTAACACAAAATATAACTTTAGAAAGTGGCACCTAGTACCGGACATTTCAAAATAACCTGCATTGAACACATGTGTAGCCATCTCCATACTCTGGAATGTCTGCACATGCGTGTGCACAAATATTCTTTGATATTGCAAAAAATCGCTATTTATCCACCCTTTTGGCTGGGCCACGTCGATGCCCTCAGCTGGAGCATTTATCATAAGATTTGGCTAGGAAATACAAAAAATGGGGTATGTAGTGACCGTTAGCACTCATGTAGAACAAAATTAAATGATTAGAATAAATTACATAGATTATCACAAAAATATCAATATGTTTACTGTGCGGCGCAAAGGGACGACTTAGTATCCGGCGCTAAGGGACAGACATTTTTGTTCATTTGGTGGTATCAACTAAAATTGTTTTAAAGATCTAATTATATTCTACCATTTTACAGATAACAATCTAGTACTACTTTTATTTTTGCATACCACTTAAATGTAAATGCATAAATATACTAGAATTACTTAATTGTTATTTATGTGACGTGCCCCCTGTGTGCCCCCCGCGCCCCTTTCACTTGTATTTTGAAATAAAAAGATTTATACTCGCTTAAATAATACGTGTTAAATAGAGTGTCCGGCATTAGGACCGTCCGGCGTTACGGGACTTTCCCCTACAAAACATACCGTACAAATGGATAAAGAACTGGATAACTGAATTAAACATTAAATTACCAACTGTCTGCAATCAAATAATTACAAATAATTGGATACCTAAAAATTGGAGAAAAATAATAGTTGTTTCACGTTTCAATCGGCCAATTGTTTTTTCTTACCGTTCTTCATGTGTAACCATCGCTAAAGCAGCTTCAGGAAATTTGTAGTAAATTGCATAATCTATGGCACTCATATCTAAAGTATTGTATAACAATTTACAGCCCATCGACAAAAGTAAAGACACAGCATTAGGTTTATTGTCCATCGTTGCCAAATGCAGTGCGGTATTCTAAAAAAAATCAATATATAATATTTTCTGAATATATGACAATGATTAGAAAAAAATTAAAACTATGATAATGAACTTACGCCATCTTTATCAACTTGATCCAGCAAATGTGAATGTACGGAATGCAGTAATTCGATTGTTTGCGTGTAACCCGACATTGCCGCTAAATGTAAAGGATTCCGCCCGTTGTGGTCCCTGAAAACAAAAAAATCATTTGTTTATTTTTAACAGCAATCATAATACAATATCCTATGAATTATTTGGCGTAATTAATTTGCTCACACACATACATACATTGAGGGCCGGATTTAGAAATTTGGCGCACCGGGGTACTGACAAAAATGCCGCCCCATCCCTGAAATTTTCGAACTTTCGAACTTTTTTTTAAAGCAATCGCGCTGCTGCAGCTGCGTAAGGACAAAATATAGAAGCGCGTAAGCGCCTCGTCTAACGGATAAACAATGTTGCAGAATGCATATAAATGTAAACAAAATTTATACTTATTATTATAATATATTTGAAATATATGATAATTTAAAGTGCATATGTCTTATGATCACTTTTGTCCGCCAAATGTTTCTTTTTCAATTTTTTTATTGGATCATCGAAACCGCTAAACCTGCCCCCCACAAATTTAAGCTGTTTTAGCGCTTTAGCAAAAATTTTAAAGCTCTTTATAAAATGTAATTTTTAGTACGGGATGTTTCAGTAATTTGTCTTAAGGCACAATGGCATGAGCTACTAGTTTAAATTTTTTTTCGACGCTATAAGCTTGGAAGTGCACAAATTCGTCATTTTAAGAGGGCTCGAGAACTGAAAAACATATTTTTCTTAAACTTTCAGCTTGTTTACGGATCTTTATACTAGCCAAATTGACAAATTTGATAACTTATTAACCAATTTTAAAGTTTACTTTCGGAGAGGGAGGCAATGCAAAATAATAAATTGTAGTTATCGGTTATTTCAACCCAAATTTTGCATTGCAATCGTATTATGTTTTGTTAATTATATTTCTTGAAATAAAAAATGTTGTTAAAAAAAAGTTGATTATATTGTGTAGAATTTTTTTCTCACTATCCAAATTTTGCCGCCCTCAAAATTTGCCGCCCTGGGCAGAAGCCCCGACTGTAAATCCAGCAATGCGTACATTTATAAATACTCATTTGAAAGTTTTGTGCTGAATTTTAATACATCAATATTTGTTACTTCAATGAGTAATTCATAATTTTGGTTAATTCCTCTAAAGATTAGATAGGCCTTAAATATTGATTTTGAAAACTTCTTTTTCAGTCTTCTTGGTGCATCATAAGTAAGAAAAGTTATGAAGTCACAAGTGAAGAGAATATATAAAATCTGATGTGATGCTGAAGAGCTGAAGTTTCAAAGTTGACACAGACTTCGAGTTTCCTGTTAGCAAGATAATATTCTAAAATATTATAATATAATAACCACTACAGATGTTTTGTGAAAAGTTGTCCTGTAATATATTCTAATTATTGATTTGAATATATATGTCAAAAAGATAAATCCTTTTTTCGCAGTACTTTAAGTATTTTTAACAACACTAAATCATAACCTGGAGATTTCTAATTTTTCAGTTTACCAATTTCTATAATTATTATCAATAAAATTATAATGTTTTCTGAATTGTGTAAAGAAATGTAGTTAAGCTGAGACCCGCTGCATTATAGCATTTTAGGTTCGATTGGAAAACTGAATTCAAGTATAGAGCAAATAGGCCGCTCTTCTTTCCATCGAAAATGTGTTTTTTTAATCAGTGGTTTTAATTTGTTTTTAATTGGTTTGCACATTGAGTTATCAAATAATTATTATTTTTTAGTTTTATTTGTTCAAATATCTTTCAGTCTGGTTTTAAGCTTATTGCTTTAATTATGAAAAAAGTTTTTCTCCAATGGTAAGCAGCATAAGGTACATAATATATGTACTGCCTTTTGGGCCTTGCTTTCTTTTGACTATCATTTTTAATTTTAATTTTATGTTATAGGTTTAATGCAAAATATTGTGACACAACAATAAAACTTGATTACATATAACAAGATAACATAATGTCAGTTTTTCGCATTAGATATTTTCACTCTATAATATGACATAGAATAAAAATAGCCCTCCTCTTACTCTTTTGAAATCAATATTTCAAACTTGTTATTTTGTATTGCGTGCTTTCATAGTTTCATTTACTATAACATGATATTAAAAAAATGCTTATAACGTCCTAAATATAAACACTTTCCTATTGTTTAAATATATTAATAATTATAAATACCTGTGTAATAAAGCTCCTCTGTTTAATAAAAGATGAACAACTCTAGTATGGCCCTGCTTCGAAGCAATATGCAATGGTGTTAAACCTTCACCATCACTTTCGTTGATAATAAATGTTCCTTTTTCCGAATCCAATAGTTGACGAACAGTATTATATCTACCATACCTGGTGAAAGAAAAATGAAAACAAATATTTGTTAGCATTCATGTAATATATGGGGACCAAAAATAAAAAAATAGATAAAAATTTAGGGTGGATTGAATATATATATATATATATATATATATATATATATATATATATATTGAAATGTATTGGGGTTGTTGGTAACGTGTTCGTATTGACCTCCTAGTCAATACAGCCTTGCCGAGCGGTGGTTATAGTAATAGTAAGCTTCGGATTGCCTTGAGTTCTTATTAAGATATTGGCTGAAATATCACTTCTAAAGAATAACACTGATTGACTATTTCAACAACTTTTATTAGCACCCACAATGATGATTAACAATTGACTTTACACGACTAATATTGCGACTCTGCTGAGGCCAACAGCAACTACGCTGTGGCCTACAGCAACTCTGATGTAATAAAGACAACTCTTTTGTGATTCCAGCAACTCTGACTCTAACTCATATCAGTACTCTTTATATACTACTTAAGTGGGACTACTAACACCTTACGATGGCGTATTTAAAATATTTGCCGATTGTGATAATTACTGCAATCGATATCGAATTTGGCATATCAGCATTGCCATTACACAATGCAGCATTATCGATTGCTATTACACAATACGCCACCCCTAAAGTGTCTGTCAGTCCCTTGACAGATTAATAATAAAAAAAAATTACGGGAGTTTGTGCTTCTCCTCGCCCTTGGAAAAATTATTGTCCTCAATAATTACTTGAGCATAATTTCATTCTAAAGAAGAAAAATTTAATAAACAAACATTTTCTAAATTTACCTAAAACTTTGATAATGTACTTAATTCTATAATATCATCTGAAATGTTTCTTGTTTTATATTTGTTTAGGTAAATTTAAAATTACAAAATTTATTTTATTTAAAAAAAATCAAAATCACAATATTTGCTAAAAAAAAAAGACACCTTTAAATTTTTTTCATTGTAATTTGTTGTAATTAATGAAGATTGCATTTAATTCAAATAAGACAAAATTTAAAAATCACAAGTAAATTGATTTAAAGAATAATATATGTTTTTAAATGAGTTGACATAATATCAAACTTGCTGCTTTATTCTAGTGCTAGTGGAGTCGAAAAAAGAATTGGAAACCGAAATTTAAATATGATATGGCTTCATATAATAAAATGGCACAATAAGTTATTATTTATTTCTATAAACTCGAATTTTCATTATTTAACTCGCATTTTACTAATTTTAATTAATATAGAAAAGTTAGTCAACATTAAAAATTGAATATCAATAATTAATTGGACACGAATTATATAAAATTCTCGATGTAATAATTGTTTTTATATGTGAGTGTAATTTGACTACTATTTCTTCTGTCTCAGCTTATTTTTTGATATAGTATGTAATTTAATACGATCTGAATTTATTAAACAATCAAGTTGTATAATTCGTGTGTCTGTTATGTCAATGTATGTAGCAAAAAATTAATTAGGTAAGCAAAAGAGCATGTTTTTGACCTATTTGATTTATATTGTTATAAATTGTTTTCAAATATGATTCTTTTGTAAAATTTATGTAATATTATTAAATTGACCTTTATATATCATATAAAATGTGATATATTTAATTTGAATTTTGTTTAATAGATGCAATTGCTACATACTTCAACATTAATAATTAACAATAGATTCCTGGGCCCTTTTGATTCATAACTTTTGAAAGACTCGACTATTAATATGAGTGGCCATTCAATTTTGGAATCATTGATACAAAATAACTTTTGTATTTTATTTTCATGCGAATTATTGATACTATTGCTTCCAATTTCATTTTGTTCACAAAAGTGTATTTAAATGCAAAAAAATTCAAATTTTTTTTGATTTGTATTATAGCTGCATTGGACGCTCTAAAATAATAGTAAATTATCATCCATGAAATGCATAAAACACAACTATATTAAAAAATTTAAATAGTACGAAATATATTTTTTTTTGTAAAATAATTCAATAGACCAAAAAGTTTAAATTATTGGAATTATAATTAAAATAAATATGTTGAAAGTTAGAAATGTACTCAAATTTTCAGATAATTACAAAAACAAAAAAGTTTTTGTAATAAACATTAAAATTCATAAAAATTCGCAAAGTTCGCAAAATAAATCATAAATGAATTAAGTGTATTCATGTTTTGAAAATTGTATAGTTCACGTTACATGATATTTCTTTATTTAAATTTCAAAATAGAAATTTGATGAATCTTAGTACCATTAACCCAATAATCGAAGTACAATTAGTATGTTAAAAAGTAACTTGAATTTACTTAAAGATTTAGTTACCGTTAATCAAAAATAGTGAAATAATGCAATTATTATAATCGGAAATAATTTTACTTAAATTTATTTACTGAAAAATAAAATTTACTTTTATATAGAAGCAGCTAGAGTTTATAAACATTTTGCGTTCAATAAATTTACTATAACACCATGAAATTAGAAAATCATATTGTATCAATAATTCCAATATAAATATTTTTCTATTTTTTTTTTCTTTATTGCGGGGATAGTTTGCAATATATTATTAAACTTCTTTTCTATAACAGTTGGTAGAACGGGCAGTTGATTATTTAAAATAATACTATTTTATTATCAATAATTTTTCTAATTAAAAGTTAAATTAATCAGTATATTCATCGGGCGTAAAAATAAAATATTTAGAAAGAAAATTGTGCAATTTAGTGCACTTTACAAGTTACTTGACCTCTGAGGTTCTATATAAGCCAAATAGTCATCAATAACATGTTGTTAGCTTTACTAACAAAATTTAATATTATGAGGAATTTTAATACTCCTACAATTATTTTTTTTTTGGGTTTTTAATAACTCTATAATTATTCTTTTGGGTTTTCAATAACCCTATATTTATTCTTTTGAGTCTTTCTACCCCATGTATGTCCTTTATTATAATTTTTGCAGGTTTCCCTAAAAATTTATCGGTACATTCTGAAGTTTGGGAACCTGAAATAATAGGACTTGCAGGCACATTGGCCATAGAAGTGGCATTAATAGCCAAATTTGAAGTCATCCTGAATCGACGATATCGACGATGTTGGCGTTAGACCGCTCGAAAGCCGGGTTACTAACTTCATCAACATAAATAAAATGATTCGCGATTGCAGGGAATAAAAATTAATTTAAATGAAATTGTATCATTCTGAACTGCGATATCATCTGTGTTGGCGTTAGACCGCTCGAAAGCCGGGTTACTAACTTTATCAACATACATAAACTGATTCGCAAAGTTCAAGGAATGAATATTAGCTAAAGATGACTCTATTTCACCCTTCAGAGAATTCTATATAAAACTATAAAATAAAATTATTTTTTTCGCTCGTGATTGTTAAAACTGCTGTAATAGTTATTTAATCAACTGTCCGCTGTTATAGAATTATTAACCCAAGCTACCATTCTAATCAATATAATTGACATAAAAAATAATTACACTAACAGGATTTTCATCTACATAGTTTCTATCTTAAAAAAAATTCTGTTCAAATCTTAGATGAACTGGTTGTCATTCCTGGATGTGCAAATTTATTGTCCAAAGAAAAAATGGTTAACTTTGCCTGGGGAGAGTTGCTGACATCTTCTGGTAGTGTGATGTCCGAAAAAAGGAAAATAAATTTGTCACTTACTTAGAGTGAGTCGCTGTCGTTGCGGGTTGCTTACGGTTCAGTGTTGGTAGAGCCGCCACCTTGCTACCCTTAGTTCCTCGAATTAGTATCGCTGAATTGCTGGAACCGCCCTTGAGTCTGCAGCCGCCGGGGTGTGAAAAACTCAGTTTTCACGTTCACAGGCAACGTCGAATACTAATTCTTCACTACAAGGTATCTCACCGCTGGACACCATGAAATGTATTGGGGTTGTTGGTAACGTGTTCGTATTGACCTCCTAGTCAATACAGCCTTGCCGAGCGGTGGTTATAGTAATAGTAAGCTTCGGATTGCCTTGAGTTCTTATTAAGATATTGGCTGAAATATCACTTCTAAAGAATAACACTGATTGACTATTTCAACAACTTTTATTAGCACCCACAATGATGATTAACAATTGACTTTACACGACTAATATTGCGACTCTGCTGAGGCCAACAGCAACTACGCTGTGGCCTACAGCAACTCTGATGTAATAAAGACAACTCTTTTGTGATTCCAGCAACTCTGACTCTAACTCATATCAGTACTCTTTATATACTACTTAAGTGGGACTACAAACACCTTACGATGGCGTATTTAAAATATTTGCCGATTGTGATAATTACTGCAATCGATATCGAATTTGGCATATCAGCATTGCCATTACACAATGCAGCATTATCGATTGCTATTACACAATAATATATATATATATATATATATATATACTAGATGACCCCCCAGACATTGACCTGTACCCATGTCTACGGTTCAAAAGTTCAATTTTTTTAATAACCTATATTGTATAAATTAATATGTTTTTACACTACAGTCTATACCGAAATGTATATACATCCATACGGGTGATCTTAAATGTACAACTGTTCCAAATAAAATGTAGAGACTCAGAACCCACACTTAACCCTCTAATTATACTGTGAAATCAGCCACGTAAGACCATCAAACAAATAAATATTAAAATATGTTCAATAAAACAATATATTAGAAATATATACTACAATTTAATGCTAAGGGTTATCCAATATTTTTAGTCATACGTGTGTAGATGTAGGTGTATAAAGAAATGATTTTTTATTTATTCATGTCTAAAACATCAATTTTCCAAATTTATCACACAAAAATTCATCGTCTGCTGTTGTGATTTATAGCATCAGATATAACGAAAGTATAACAAATTTAGAAATGATTAATATGTAGTTACCATAGTATCCGCGGTAAAGGTACAATATCACCATGGACCTTTTCACTCAAAATAATTGCTTCAATAATGTTGCCCATATTTTTTATAATCTCGTACTATATATTAATTATTTTCAGTAATAAAATCAAAATTACATTTTTCTTATTAATAATTCGATATACAATATTATTTATTTCCATATTTTGGAATCTCTTGAACCGAGTTAATTCTAGATGAAATACGATTAATTTTAATTTTGATTTTGATGGAACTAAACGTCTGATTTGAATGATTCAAAGAACTTTCGGCTTGTTTGAAGAAAATAATTGCTTTTGGAAAAAAATGTTTCAATTTTTTTCATAGTTTTATATTAATTAAGTTGTATAAAATATAAAAAAATCTTTAAACGATAAAAAATATTTTCATCAAATTAGTTATGATTAATTAGTTCTCACCTGGCTGCAAAATGCAAAGGACTCTCATTATTATTATTTTTCAAATTGATACAAGCCCCTAGACTTATCAAATTCTCCAATGATCTTATATGTCCTTCTCTGCTCGCGTAGTGTAAAGGAGAACATCCCGAATGATCTTTTTCGTTTAGTAAGTTCATTAGTTTTTCTTGAGACTGGACCTAAAAATATATTACCAAATAAATAAAATAATATATAATTTTATATTTTGCCATATTATTATAATGTATTTTTAAATTATTTAATACTATCTATGTAAAATCAATTATTTAAAAGGTATCTATTTTGGTATATTGTATTATATATTATTATTTTTCTTTCTGACAATCTTACATTACATTTAAAACAGTTATGAAAATGTCATGAAAAGCATTTGAGTAAATTGAGCTGATTTGTGATAGATCGATATCCACATTTGTATTTAATGCATATAATTTAAAAATAATTTCTTAGGTTCAGTAATAGAAAATTTGATTGTCGTGATCCTCAAAGTTTTCAAAATTGTATAAAGTTGACATACTAATTTAGAAATGAAGACGCTAAATCTATTAGAAATTATTAAAATAGAAATAAACTAATTTAGAAACAAAAATGTTAAATCTATCAGAAATTATTTAAAAATTAGAAATTATTGTTAGTTTTTATTGATTAAGACGATTATAGTTACATATGTATATTGTAAAGTTTGTGCAACTTTTCTTAAGGCAAAATACTACTTTCATCTAGTCAACTTTCAGCAGGATAAGTTATAGTAAAGTAGTTTGAATTTGTATAATTCGAAAGTGACGAGTTGTTTCCGCGGAAAGCCAAAAAATAAAAATTATTTAATTTTTTTATTCATTAGCAAAATTTTTAAAAATCGAAAATAGTGCGGACTCCAATTTTAACTCTAGCTAAAATTCTAAAGCTCAGTTTAAAGTTTCAATTCAGTTTATATATTTCTTAAAAATATAAGATACGATTCTTCATTAAGATCTGTTCATTAACTGTTTATGCAAACTTATAATTTTACTTTATAAAAACATTGGTGCTTATGATAATAACTATTTTATTTTCTATGTTAAACAATTCAGAATGACTATACGTTAATAATGAATAAACCAGAATATTGGCAACATCTAAAATAATCATAAGTTCTTGCCTTATTGACTTCTGCAGCAAAATCCTGCAAGCTTCCCCCATTCATGACAACGTGATGTAAAATATTACGATGACTTGAATCCTTTAAATTAATATTTGCGCCAAGTCTAATAAGGGTATGAACCTGTTATAAATTACACATTATTACCATAGTGATTAAAAAAGACATATCAATGTATAAGAAGTGCAAAAAAGGTTATACGATTTAAATATTTTATAGAAAATTTAAAAAATCTTATAGAAAAAATGGTCTTGAAAAAAAAACGTATACTAACTTATGTAGTGTGCATGACACATTTTATAGAACATCTTACAATCTTTATAATATAGTAATAATTTAAACAGTTTATAACATAAAGATTCCTAAAATTGACACTTAGGAGAGCTAGGGGCTTTTGTAACAGTTTGTTTGAAACTTAAAATTACTGTTTACATTTTTTTATTTGATTCGCCGAAATAAAGATGGATAGACGCTGTAACTTTTCCTCGATTTAGTCAACTAGAACTAGAACTTCATTATTTCACAATTAATCATTTTCTTGGTCGCAACATCTAACGGAGCAAGTAGTAACAATAAAAAACGACATTAATACTTCTAATCATTTACTTATGTATGCTTCCAATCATTTATTTTTTGTTTGTTTTTAATGAAATTGACATCTTTATAAAGTAATAATTTTCCCCATAACACATGGGCATAAATGCAATGGTGTATTAAATGTGTACCAGTGGCGAAATAATTTTGAGAAACGAAGACGCGTGCTTAAGGTTTGTGCAACGCTTTTTAGACCGACCTAATCCGACGAAAGTGTGATATTGCCTCAGTCAGTTATTTGTGGAGTTCTAGTGGATCGGTCGAAGATGTTCATAATATAATGGAAAATGTATAAAACAAAAAGTTCAGCTGCAATACAGTGGGTTTGGACGTAAAATAAAAGGCGAGGAAAAAAAAGTTTTAGAGAAACTGAACCTTACAAAATTATGGTAAGTTATTGTTTTATTTAAATATTTGTTTATTAACTATTGCTATTATTATTATTATTATTATTGTTTATTATTGTTTCAGAATTCATTATGACAAAATATCAATCGTTACCGAATAATAGATAGAGAAGGTGGTGGACATGTTCAGCGGACGTAATTTAATTACGTATTATTAATAATGAAATGTAACTAATTTAACTTAATGTAATTTAACTATAAATATAAATAAAAAGTAAGTTATTGTCAATGTGTATATACTAATATTAGTATTATTGACTTTCCGTAAATCGAAATGGATTTTTTTGCATATCTTTACATTTCAGGGTTTCTGAACATTTTGGCATACCTAGAAAAAATGGATGTGTGGGTGTGTGTATGTTTGTGTGGATACAATTTTTCGTCCAATTTGAATCATCCAAAAAAACAAAGTTTTTGGAAAAGGCAGGTCCTATCGTTTCGGATAAACGAAGCTAAATGTGCAAAAAATGGCAGAAAGAAAAAAGAATTTTTTTTGTAGTTCTTTTGAAAGAAAAAAGAATTTTAATTATAACTAGAATTTTAATACTAAACAATGCCCATTTTAATACCGATTATTTAAGTTAAATAAACGTCATTGTCCAATTTATAAGCTCTTACATTTTGTCTATACAATAAAAATAAATTTGCATTCCGGATACCGAGCCCGGCCCAGTCGTGGCAATTAAGGATGGCGCAGTCATGCCAAATAATCATGGCCCAGTCGTGGTAATCGAGCTTAGCCCAAGCCTGGCTCAGTCATGGCAATCAAGCCTGGCCCAGTCCTGGCAATCATGCCTGGCTCAAGCCTGGCTCAGTCATGGTAATCGAGCCTAGCCCAAGCCTGGCTCAGTCATGGCAACCAGGCCTGGCCCAGTCCTGGCAACCAAGCCTGGCCCATCGTTATCACTCCAGATTTCTACCAATGCTGGGCCAAGCTTGCCTTACAAGCCTGGCTCAGTTATGGTAATCGAGCCTAGCCCAAGCCTGGCTCAGTCATGGCAATCAAGCCTGGCCCAGTCCTGGTAATCGAGCCTAGCCCAAGCCTGGCTCAGTCATGGTAATCGAGCCTAGCCCAAGCCTGGCTCAGTCATGGCAACCAAGCCTGGCCCAGTCCTGGCAACCAAGCCTGGCCCATCGTTATCACTCCAGATTTTTACCAATGGTGGGCCAAGCTTGGCTTACAAGCTTGACTCAGAGTTGTACTTAGTTGGGCCAAACCTGTGCCCGCAACTTACAAATGATACACTTCGCCCAATCTACATATTTTGTGTATAAGAATCACCATAAAGAAACCAGAAAAAAAAAACATTTTTTTGATTCTCAATTTATTTGTGAAACTTATATTCCAGAAGCATTCATCAATACTGTATATTTTTTTCGCGTCTGCTAATTGAATTAGATTTTTTTGGTACTGTCTTTGTCCATCAAGACTAAATCTAATGGTCTAATCTTTGATACGAATAAAGTATTTTGGCCGCTCAGCAACTCAAAAAAGGCTCGTTTGCGATTTCGATATGAATTATAATTCTCGTAGTGCGGGAAACAAAAGCAATTACTTACATTATAACATGAAACGTATTGTAATGTGTTACAATTGGCTTTAAAAATTTTGTTACAACAACCCCCAATATTTTTCCCGGGTGTGATTTTCAATCAAGATAACAATTTAAATAATTTATAATCACTATATCAACTATTGATAAATTTAAAAGAAATTAAGATATACGTGTGAAATTTAACATTAGTACTCTATCGACTTTCCTCTGTGTATCTAAATTAAGTGATTTGTGAGACAATCTACTCATCAGCTTTATATTAGAATGTCTGATTGTTGTCTCTGTAAAGCCTTGATTCGTGTTTTACTTGATTCGGGTTTCATGGAAGCTTTGTAAATATAACTTTATTGCTCAGGGATAGCTTGGAGTAACGTCCTATTAGCCAATAGAGTGACCTGACTTTGGTTTGCAGTTGTTTTATTTTTTGATTTATATGTTATATCCAGTTTTGTTTTCGGTCCAAATAAATACTAAGGTATTTGATGGTAGAAACTTCGGGTATAACCTTATTATTCATGTTGGCAAGAGGGCATTTACATAGCATAAATGTTATATGGCTTTACTTGTTTTCATTAATTTTTATTCTCCATTTATTGAACCAAAGTTCAATTGCGTGTAGATGTTCATGTAGTATTTTGCTGGCTTCAATAGGATTAGAGTCACCAGCCATTATAACAGTGTCGTCAGCAAAAGTTTTTATAAGAGTGTTGTTGCATGTTGATATAGAGTATAAATGATATACACAATAGGCCCTAGAGCTTTGCCGTGGAGAACTGCGGCTTCAATGTTGCAAACTGTGGGTACCTGTCTGCCAACTTTTGTCCGAAAAGTTCTGTCCGACAAATAGGATTTGAAGAATTCGTAATAATCTGGGATAGTTTTGTTGATTGTAATTAGGAGACTCTGATGCCAGACTCTATCAAATATTTGGCTCACATCAGGAAGTGCTACGGTGCAGTAATTTCCTTTTTCAAACTATTTGTAAATTTTATCAATCACACGGTGGCACTGTTGGATCGTTGAGTGCATAGGACAAAATCCAAACTGCGATGTAGGATATAATCCATATTTATTCGAGATATCTGACAATATATTTTTTTCAAATATGGCAATGGTAGACAGAAGACTTATTGGTCTGTATGAATCTGGTAACTCTAATAATTAATATATTATCCGATTGCTTGAGCAATGTTGTAAAATACTTTAGTATATAGAAGGGGTTGATAATATATGTTAGTAATACGTGTCTTTTTTTGACAGCCCTTTCAGCATTTTAGGTGTTATTAGATCGGCAGGAGTTTTTCTATTTTCCAGGTGTGAGAGAATACTTAAACTGGAGTGAAACTTGGAATACATATTTCTGCGCTAAAGTCTGTTGGACTTCTTGGTTATATATAACAGTATTATTGTCCGTAGAAAAATTTAGCTAAAAACAGATTCCAAGTGGTTTTTAGTGGTGGAGTGCGGTTCTTTTATTAGTTTTCACGATACGTCAGATTGAATTATCTTTTCTATTTAGATTGGTTCAAGCAATTTTCTTCTCAACTTATTCAGATTGTTAAAAAGAGTTTTACCCTTTGGATCGTGGTAGTTTTGCCAAAGACGTCAAGCTTTGCGTTTTTTGGCAACTAATTTTTTAATTTTAATACTTAATAGTTGATGGTCCCTTGGTTTTGATGGTGGTGTTGAAAGTTTTGCAGCGTCCTGCAATACATGTATTAAATTATTTAAAGAATCAACAATGTCGTACAGTGATTTCAAGCAAATCTTCAAAGCCAATTATTTGGAAACATTATTTCTGTAACGTTCCCATAGGAAAATCTTAAAATATATTGTTTTGCCTGTCCGTTCAGTAGTGGAACTAAGAGGCACGCTGTTCAGCGGCGCTGTACAGCAGTGGCATTCTGCGGAAAGCACTCTCGTAGCAAAAGGGTAAATTTTGTTCTCGTTTACATATTTTACTGCTGTGTATATTGCTATGTTCAGCTGACAATATGGACGAGAAATTAGGAATACTCATTTTTCGTTATAATTGACTTTTGGGATGTGCATGCCGCATCCAGTTTCCTCTAATGTTTTTGAGTCATCTATGTAAATGTGTAAGTAACCCAGCCAATTTGAGATAATATTATTTTCCTGGTATTGAATATTTTTGTGGTATTTGCTGTATTTGCGTCAATTTCTAAAACGATAAATGGTATGATAAAATCGTTTGTCGCTAAGTGTGTGTAATATAGATTGTTTTGTTTTTTATAACATTCTCTTCGTAGTGTTTGAGTGTTCATTGTTTATCTTATGGTTTTCGCTTATAAAACCGAATATAAAATCATTGAGTATTTGCTTGTCTTCAATATCCCACTCAAATCTTGCTTCTATCATGCCTTCGAAAGTCTTCGCAATGCATGACACTAGTAATATTGGTCTGTCAGAGTCGATGGATTGCGTCTTTCTGTCAAGTTCAATTATATAATTATACTATGATTATTTTTTTCCATTTTTCAGAAATCCAGTTGATTGTGATAATATTATTAAAAAAATTAAAAGCTTTGCTATGAAAGTAGTACAAATATTCTTAATAATATTATAGGAGGTTTTTTTTATTCCTTGAGAGCTCTTCTCAATTCTTTTAAGGTCAGAACAGCTCTATTTTTTTAGTGTTCTTAATTAGTACATCTTGTTTATTGCAAACATAATCAGGCTTAATATTATATAACACTTTGTGTTTACATTCTTTCATAAACTTTTGATTTATTTTCCTATTGGTATTTTTGCTGTTGAATATTTTGATGTGATTGAGTTTTTGTTATTATGCTTGTATATTCAATCTATTTTATGGACCGATTCTTCGCATAACAGAGAAATGTTACGGCATAGCTATGTTACGCTCCGACTCCCATACATTATGCGAATGAATCATACTGAATGCTGTCAAAATATCATGTATTTGCTGTTCATTCCGGCGTTTTAAGCATAAACTGCAACGTCACTCGTATGTTATTTAAGAGGAATCAGAAACACACACTTATCTAACATCGTTTTTTTGACATTTGTGCGGCTTTTAGGTTATGTTTTGCATCAAAAAACCTGAGAAATTTGCCTGACTGAACACCAACCGCATAACTTTTGTCTATATTACTATGGAAAATTCTTCATAACATGACCTTATCATAACATTGCGGCAGAATCGGTCCCTTAGTCTTTACCTCCTTTGAGAAATTTTATTATGCGGATTTATTTTTTGGTACTGAATAAAATTTTCGTAATTGTATTTTTTGCACATTTGGTTACTTTTTCTTTTGTGGTCATCATATTGTTGCACTCTTGCGGCATATTTGAATATTGTGCTGTACGTTTTCCTTCATTAAAAGTTCTACTTCAGAAAGAGAAATCTTCCAGATCATTATGAATATACTCTTTTTCTTGGTTACAGCAGTATTGGGAGAGAGGATTAAAAATGTGATCAAAAAAGTTGCCAAGCTAATTGTATTTATCCTGTTTACTTCTGGCCCATCTGTCTGCATTCTTTATGGCTAGTACGGCGATGATTGGTTGTTTAAAACTATTAATAACTGTTCAAAGTGATTAGTTTGTGTCAGCTAATAGATTTTTAGTTAGTTTTCATAGATAATTTTTGAGTTTTTTTAATTTTGATTTGACCATCGGTGATTTTGTGAGTTGCACTGCTTGCAAAGTCTTCTTTTAAATGACATTTTTAACTTCCCGAAGAAGAAGTTTATGTTTTCATAAAAAAAATTCGAATCGCTAATTTTATGTTTTCTCGACGTTTCAAACCATCCTGAATCGAATGAGACCAAATTTGGAAAAAGTATGTGTGTGTGAATAGATTTTTTGCCGTAAATCGACGTTTGTTTTCAAAAACGGCTTGACCGATTTCAAAAATTTAAAAGCCATTCGATGTATCTCGTTTGTCGGTTTTGCGCTATGATCGGCCGAGCCGTTTCTCTGTAGATCGCAGAAAAGTGAAAAATTTTTTGTCCACGTTTTAGCCCGCAATTCTGAATAGAGATCGGCCGGGTCGTTTTCTTGTAATAAAGTGTTAAAAAAATTTTTTCGACGATTTTTATTATTATTTTTTTGACTGTGAATACAATATTCTTCTAGATCATACGAAAATATTACGGCCCTACGACAACTTTAGGCAAACATATTTAAACGTCATTGTCCAATTTATAAGCACTTTTATTATGTATACAAATTCCACTGATAAAAGATACACCACAAGTTTTAGGCATTTAATTAATATAGTAAAACTAATAATGTCTAAAAATTTCAAACTCCGTGAGTTTATACATATAACTATAAAATAAATATTTTCGCATTCAGAATTTCTGAAGAATCGTTTCGGGCGCATCGCGCACTGCTTTGCATCCGAACGAACTCTATGCAATTGCAGGGTAATATTAGCGTTACGCGCGGGTATACTGGCTATGTTTTTTTTTCAATTTTCCAATGTGTTCCACCAAATTGATTCGAACAATATTTGCAGTACTTAAAGAAGAAACTTTAGGCTTTCGTATAACGCTAATTAGAAAGTGGTCCAACTAAAAATTATTTTGTCTTTTTCAGCTAATAATAAACAATTTTTTCGCATCGATTGTTCTACATAATGTGGTCTGAGTCAATGTGAATAGAATCACGTAAAATAATTTTCGATATTTTTTATGGTTACGCAAAAAAGTGAGTTTGAAAGAAGAGGCCACTTTGGCATATTTTCAATGATAAGATGAGGTAAGATTGGTATATCTGTTTTTATTTAGACCTATAAAATGGCGCATAAATTATTTAAATACCAGGTTGGGGCCTATTCTGTATGGTAATGCGCCCATACCCATCTCCTTCGATTCAGAATGGCCGAAACGTCGAGAAAACGAATCGGATTTTTTTATGAAAACAAACTTCTCCTTCGGAAAGTTACAAATTTGGTCAAGATGTCATACGTTTGCATTTGTGTACAATGCAATGCAGGCAGTGCCAAACATATTGGTACATAGACAAAAAAAACTCTCAAGAAAATTAATCAATAAATTTTATTAGCTAAACTATATTAAATGTTAAAAGTCCGAACGAAGACGATATTGATTAATATCTAGTTATTTGAGATTAAGTTAATCTTTATACTTCAGTCATAAATACTAAAAATTTATCCTGTTATAGTAAGTGCTCTGAAGTCTCTAAAATATTTTTATTATTTAAACATAAATATTTTTGATATTCACCGTTTTCCATCCAGCCCTAGAAGCAGCTAAAAGCAAAGGCGATCTTCCTTCCTTGTCCAAAGGATTTATATCTGATCCTTCCTTGATTAAATAATGCACAATTTCTGGATGATCAAACATTGACGCGCAATGCAGTGGCGTCATCTTTTGGACGTCACAAGAACGAAGACTAGAAAATTTTTCTTGAGGCTGCATGGCAAACATTAGTTTCACGATATCTGAAAAAAATTGCAATATTATAGCTAGTTAAAACTTCTAGTTCTATAAAAAGAATTGATAAAAAATTAAACAACATATTTATAACTAACAAAAAGTAAGTAAATATACTATGGGTACATGGCATCGTGCCTTAAGGCAAATTGCTAAAACTTCCCATACTGAAAACTACCTTTTTCAAAGCAATCGCACTGCATAGCTGTTTTAGGGTCGATTTGCAACGCGCGGAAGCGCCGCGTAGTCGTCTAACATGTAAACATTGGTTCGGAACCCATATAACTATGTGTTAATATGATGTACATATGTCTGATGACCATTCTTGACAGCCAAATTGTTGGCATTGCTTTTCTAACTTCCCGTAGGATAAGTTAATCGTCCAAATTGAAATCGTCTTTGTAATCGTCCAAAAATCGAAATTGGAAATATTTACATTTTTTCACGTTTTGTAGGCTTCCGAACATGTTGGCATACCTCAGGAAAAATGGATGGGTGTATGTGTGTGTATGTATGTACATAAACCTTCAAAACGTCGACATAAGCAAAAATGTTCATTCTTTATTTTTGGCCCATTACTATAACTACCCTACGGTAGTATAAGATGTTTTTTAAATTGTTTACATCGGATGCTCCGTTATCTCAAAAACTGAAATACCATTTTTGGCACTCTGGCACTTTGCCCCGTATCTTCGAAACAGCTAGAATTGCCATTGCCAAAAACGAATGAGCACGTCTCCTTATCAGTAGAAATGAAATGTTTTTTAAATTATTTAAATCCGTGTTCTCGAAATCGCCGACGAAAAATTGTATTCGTACTACATGTATACATACAATCAGACACACGCACACACGCATAAATACAACCATTTTTTATAAGGTATGCCAAAGATATATACAAATTTTCATTCTCGATTTTTTTGCGATTACTATAACTTACTTACCCTACGTGAAGCTAAAAAACCTTATCCCTAAAAAGAGTGCGTTTTAAAGATTTCTGAACTGTAGAAAGGGCGCATGCATGTGTGGATACAAATTTTCAACGGCAACTTTGATTGATATAATGATTAAGAAATTGTTTGCAAAATAGTGTTGTCAATAAAAATAACAAGATAACACAATCATAACATGACAATCAAATCACGTTAAAATCAACTGAAAAACTAGTGGAGTGCATGGCATCGTGCCTTAAAGCAAATTGCTGGAACTTCAGGTACCGTGATTAAAAATTCGAGGAATAAAAATAATCAATATTTTTTTTAAATAATTTCAAATAGATTATTTATATAAGCACATACTGTAAATTTAAATGTGCTTATTGGGCGACGAGCGTATTCTACAAACAATTTAGGTGTATGCTTACAAGTAATTTCTTTAATTTTTTTTATATTTGATTTTTTTATAATTTTGGAATTAAAAAACAATCGTTTTTCTTTCAAGTTTTTGAGAATTTGGAAATTCTTGAAAATGTCCGGTTTTAATGAAAATTTCGAAATATTCTCAAATTTTCGTAAGAAATCGTTTTTTTTTAAATTTTGATGTTTTTCAAATTTTATGAAATTTAGATATTTTTTTTTAATTTTTTTTAAATCATTCTGCAATCTCTAAAAATAATTACATTTAACAGAGAATGCTGACAAGTTGTTTAATTTTTTTTTCAAAATGATGAAACATTTCAAAAATTTGAGTTTTCTGAAAAATTGATTTTTTTTTTGAAAATTTAATTTTTTTTTTGAAAATTTTCAAAACTATGAAATATTTGGTAAAAACATTTTTTGCTCACCGTCTACGAAAGCAAAAGGTTTTCTGAATTAATCTCATCGGAAGATGCGTTCTCTCAAAAGCTGCATGATAATTTTTACACCCTTTACGCTCCAAACCAGCAGAACGGCAAGAGTACCGAATGTTTGTTCAATAATACAAATCGATTACTCCATACTGTCGAAAATGTAGAGGACATTTGTATATTGAGAGTCCGTTAGACCTGCCTTTCCAAAAAATTTAACAACAGTTCCTCGTTTAATCAAAACAAATAAAATGTTATTTGAATTCGGACGCTCCGTTCTATCGAAAACTGAATTACAATTTTTATTTTTTTTGCCCCGTATCTTCGAAACGGCTTGACTTGCATATGCCAAAAACTAATCAGCACGTCTCCTTATCAATACGAATCAAATGTTTTTTAAATTATTCAAATCAGTTATTCCATACTGTCGAAAATGTCGAAGACATTTAATTCAACCATATAGGTGAAATTTAAAATTAAAAGTCTTTGTACGGAACCCCAAAAAAATTACAAAAAATGAGTACATATTATTAAAATCTCTATAAAATATCTGATAATTTAATGTACAAATGTCCAGTAAACATTTTTGAAATTTAATCAGTACTTCATCTTGTCAATACGCAAGTAAAAGGTTTTTTGAATTTTTAAAATCGGTCGCTCTGTTTTCGGTACGAATCGAATGTTTTTTGAATTATTTAAATCGGCTGATCGTTCCCGAAATTGTCGACGAAAATTTGTATCCGCACACACACACACGCACACACATACACACACACTTACATAGATTCTTTCTAAGGAATGCCAAAGTATTCAGAAACCTTTGAAACGTAATGATATATAAATTTTCTCATTTTCGATTTGTTTGCGATTACTATAACTTGCCCTACGGGAAGTTAATAATGACTACTTAATTGATAAGGCAGTGAATTTTTTAATTTTTATAACTACGAAAATAAACTAAATGGTTGAACCATTAACATCGGTTCTAAATTTATATTCGCTGTATCTACAGTTTATAATATAATCAAAATATTTAAGTTCTCAAGGTTAGAACTACATACCAGAGTAGCAAAATCCGGAAAATACCAAAAGTTAAGAAATAAAAAAGTTAAATCATAAAATTAGTCATAAATCAACAAGTCAATAATCATATTTTTATATGATTATTATATGAAATATACCTATGAATACCTATAATTTGGCGATCATTTAAGCTATTTGACTAAAGTTTATTTATTACATTTTAAATAATAATTATTTGTTTTTTTTTGTATGCAATAATTTAGTAAAGTTGCAACGACTGCAATATATATTTTTTACCTATGGCTCCTTGCGCACAAGCTAGATGAACAGGAGTAGACAGGTCATGTTGTTGTCTCGAAATTTTGGCTCCAAATTTCAAACAAAGCTCCACCGCTCTGATGTCTCCACCGTGGACTGCGGAATGTAATGGCACATTTCCTTCCGAATCATACAACGTAATTAGATCTTCTCTAGAACAACCTCGTGATTCGCCCCACTAAAAAATAAAAAAAAATAATATAATTAAAAAAAATTGAGTAGTTTTGGTAATTTTTTGAGCTACTATAATTTAAGTTTAATATCAATTAATATAAAAAAAACAGCTAAGTGTATTGCAGAAAACCAACCGCCGGTGATTTAGTTGCTCCAAATTAATGCTTTAAATATTGTAGTATAAATAAATATCAGAAAAATATTTCAAAATTGTTAACTTACCTGAAAAAAAACTTCCATGGTTTTGGAAGATGCATTTTTAGCGGCCTCGTGTATAGGATAGTAACCATTGTTACACGGTTTCTTTGGACAAGCATCAAACTGCGTTATCTAAAATGTAAAAGGTACATGTTGAATTAAACATGTATTATTATATGTAGGAATGTACTAAATGTATCAATATTAGGGCTTACAATACCGGGATTCCGTAATCCCGAATACCGGAATCCCGGACGATTTTTGTCCGGTATTCAATACCGGTATTGATGCAAATAATACCGGTATTACGGTATTACTAGTATTCTATCAAAAATTCAACTTACGCAAAACACATGTTTTAGTTTCTAAACTATGTATTGTGTATTGCCGACGATCAGCTGAGTGTGACACATCGACAAGCAGTGTCGGCAAGATAAAGCGATTCATTCAAAAGGGTTCATTTACAAAAGTTATTATGCGTTCACGTGCCTCGTTGCTATATCGAATTCGCTATCGATGATTTTTAAACATAATATACAATCGATGAGATATAATTCTTTATTTATTATATATAAATCATTTTACATAAGTAAGAACGGCAGTTGTTTAAATTGCGTGTCGCTGACAACATATTAAGAATTTGCGAAGTGTATGCATTCAACATAAGAATAGTCAACATTGTAATAATCTTTTATCGATGAATTGCACACATCGCAGTAATTCCCGAGAAATCCGAACGGGTAATAACTTGACTTGCACTCACACATATAAAGAAATTCTATTGATCATATTCAAAATCAAGGGAATTCCCTTAAACTAAATAAAATGTTACATAAAGCCGAAATGTAACTAAGTAGGCAGTTGTGTAAATTTCGTGTAGATAACATCTCAAAGTTGCGAGAAAATAAATGTTTATTATAAAGAATACCGGATATTATTGTGTAAATATTGTGTTTAATTTGAACTTATGATATTTATAAGTGAGTATATAAACCAAAGTTTTAAGTTAGTGTCTAATTAAAAAATATTAAAATAAATACTTCACCCGCGTGTGTGTTAAAAAACTCTAAGTCTAGAACAAAAAATAAAAAATGAAATTACTTTTTGTGAAAAAACAGGAATAAAAGGAACGAACCTACAAAATATGTATAATTTCTTAATTACAATTGTACCAACAAGTGTAAAATCGGATAGAGCTTTTTCGGCGGCTGGTTATATTTGTAATAAAATTCGGTCCTCGCTTGATAATCAAACAATTGATTGTTTATGTTTCTTAAAAACATTAGCCATGAATTATAATTTATTCTTTTCTTAAATATATTATTAAATAATAAATTCTTATTATAAATGTAGAATGTAAAATGTAACATAGAAAAATATATATTTTTACTGACACGTTTTTTGTTTCTATCTACTTCTACTCCTTATGTAATAAATAAATAATATGTACTAATTTCAGGACAATATTTGTTAGATTTCATATATTATTTGTTAATATGTCAATATAACAACTGAAGTAAGTAAAAATATAACTATTTAATTTTTCATCGACAATACCGGTATTAAAACCGGGATCCCGGAATTTCATTTTTCAAATATCGAATACCGGTATTCAGATTTTTGTACGGTATTGGAAGCCCTAATCAATATGAATATATCAGAAATTATTTTTAATGTGATACATTTTTTAAATGCGCCATTTGCATTCCGCTATTTGTATAAGAGTAATGTATAACATACCAAACAAATTTACAATTAATAAAAAAATGGGCTTCAATTTTCTACTTATATTTCACTGAATTATGTAGAAGTTTGTTACCACTAAAATTTGTTATTTTAACTTATTTGTTATACGTTTGGAATCGAAAAAGCCTTACAATTAAAACAGCAAACATAATTCTCTGCATATGGATTGTATCATATTAAATAATATGGGCCAATTTAGAATGTAGTATGGTATGGCGTGTTTTCCACATCGAAATACGCACAGTATATGTTAGCAAAGAGGGCATATAATTGTTTTTGCCATCCTTTAGGAAAAACTTTGTAATTAGCAATGATAAGTTAAAACTTTGTAATCATATTGATGTTTCATAGTGATGTTTTTAATAGGATTGTATACTGTCGGTATGTGTAAGTAATTTATCGAAAGTTAATATCTAATTATTGAGTTCCTTATTGACTTAGATGTGGAATCCAAGAAAGGTATTAGCAGATTTGCCGTCCTAAATATTTGTCCAAGATTGATGTTTGCATATCTGGTGGAGTCTACAAGCAAAGGCCAAGCCTACTTATTTGTTCTTCTTGGATCATAAGACTACATTATTCTGGTTATGTAAGTGTCAGTTATTTTAATGAAATCCGTCTTACGCGGGTAAATTTGCCATTTGTTTGTGTATTTGTAAAGATATTTGTGTTTTATATTTTTGTGATTCGCAGTCTGGGTCTACTGAAAGAGGTTTGAAATGCAGTATCGTCTGCAAATGTCAGTAATGATGTGTTTGTGTCAGCGGGACATTGCGTGTATATACATTAAACAAAGGATGAGCAAACCGCGGCCCGCGGGCCGCATGTGGCTTACCGGATATTTTTCTGCGGCCCGCCAAGCGTTTCTCAACTATAGATTATTTTTCTAGATATTTTATCAAATACATTAATTTTGTTTTCAGTCAAATATTGGTAAAAACTGTTGTTCACAGAGATATCTTTTTCTGATAAAATAAATATTAATTTAAATATTAGTTTAACAATATTGCAAGAATTTGCAATATTGCAAGAATTGAGAACTTGTCCGAGAACATAGCAATAACGCATTTTCAAATTTAAAATAATCAAACTAGCTGTAAGTGGAATTCTGTCTTAAGGCAATTAGGGCATCGTGCCTTAAGGCAAATTGCTGGAACTTCCCGTATCAAAAATTATTGTTTTTTAACGAATAACATTTTTGAAAAAAATTCACTCTGGAAAAATTAGATTTTTGAGGAACTATAAATTGGACAAAAAATTACTTTTTTTCGAAAACAAAAATTAAAAAAAAAAAAAAATTAAAAAAAAATTTTTTTTTTTGAAAAAAAAAATGTTTCTTTATTTTGACATATTTTGGAAGATCTGAACTTTTTTTCAAAGCAATCGTACTGCTTTAACTGCATAGAGACAAAATATAAAGCGCGTAAGCGCCGCGTCGCTGTCTAACGGATAAACATTGGCACGGAACCCATAGGAATGTAAACAAAATTTATACTTATTGGTAAAATCTTTATAAAATATCTGATAATTTGATGTGCATATGTCTAATGATCATTTTTGACCGTCAAATGGCATTTTTTTTTACTTTTGCCGTTAGATCTCCGAAACCGCTAGACCTGCCCTCATAAAAATTTGATCAATTCTTCATCTTGTCAATACAAGTAAAATGCTTTTGAGTTATTAAAATCGGATGCTCCGTTCTCTTGAAAACTAAGTTACCATTTTCGGCACTTTTTGCCCCGTATCTTCGGAACGGCTACCCCTGCGTTCGCCAAAAACTAATCAGCACGTTTCCTTTTGAATACAAATCGAATGTTTTTTGAATTATTCAAATCGGTTGATCCGTGTTCCGGAAATCGTCGACGAAAATTTGTATCCGAACACACACACATACACGCACATACACACGCACACATATCCATTTTTTCTAAGGTATGCCAAAATATTCAGAAACCTCTGAAACGTAAAGATATATAAAAATTTTCATTTTCGATTTTTTTGCGATTACTATAACTTGCCCTACGGGAAGTTAATAAGTATGTTTAATATAGTCGCGACAGTTAAATCACCGTAAATTTAAAAAATTTCTGAACGATGTAGAGCGTGTATATGGCGATAATTGTAGTACTTTCGTCATTATGACAAAGAAGAATAATATCTTCTGCAGAATCATATGTTTCACTTTTAATATTAAAAAAAAAATGTGAACAAATTTTAATTTACAGCTGTTTTCTTTGCCATTTAACATCGATATAGGTACACTTTATGAAAACCATCACAGAAAATAATCAGTTTGCAAAATAATACAGATTTGAAAAATGTATTTTTTCAGTAAACATCGAAATATTTTATAAAACTAATGTCAGCTCTGAGAAATTTTAGCTTTTGAAAAAAACGCAAAGAAAATTTTGTAAATTTTTTTTTTGGAAGTACGTATGTGTGCGAACTATTACACAGGTCCACAAAAGAAAAGTCGATGAAAAATAATTTATTTATTTAGAAAAATTTAAAGATAGAAAATTGTAGCAGTTTTTAAATATTTTGCGTCCCAATTTTGACTATGTGCGAAGGAATGGAAGGGAAAGTCAAATCGACCGAAGCGTTCCTAGTGGCTACTTTAAGCATTAATTTTGGCTATTATAACCGAAATTTCAAACAAAAACACATAAAATATTTGTTTATTCCAAATTTAAATAAGATAATTAAAAATGAGCCACTTAAGCTGTTGTGTAGTGGGCTGTAGAAATACCAGCAGAAAAAGTAACTGCAAATTTTATACAATTTCTACAGCTAAGTGAAAAGCAAATCAACGGGAAAAGTGGATCGCTGCGGTTAGAAGAATAAAGTATGTATCATAACCTTATTGTTATAAAAATACAATTCGGTACAATTGTTTTTTAATAACAATACAATACTATGAATAGTTGTAAAATTGTTATGTTTATCAAAAAGAAAATTTATAAGTCAATAAATTGTTATATTATCAAAACTTAATGCTTACTAGAAAAAATTGTTGTGAAAACAATGTAATTAATACAAGGCTGAAATAATGAAAAATATATATTTATATATTGTATATTCATTATGCATAACTATTATCTATATATTGATTTCATTTTATTATATAATAATTGTAATTTTATGATTAAAAGAAAAATAAAAGTTAGCATAGCGCTAAAATGTTTATTTTGCAAACAGTCTAATTAATGCAATGCTGAAATAATGCAAAATATATTTTTGTAGTGTTGACGGATCACCGTGGGTTTCCAATACAAGCCCTATGATCGCATTTGTAGTGAGTCCTACCTACTTGTCAACAAAATATCCTTCAATTTACAAGTCTCGAAAAGTTAATGTAGATTTTGCAATTTTATTTGATGGGTCTTGTCTTTATAATGATGTCTAAATCATGTCTTTATAATAATGTTTAAGTATTTAGTTTGACCAAAAATAACAAAAAATGAGTAAATTAATTTATTATTTACTTATTCTATTGATAAAATATTTTTATCATTATTATATTGTTTTCATTAAGTACTATTCCGATACTAAATTTTCATTAAGTTTTGAAGCACTTAACCTTGAAAATGTTTACTGCATTTCTTTGTTTATTATATTCAACTATGTACGTTGAAGTAAAACTTAATAATTTCAATACACATAAAGCGTTCACATTATTACTGTATCTTGTTTATTATTATTTATAATAGTTATTTAATTTTTTTTTAACTAACATTTCAAACATATAAAACCCATGAAAACCACACACTGATAGCCTCAATTAGTTCATATTTATTACTGCGCTGCAGGGGCGCTGCAGTCACCTCTGAGGGTATAGATTTATCTTCAGCAGTAAAAGATATGGTACATTGAAAAACATATGTCACACACCCAATTCAGACAACTATTTTTGTAGATCTGTGTTACTTTCGATCTATCCACCGATCAAAATTGAGCAAAACATATAAAAGCTGCATACACGCTGCTACTTCCCGCATTAAAAAAATTAAAATGAAGCACACGATTAAAAAAAAACGACTGGTATTGATCAGCTTATATAAAAAAGCAGTGCCAAATTGCTCATTAAAGTTTTCAAGTGAATTAGTTTTTCTGTTTAACTATTATTTGTTTTCATTTTGTATTAATTTTATATACACTTATAATATACACTCGTAATTATATAAAATATATACTTTTTTAACTTTGTATATTTGTTCTTTTCTTGTTGCAATTTTGTAATTTTGTTCCAATTACATTATTCCCGCGCTCAGTCAATAAATCTTTTTGACTTAAATTAAGTCAAATTAACTCAAAAGTCTGAACTAATATTAAATCACTTAATATTAGACCAGAATTTGAGTTTATAAAAAATCTTCAATATTGCAGAAGAATTTTCGGCTTTCCATTCTATAATTTTCAATATGAGTACAATGCAGTTAGAAAATAAATTTGAATGTTGGTCAGCAAGCAATGTAAAACAAATTCTGTTCTATTCAAATCCGATAATAAGGGGATGTTAATTATGCAACTTATCTCGCTTTGTAAATGAAACACCTAATTTCTTAAAAATCCATCGACCTATTGCGGAGAGTTTTAGTATTCCGCTCGTTCGTTAAAGGTTAATCGAAATAATGAGCAGAAAAAATACTTTACCAGAATTCTAGCGCACTCTTCGTGATCATAAATAGCTGCCAAGTGCAATGCGGTTCGCCCGTGTTCTCCACCTTTCTGAATGTCAATTTTAGTCTTGTGTTTTGCCATGACTCTGAGAGCTTCCACTTTATTCAACTCGGTCACCATATGCACTGGAGCCTGGTTCTTGTCGTTGAGGATTCCTGTATCGACTCCTCTGAAATTCAAATTCAAATTATATACAGAATTATTTTTTAAGTTAAAAAAGAACTAAATGTATAAAAAATGACAGTTTTTGAGTGAACTAACAATTGCTTTTAGAAAAAAAAAAAAATAAATTATTTTTTTTACAAAAATTTGTAAATCCATATAAATGCAACCGAAGTGCGTTACGATAGAATCGAGTGCCAGTATGTAAATAGAGATCTGTCGTTGTATGCGTACCGGTATCAACGTTGTATGCGCACCAGCATCAATGTTATATTCGTACCGATATCAACAAGGAAATTGGTATAGATAAAAAAAACATTTTAAAGTTATATCGTAGTACAAATCCTGATTTAATGACAAATGCCTGAATCAGAAGAATATTTTACCTTATTCCTTTAAAATATTAAAACAAATTTCAATTTATTATGAACAAAATTTATTGATTAGAAATTATTTCTATATTATTCGTAGTTTCTATAAATATTTGAAGTTATTGAAATAGAAAATATTTTTTCGGCAAGACAGATATTACAGCTGTTCAAAGAATAAGATTATATCGCCAGCGTAAAAGTAAAAAAAATACAAGCAATCAATAAATGTATGTTAATTTTAATTACATGAAGTTCTTCAAACACAACTAACTGATGAGTGAAGTTGAGGAAACAATATTTGTTTAGGCGTTTTTCAACATAATCCACTGTGTGAACAAATATTATAGAATTTATTAATCAGCAGTTACTTCATTTCTCTAATAAAGGTTCATTTCTAAATGCTAATTACAATGACAAACCGATCATGTCATATTTGAAGTATGACTTTAATTACATTATTGTTTTTAAATATTGTACATATTTTTAATGCAATTATAAATATATAATTTATAATTTATCATTATATAAATGTGTATAATGTTTGACACTAATAAATGTGTGCATCACGAGTGTTACCATATAACTAATAAACATTATTCAAAATTGTTTAATGATTTATTATTTAGTTATTATTGTTACTTAACCTAAATTTGCTACTTTGTACAGTGGCAAATAAGTTTTACTGTAATCGCGTGTTATTCTTACGCGCACTCTTTTTTGCATATTGAAAATAATTCAGATTTTAATTTTAATTCTGACTAAAGTTCTTAAAGCTCACTTTGAAGCTCACTATATATACTTTATATAAATAATTTTAACTTTCAGTTACAGTTTATATAATGCCTATAAATATTAGACAATTTTACAGTATTTATAATAATCTATTTGAAAACATTTAATATTCCTCAAGATTTCGTTATGGTACGGAAAGTTCCAGTAATTTGCCTTAAGGCACGATGCCGTATATCACTAGTTTGATTTGTGATTTCAATAATCATTTGAATTTTAGCGGACAGATTATGCTCCCGCGGATCATTTTAAATCCTCTTTGTATGAATAAATATAATTCCGGCTCTTTTTTTAATACATGATAATTATCTTTTATTCTGAAGTAATATCGAAAAAATGATATACTGATACATCCAAAGTCAACTCATATAGGGTTTAAATCATCTATTCCAAAACTGAACAGTAATTCCAATATGAATTTACACAGAAATATTAAGAATAAATTTGACTTAATAAATAGGATAGATGAAAAATATACAAATAGTGAAAGGGACAGATTAACAGTAATAAAAAGACAAGAAATTTTATGGATAAACGCTTATCAGAATACGTCAAGTTAGCCGACTGAAATAACAAAAACCATTAAATCAAGGACCTGAAAAAAGAAATTAAGAATACCATATCTTGGACAGTAATAAAAATAATAAAACAGAAGAAAGAGAAATGCAATTAAAACACGTTACATAACTGGCTGAAAATGAAAAGAAACAATACAATATGAGACAAAGAAAAAATGCGGGGACATAGAGTGAATCATCTATAGTTTAAAATGCAATTTACAGACCATTTGTAATTATTTAAACCGGAATAACACATCAGGTACTGGTAATAATAATAAAATAGAAGCAGTAAAGCGAATGACTATAATTTAGGTAAAAATCGTAAAATATCAACGGTTTCTTTCTCGTCATAGATTTAACTTTCTTTTCGAGACCTTTTTTTGATAGGTTTTATTGGATTGCACATGCAGAAAATGGTGGTTCTGACCATTTGCCATTTGCCAATTTTACTAAATATGCAACTCAATTTTATTACGAAAATGGAGTGAGTTTCTGCCATGTTTTAAAGTTTCTGCTCTAAACATACAAATTTAATGAATGAACAATGAAGAACTAGCATATTTGAATACTTCAACTATTCTTACTTTTAAAGTTAAATATAATTTCATACAATATGAAATCAATAATGCGGCCAAAGCACATTCATCAATATAAAATATTAAAATCGGATCCTTCTGTGATGTTAAAAAATATATATTTTATCAATGAGCACATACTCATACCATGGATTAACTAGTGGGGCGCATGGCATCGTGTCTTAAGGCAAATTGCTGGAACTTTCCGTATCAAAAATTATTATTTTTTTTGACATATTTTGGAAATTCGGAACTTTTTTTCAAAGCAATCGTACTACTTTAGCTGCATAGAGACGCAATATCGAAGCGCGTAAGCGCCGCGTCACCGTCTAACGGACAAACGTTGTTACGAAATCCATAAAAATGTAAACTAAATTGATACAAAATATCTGATAATTTGATGTGCATATGTCTAATGATCATTTTTGACCTCAAAATGGCACTTTTTTTTACTTTTTTTACTTTTTTTACTAGATCTCCGAAATCGCTAGACCTACCTACCCAAAAATTTAATCAGTTTTTTAACTTGTCAATACAAGTAAAAAGTGAATTATTAAAATCGGACACTCTGTTCTCTTAAAAACTGAGTTACCGCTTCTGGCACTTTTTGCCCCGTATCTTTGAAACGGCTAGATCTGCCTATGCCAAAAACTAATCAGCACATCTTCTTATTGACAGGAATCGAATTTTTTTGCAATAATTGTAATCGGTTGAACCGTGTTCCCAAAATCGTCGACGAAAATTTGTATCCGCACACGCCACACACACACACACAAATACACACATACATCCATTTTTTCTAAGGTATGCCAAAATGTTTTTTAAATTTTTTTGCGATTACTATAACTTGCCCTACGGAAAGTTAAAAATAAGTTGGCAATAAATTGCTATGAATTAACTATATCTAAAGTATATCTATATCTATCTTTAGTAAAGTTGAGAATTTTTTAACAACAATATTTGAGAGTTGAGAGTAAAAATGTAAATCAGCCGTCACCTTGATCCTTACGATTTTGGTATCGGGAGATAACGGATGAAAATCCATAACAAAAGTATTTTCTTTCGCTGTTAGTTATGTGGTTTAGTTTACGAGACCTCAATATAATTTTTAACTACACGTTATTTGATTGTTTTATAATAAATAATGTTTATTTTAAGTGAGATTCAAGAGTTTCTTGTTATATAACCACATTAAGAGCTTATTAACCCTGGCAAAATCGTATAAAATAAAAAATAGAACATAACAAAGTAAATTAAGTTAAATAAAGAAATTTTACAAAATATGAAATTCATAAACAGTTAGTCCTCTGCTGATGAATATTTCTGACAAAATACCAGATCAAGTATAAATAAATATATCTTATATCTGTGTGACAATGCACCAATGGAATTTATATTTAGCTTTAGTTGAATAATGAAGTTATCATTTTGTAAAATTCCTTCAAAATTAAAATAAGTTATTAAATCTGTTTGCCACCCGGCCGACCCAAGTTATCTCTTATAAAAAAAACAATATAGCAAATTTTTGAAAAATATTAAAAAAAAAAACACTTTCCTGCAATGTTGAAGTAGCTGGCAGTTTTACTGAACATAGTCAGATCGTTTGATATGTGTTGTTAGTTGTGATATAATTGGTTTGGTTCTCACAATATAATTTATATTTGCTCAAAGACAAATTAGACCTTTGTGCCCCGCACTACCCTAGTTAAAACTTCTCAAAAAGCAGGTCAAAGAAAAAACACTTAATTCATTTTCTACCTCTCCTCGCAGAAATTCGAAAATTTTGTTTAGCTCAGTATTTACTATTATACACCAAATCCAGAATTCAAAAAGAATGTGAAAAACTGGAGAAGTAATCAGTATTCGAACAGTTGGAATTTGTAATGACTCTATAAGTTAAAAAAACAAAAAAGACTTGAATTGCATTATACCATGTTTTCCATAGAAAATGTATAAAGCTTCCTGTATTACAACACTTAAAATAAAGTATTAATTGTTTTGATTCTCTAGAAATTGTGCAGAAATACCTCACTTAGCAAAACAACGTTTGTCGGGTCAGCTAGTATATATAAGTATATATTACGGAATATTTATTTTTCCTCAAATATCGTAACGATGACTAAGTTTCGACGTCAAAACTTATATTAGGAACTGCACAAGAATATTCTAGATCGTTTATTTTTAATTCTCTATATAAATTTGGATCGGTGTTGATTTTCGGATTAGTCTCAGTCAGTACAGTGTTTTGAAAAGTTATAACGCAAAGGTGAGATATTTAGTATTAGTTAAAGTGAAATGTGGAAAATTAAAATTCAAAATTGTTAGTGTTTATAATTAATTAAAATATTTTTAGTAATATAAAATTAAGAATTCACATAGATATAGTGTATCTTGCATCAGTAGTTGTGTACAAAGTGTATAATTTAGCACTAATAATTAGCAAATATCTCTAACTTTTATTTAACTTTAATGATTTTTTATCTATTAACTTTATTATCATAACTCTGCTTCACTAAAATTCTCTATTTAAAACATGAAAATTCTCTTCGTTAAACACAAGTTAGTGCATAAGTGAAAATGGTAAATTATATGCTTTGTGCACATCTACGGATTTAAGACACCAAATATATGTAAATTCCCATTTTATATTATTATAATTATTTTTCTATCTATTATGTTTTTTAATGTATAGTGTACGTGTATATACACACTTATATAGTAAGTGTTTGTAAACATATATACACTATAGTTATTAATGCACAAACACAAAACAAAACCATGATCAAAGAAAATATTTACTAACAAAAATTTGTTAGTGTTGAAAATATTAGTGATTTCATTGATAATTTTGTTTTGTGTTTGTGTATCAATAACTTATGTGGTAAGTTTCTATGTTTCATTATAATTCATTATTTTGCTAAATATTTTTTACTTATGTTACACATAAGTTAGTTTTACTTATTATTATTATTACGTTCAAGAAGAAGTTTATGTTTTCATCAAAAAATCCGATTTGCTAGTTTTATGTTTTCTCGACGTTTTAAGCCATTATGTATCGAATGAGACCAAATTTGAAAAAAGTATGTGTGAGTGTGCGTGAACAGATTTTTTGCCGTAAATCGCCATTTTCTCAAACACGCCTGGACCGATTTGAAAAATTTAAAAGTCATTAGATGTATCGCGATGAGGACTAGCGATTATCAATTTTGCGCGAAGATCAGCCAAGCTGTTTCTTTGTGAATAAATAACAGAAAAGTGAAAATTTTTCGTCCACGTTTTAGCCTGCAGTTCTGAAACTATTTTAAAAATTCAAAATTTGGTAGAGATCGGCCGTTTTCTTGTAATAAAATGATAAAAAAAAATTGTCGACGATTTTTATTATCATTTTTTGACGGTAGATACCGCAGTCTTCTAGACCATACTAAAATATTACGGCTCTACGACAACTCGTTTAACTTTAAAAATTCTTCAAAGTTTGCAAAAGTTAGTATTGTTTTTTGGTATTTGTCAAAATTAGACCTTTCATCGACGTTTGCTCAAAACTGCCTAGACCGATTTCAGAAATTTAAAAGCCATTTGATGTATCTCGATGAGTATTATCGTCTTTCAGTTTTGTGCGACAATCGGCCGGGCCATTTCTTTGTAATTTGAAAAAAAGTGTTGAAATTTTTGTCCACATTTATGCTCAGACAACCGAACCGATTTTGAAAAATCAAAAATTGTTCGAAAGATATTAATTGGGAATGATACTGATTAGTTTCAGGTGAAAATCTACCGAGCCGTTTTCTTGTTTTTAACTGTTGAAAAAAAAATTTAAGCCAATTTGTATAGAACTTTTTTGGCGATATATATCATGGTTTTATAAATCTTACTGAAATATTACGGCCTTACGACAAGTAGTTTAACTTTAAAAATTCATCAAAGTTTGAGAAAATGAGTAGTTTTTTGACGTTTGTTAAAATTAAAATTAAACGATTTACTTGGTATAACGATAGAGTACCTGGTCTTAATGAACATACTAAACCATTGAAGTCCCAAGGAAACTGGTTCAACTATAAAAATTATTGAATCGTGAAAATTTGCTTTTTAAAAATATTCCGAGTTGCCGTGTTCGTTCGTTTCCAAATATGTGTAATAAATTCACTCGGAATACTTTTAATAACTCTTTTTTTTTTTCATTGAGACGACTTGTAACTTGCTTCAAAGCAAAATACCAATACCAACTAGTTAACTCTTGCGTTTACTTATTTTATAATATTTATGTTACTTACCTATGTTATGATAAATTTATATATTTATCTTTGTCATTTTTTTAACTTCCCAGAGGGTAAGTTATAGTAATCGCTAAAAAAACAAAAATAAAAATTTCTGCATATCTTCACGTTTTGAAGGTTTCTGAACGTTTTGGGAAGCCTTAAAAAAAATGAATGTATGTGTGTATGGGGGGGGGGGTATGTATGTTTGGATACAATTTTTCGTCCACGATTTCGGGCAGACGAATCCACTAATTTAAATGATTCAAAAAACATTCGATTCCTATTGATGAGAAGACGTGCTGATTTGTTTTTGGTGCAGACAGATTCATTCGTTTGGGAGATACGGACAAAAAGTTCCAAAAACGGTAATTTAGTTTTTGAGAGAACGGTTTACCCGATTTTAATAATTGAACAAAAAAATGAACTTGTATTAGTAAAATAAAGAATTGGTGAAATTTTTGGTAAGGCAGGTCTAGCGGTTTTGAAGATACAGAGGAAAAAGTAAAAAATTAGTGGCGCATGGCATCGTGTCTTAGGGCGAACTGCTGGAACTTCCCTTACCAGAATTAAATATTCGAGGAAAAAAACATTAATCAATAAACTATGATTAATGATTAGATAATTATAATCACTATATATTTTATCGTTAATAAATTATACAGGAACGATCTTATCGCTTAAAGCATTTGAGAAACCTTATATTAGCAAGTGGTGGCGAATGAATCCACCTGAGGATATATTTCTTACGATTAGAATAACGCATTTTCTCTTATCATTTCCGTCAATTAGGTAAAATCGAAAAAAGAAAAAATCGAGAAATCGCATGTCAAAATTTTCGCTCCGCTCGTACACATGCTTGACGCTTGCTCACTATATCTTCTATAACTCGAAAATAATTTGAATTTTTTTCTGAAAATTTATGGATATATTTTTGGCTAGTTCTGGAAGATATTTTTGCAAAAAAAAGTTTTTTAGGCCTCTTATAAAACAATTAAATGACGTATACTTAAAATTTATATTAAAGTCTCGCAAACTAAGCAACAGTGTTTACAGCCGAAATTAACGAAAAACTGAAGAAAGCAAAATCTTTTGTTATGTATTTTCAAACATTGTCATTTATCTCCCAGTAAAAATGTCGTAAAAATTAAGGTGATGGCTGGTTATACACTTTATTTGTACTATTTTTAATTATTGTTGTTAAAAATTTCTTAACTTTTCTGGTTTATGAGATATCGGTGGTGAACCTTTTTACCCGCGGATATTTAAACCACGCATTACTTTTTATATACAACTCAAAACAGTTATAATCATTCTTATTAAACAAAATATTTTTTTTTCATTTCAGAACTTTCCCAACATGTCACTCGTTCCTCTTATGTTTCGCGACTGGTGGGATGACTTCGGAATCGATCATCCTTCTTCAAACTCTTTGACCAGCACTTTGGAATGGGTTTAAACAGAAACGATCTCTTATCCTCTTTTAGGAATAGTCCAACCTTACTGCGTGGAGGATATTTCAGACCCTGGAGAACAGAGTTGCTGAAACAAGATTCTGGATCTACTGTGACTGCTGATAAGGACAAGTTTCAGGTACGGAGGACCTTTGATCAAAAGTGATATTTTGAGAAAAGTTCTGCTAGACATTTTCAATAAGATAATGGTCTTGCAGAGCATCTGGTTGCAACGTTACTACAGGGTCCGGCACTCGAAGTATAACCAATTGAAAAAGCCATAAATTCAGTTTGGAAAATTACTTTTACTCGATTCAAAGTACAAAATGTGTAAAAATAATACAACTTCTAAAAACAATTCAAAGTGACTTGCAGGTATTTTGGCCCACTGGCGGACAACGGCTTTTTTTAGCGCCTCGAGACTGATGTACCCCTTAGTTCGGACCTTGTTCTCCAAAATGGCCCAAAGAGAATAATCCATAGGATTTGCGTCTGGTGAATTTGAGAGCCATTGTGCGGACGTTTTGAAGTTCGAAATCGTTGTTTTTCAGCCATCCTTGGTTCACTCGAGCTTAAGCAGACGGTGCCGAGTCCTGTTGCAACGTCCATGGTCTGCCACCGAAGTGTTTATCTGCTCATGGCTTCAAAGCAACCTTCAGAATACTTTACCAATAATATTGCGCATTTACCTTGGCGTCAGGCTCGATAAAAACGATTGAAGATCGCTTATCTGCGGTTACAGCAGCCCAAACCATTTTCTGTGGCTGGTGCTGCCTCCTGGTGGCCAATTGATGACTCAAATTCTTGTCTGAACTGTCGGTCAAGTAAACCCTATCCTTTTGAGAGTTTACGAATTGCTCAACTGGAAAACACAATGTTCGGAAATTTACCACGTTCGGCCAAATGCGATTTGTTTTTGGACCTTCTAAAGGCCATAGTCAAAGCAAAAGGTGGTCATATCGAGCAAAAGTGAATTGTTTTTAAATGTTGTATTATTTTTACACATTTTGTACCTTGAATCGAGTAAAAGTAATTTTCCAAACTGAATTTATGGCTTTTTCAATTGGTTACACTTCGAGTGCCGGACCCTGTGGTATATTAAATTTCACTTCAAATTTGATGGTCTAGTTCAAATTTGATTTTGTTATATTATATTATTATAAAATTGCGTAATTTACTAGAAAGGTTGATGTTTTTGAACCAATAATCTTTTTTATGGTGTGATAATTGTTATTTCTACAAATTCACTAATACACGACTATTCAAAATTACAGAACACAATCACACCAGGCGTGTTTGAGGTAAATAGAATTTGTTTCGAATTTACTAAAAATATTAAATTATGATTCCATTCTTTACTTTTAATCTGAACAAAACTATTTACTAACCAAGCTTTAGTAAACTGAATTTAACTAACTAATCTCAATTTTAGGTTATACTGGACGTCCAGCAGTTTAGCCCAAAGGAAATAACAGTAAAAACTCAAGATAATTTTGTGATCGTTGAAGGAAAACATGAAGAGAAACAGGATGAGCACGGTTTTATTTCAAGGCACTTTGTTCGCAGGTAATTATTTTATATTTAGCTACATACAAATACAAAGACAAAAAATAAATTAAAACTACACTATACTAATTAAAAATAAAAAATTATATTAAGTTAAAAAAAGCAATTTTGCAAAAGATAAATTTAATAAATATTTATTCCAACTCCGATGATGAATATTTTTGACCAAATACTAGATCAAGGTTATTTACAGTGTTACTGCGCCCACGTAACAAATTTTTGAAAAACTGCAAAAGCCACATTCTACAATGAGGAGGGTTGGAAGTTTTACTGAATATAGTTGTTAACGCCTAAGGTTCAACCCTATTCTAAATCATTCAAATATATTTTAATACCTTTCTAATAGGATAAGCATTGTAATGTATCCTGTCCCTTGCAGACCCTCAAATATTAATCCTTTCTTCCAAGAAATATTTTTTCCTTGAACTCGATTCAATCAAATCGCTTTGATGTCGCTTAAATCCGCAAAACGGGCCAATCAGAAAAATAATATAAAATTATCAAATATTTGTAATCAGTAAAATATCAATCTTCATCTAAGTAACAGTCTAAAGTCAACATTCAAACAAATAATTCAAGTGAATAATTTAATTTAGCTCAACTTTAGATACATATTATTAACTTCCCGAAGGAATTTAAGTTTTCATAAAAAAATCCGATTCGCTAATTTTATGTTTTCTCGAGGTTTCAAGCAATTCTGAATCAAATGAGACCTGGAAAAAGGGTGTGCGTGTATGTGAACAGATTTTTTGCCATAAATCGACGTTTTCTTAAAAACGGCTAGACCGATTTCAATGTAATGAGGTGTTAAGTTTTTTTGTCGATTTTTGATTTTTTTTTTACCGTAGATACCATAGTTTTATTGATCATACTAAAATATTACTGCCTTGCGACAAGTCGTTCAATTTTAAAAATTCTTCATGGTTCGCAAAAATTAGTATCGTTTTTTGGCATTTGTCAAAGCTATACCTTTCATCGACGTTTGCACAAAAACGTCTGAACCGATTTCAAAAATTTGAAGGCCATTTGATGTATCTCAATGAGAACTATCGTTTGTCAGTTTTGTTTTTGTTTCTGTTGTAAAAAAATTAAGCCGATTTTCATAAAACTTTTTTGGCGATATATATCATGGTCTTATAGAACTAACGACAAATAGTTTAATTTTTAAAATTCATCAAAGTTTGAGAAAGTGAGTAGTTTTTTTGACGTTTTGAAATTCAAATTAGACGATTTACATGGTGTAACGATAGAGTACTTGGTCTTAATAAACATACTAAACCATTAAAATCATACGGAAACTGATTCAATTAAAAAATTATTGATTTTTGAAAATTTGATTTTAGAAAATACTCCGAGTTGAAGTATTTGTTCGTTTTCAATTATGTGTAATAAATGCAGCCGGAATACTTTTAATCACTCATAAATTAATTTATTATTATGGATTTAGTCGATTATTTACACATGTCAGGAAGTTCATGCAACTTGCCTCAAGGCATCGCTCTTAAATATTGTCATTTTAGCTCATAAGAATCTTTATGTATTTCTGATTGCTAAATAAAACTGAGTTAAAAAAAAGAAAAAAAAAACTTGCCTCAAGGCAAAATATCAATTCTAACAATTAAAACTAGCTATCATCTTTATCATCATCTATTTTCTTTCTAATTTAATCGGTCTGATATAGCCAATAAGTATATCTATTCCTTCAGTCAACAATCGACAAAAAATGTACATTTTTAATAGAATTCGGCAGCATCTCGGTGAATCACAAACTTCTATATCTATCAAATTTTTAATCTATCTTGTGAACACAACAATAGTCATATAGTTGTTTGCTTCAATTGTGTTTTAGCCGGGATATAATTACAATTGGTTTGATTTCACAATTCAATTGTTCAAAGTCAAATTGAACTTTTGTGCCCCGCTTTACTATATATAAACTTAGAAACAAATTTCCTTTTTCAGGTATATGCTGCCGACCGAACACAATCCAAACGACGTCGTATCGAGTCTCTCATCTGATGGCGTTTTAACAATCACAGCTCCTAAAAAGGCTTTGCCGCCCCCTAGTACCGAACGTGTTGTACCCATAACTCAAACAGGGCCGGCTAAGGAAACACAGGTGCCCGTGGAACAGAACAAAGAATAAATATTATAAAAAATACATATACATATATGTTTGATAATAAGAAAATATTGGTTTTAACATTTAATGGATAAGAGACCTCTGATGTGAAAGAGCATCCCTGAAATTAAGTTTAATGTATGAATATAATATTTTTTTTATATTATTTTTAGTTATTTATTACTAGAAATTATAATTTATTATGAACTAAATTGTAACTATAATTTGTATAAGTTGTATAAGAATTTTTGTAAATTTATTTTTGTTTAATAAAAATTTTGAAGCTCATCTTTCATGTTGTATATATACATATGTATTTTATATAAACCCCAATGTGTTCTGCCAACCATTCTTGCAAACTAAGTACGAACGAAGAAGGAAACGTTAAAGCTAATATGTTAACGCCTCATTCCCAACCCTGGTATAATTATTATATTTTATTATCTTCATGCAGGATAGCGATAATAAACCCTCATCCCTTATTATATAATTTAAAACGATAAAATAATCCCTTTCATTGTTACGCATCCTGTCCCAAAATCGGTCATCATATCAGTAATTCATTTTTCCAAGAATTTTTATCACCTGTCCCTAACTATATCATCCTGCAATTAAATATTTCCAAGAAACTCGCATTACGTGTACCCAGTTTTAATTCTAAGAATCATGCAATAACCGACCAATACCTGATTGGTTGACAAATGTAACAGCTACTGATTGGATCCAAAATTGTAATAGGATGTCATTAATTCTACAAAATGGACCAATCAGAAAAATGTAAAATCTATATAATTTAGTGTCAACTAAAATATCATTAACATCTATCAGTCGTAAATTAACACTCAAAGCTATAACATCTAAGTCAAACTTCAACTATCTAACATATCAAGTCTTAATATTCTTTCAAATAAACAATAATTAAACATTTATTTATCATTTTTTATTAACTTCCCGTAGGGTAAGTTATAGTAATCGCAAAAAAATCGAAAATGAAAATTTTTATATATCTTTACGTTTCAGAGGTTTCTTAACATTTTGGCATACCTTAGAAAAAATGGATGTATGTGTGTGTGTGTGTGTGTATGTGTGTGTGTGGGTGTGTATGTATGTATGTATGTGTGTGTATGTATGTGCGGATACAAATTTTCGTCGACGATTTCGGGAACACGGATCAACCGATTTTAATAATTCAAAAAACATTCGATTCGTATTGATAAGGAGACGTGCTGATTAGTTTTTGGCGAAGGCAGGTCCAGCCGTTCTAAAGATACGGGGCAACAAGTGCCGAAAACGGTAACTCAGTTTTTAAGAGAACGGAGCGTCCGATTTTAATAATTCAAAAAACATTTGACTTGTATTGACAAGATGAATAATTGATCAAATTTTCATAAAGGCAGGTCTAGCGGTTTCGGAGATCTAACGAAAAAAGTAAAAAAAAATGCCATTTGGCGGTCAAAAATGATCATTAGACATATGCACATCAAATTATCAGATACTTTATAGAGATTTTAACAATAAGTATAAATTTTGTTTGCATTCCTATGGGTTCCGTACCAATATTTATTCGTTAGACGGCGACGCGGTGCTTACGCGCTTTGACATTTTGTCTTTATGCAGTTAAAGCAGTACGATTGCTTTGAAAAAAAATCTTCCAAAATATGCCAAAATAAAGAAAACATTATTTTTTCCAAAAAAAATTAAAAAAAAAAAAAAAATTATATTTTTTTTTGAAAAAAATTTATTTTCAAAAAAAAGTAATTTTTTGTTTAATTTATAGTTTATCAAAAATCTTATTTTTTTGAAGTAAATTTGTTATAAAAAAGGCAATCGTTTTTAAAAAAATAATAATTTTTGGTACGGGAAGTTCCAGCAATTTGCCTTAAGGCACGATGCCTTAATTGCCTTAAGACAGAATTCCACTCACAGCTAGTTTTTATTATTCAATCGGTCTGATATAGCCAATAACTAAATATATCTGGTCCTTCGACAAAGTGCAAGTGTTTCAATAGAGTTCGGTAGCATCTCGCCGATCACGGACATCTTAAACACTTTTAATCTATCTTAAAAACATACCTTTGGCCATTCAAACCCAATGGTCAATTTACTAAACATAATATAACTAGTGGGGCGCATGGCATCGTGCCTTAAGGCAAATTGCTAGAACATCACAATTACATTCATTTTTTCTAAGGTATGCCGAAATGTTCTGAAGGTTTTGAAACGTAAAAATATATAAAAATTTTCATATTCGATTTTTTTGCGATTACTATAACTTTCCCTACGGTAAGTTAATAAACCATTGAATTGGGATTTCAAACTGAAGGATAATGGTCAACACTATTGATATTTTTTTGTAAAGTTAATACAATTTTTTGCAAAATTTGCCGTTTTGGAAGTATGGAGCGCAAAGGGTGTAAAAACGATTATGCAGTTTTTGAAAGAACGGATCATCCGATTAGATTAATTCAAAAAACATTATGCTTGAGTAGACGGTGTGCCAAAAATACATTTACAGATAATTTAATAATTTTTCAATAATAAAAAAATCGAAATTTTCAAAAACAATTCAAAGTTTCAAAAAATTTAAATTTTCGAAATTTTTCATCATTTTCAAAAGAACTAAATTTTGAAAAAATTAAATAAAAAATGATTTCTTACAAAAATTTGAGAATATTTCGGTAAATTAAAAAAAATCGAATATTTTCAAAAATTTCCAAGTTCTCGAAATATTTAGAAACTTTTTTTTTAAATTCCAAAAAATTTCAAACTTCTAATAAAATTTCAAAATTTTCAAAAAATGTCTAAATTATTAAAAAAATCAAATTTAAAAAAATGGACACTTGTGAACGTACACATAAGTTGTTCATAAAATACGCTCTGTCGCCCAATTTAAAAAGCATTTATAAGTTTACAGTATGTAACAAATAATCTATTTTAAATGATTCAAAACAAGCATTGATTATTTTTATTTTTCAAATGCTTAATTACGGTACCTGAAGTTCTAGCAATTTGCCTTACGGCACGATGCCATGCGCGCTGCTATAGTTTTCTATTCTATCGTCGTATTTCGAGCTCTTTTGTTATGAAGACATCTTTCGCCGGTTTTAAGATATTTATGAATACTTAACAAGGATGACGATTTACAAAAAAAAAACGCAATTAGGGTAGGGCGGGGCTAGTTGAGCAAATTTTTACTTAAACGGATGTAGCTCCTCAATGAAAAGTCTCAATAAATTGCTATACGGCTTAATGGATTTGTTGTTTATCGCTTAACAAAAGTGTTAATAGTATTTTTTGGTAATAAGTGAAATTTAAAAGCTACAGATGTTTAAATGCAAAAAGTAAAGTATGCTCAATGAACCCCTAAGAGCACTAAGAAAGTATAATAAAATCATAGGTTCAATGTCGATTAGTGATGAAATAAGTTTTTAATAACCAGTTCTATATTTATAGTCTTTATTGACAGAAAAAACAAAAGTTATAGAAATTTGCTTTGAATAATCAACGAAAAGTAGAATCAACAAAACAATATCGTATCTTAGGAATTATTTTACCATTATATTCAGTATTTTTGTTTAAAATCATTATTTCTTTATATTATTACTCATAGACTTAGCTTAAATCTTAAAAATAATAATTCATTCCTGGAAGTTAATGGTAATTGTCTTAGTGATAGAACAAGTTTAGCAACTATGCTCAACTAACCCCTACTCGGAATTTCAAAATAAAAGTGAGTTTATAAAAAAACTGTGAGAATTATACCCAAAATCTCTGCGCATATTTAAAGTATTATAATTATATGGAAGAATAACATTTACCTGATTAAAAATAAATAACATTTTACTAAACCAGACGTAAACGCATGATGAATTACTTTTTTACTTTTTGGTCTCAAAATAAACAAAACGCTCATGAGCCTCACTCATTTGTCCAGCGGCCACTACCGATCGCGGGATGTTTATTTATCCCAAACCTCTATCTTTCCGCCATATAATGCCTAAACGGACGGTGAATAGTTTTTGAGATATTTCGATTGTTCAACTTGCTCCTATGCTCAACTAGCCCCGCTCTACCCTACTTTCGGACACCAGTACTTATACGACCATAAATAACGACCCAACCGAACATATTATCTGCGCCTGTATAAACTTGTAAACAAATTAGTAAATAAACAAATCACAAAAAATACAGCAACAAACCTTTAAAAATTTATATCCATACTCTCCAAGATTCCTAAAATATACAAAATAAACTTACCCTATAGAAATTTGAAAATTTAGAGAAAAAAACTGAAAATTTTTAAATTTGTTTGAACCACATAAGTGAACTTTAGTACGAAACCCAAAAAAACTATAACAAAATCAGTCCACATGTTTAAATAGCTTTATAAGATATCTGATAATTTGATGCGCATATGTCTAAAGATCACTTTCGACCGCCAAATATTTTATTTTACTTTTTTCTCTGTATTTCTTAATCCACTAGATCTGCCTTACCAAAAATTCGATCAATTCTTCAATTCGCCAATAAAAGTAAAATGTTTATTTGAATCATTCAAATCGGGTACTCCGATTGAACGTTCTCTCAAAAACTGAATTAACATTATTGGCACTTATTGCTCCGTAACTTCGACACGATTCTATCTGTTTTCATCAAAAACTAATCAGCTCGCCTTCTCATCAATAGAAATTGAATGTTTTTTGATTCATTAAAATCGGTTGATTCGTGCGCCCAAAATTGCGGACGAAAAATTGTATCCAAACATACACACACACACGAACACACACATACATCTATTTTTTTTAAGGTATGCCAAAATGTTGAAAATCCTTCACAACGTGAAGATATGCAAAAATTTTCATTTTCGATTTTTTTGCGATTTCTATAACTTACCATACGGGAAGTTAACATAACTTTTATTTCTCTTATGTAGATAATATAATTACAAGTATACCAGGAAGAGATATTAGTACCTTTACGGATAATTTTAACAACTTTAATAGAAAACTGTAGATGACCGTGGAGTTAGCGATAATGAATTTGATTAGCTTTCTAGACATCAGAGTGATACGTACAAATGACCACCGACTAATTACCATCTGGTACCAGAAACCAACTAGCTCCGGACGATACATAAATTACGTTTGATACCACCGTCTTAAAACAAAAATAGCCACAATAATAAACTTAACAGGACACGCCATCCTACTATCTAATAAAAAAAGAGTGCGGGTAAGGATCACACGCGATTGAAGTAAAACTTATTTGCTACTGTACAAAGTAGCAAATTTAAGTTAAGTAAAAATAAATACATCATATAACAATTTGGAATAATGTTTATTAGTAATATGGTAACACTCGTGATGCACACATTTATTAGTGTCGACAATTATACACACTTACATAATGATAAATTATAAATTATATATTTATGATTGCATTAAAAATATGTATAATACGAGGTCTGTTCAAAAAGTACCCGAAATTTTCGTTTTTTCAAAAAAATATTTATTTATTCGTCTACATTAATGTGGTCCCCTTCAAAGTAGTCCCTCCCAGATATAATACACTTATGCCAGCGTTTTTTCCAATTTTCGAAGCACCCTTGATATTCACTTTTTGATATGTCCTTGAGCACTCTCAGCGATTTTCTTCAATCGAGGAAAACCGCCGTCCTTTCATGGGTCTCTTCAACTTTGGGAATAGGAAAAAGTCACACGGAGCCATATCTGGTGAATTTTTGCACTTTGCAACACTTTATTTCATTTTTTACGCAAAATTTAATACAAATTCTTTGACTTTTCAATTCTTCCATTGTAAAAATCGCCGAGCTCAGAAAAACACGTCGAACCTTAGCGACTACCACAGACAAAGTAAACAGTGAATATAGCTGAAAATTTTATCATACTTTAGGGGCATGTATACCAACACAATAAAAAAAAAATTTTGACAATCAGACACTCCAGACCCGCGAAATTTAATTATTAGTAATTCCGGGTACTTTTTGAACACACCTCGTATTTACAAACAATAATGTAATCAAGGTCATACTTAAAATATGACATGATCGGTTTAAAGTAATTGCTGATTAAAGAGTTCAATAATATTCGTTCACACAGTGGATAATGTTAAACTACGCCTAAACAAATATTGTTTTCGTAACTTCAGTCATCATGTAATAATTGTATTTGAAGAACTTCATGTAATTAAAATTAACATACATTCATTTACTGTTTGTATTTTTTTACTTTTTTGCTGACGATATAATCTCATTCTTTGAACAGCTGTAATACCCGTCTTGCCTAACAAATTGAAGCCATACTTTTATATTTGTTTTATTTATCCAGCCTTGCACATAGCTTGATCTATGAATCATTTGCTTTTTTATGTGAACGTTAATGCAATGATCCTCATCAATATTACGAGGTAATAAATTAACTATATTATTAATGTCAACAGGCACATTTATAATTTGGCCAAACATTCTAAATTGTCCATTTGCATGTCGCAATCGTCTAATTTGCATGAAACACAACCTAGGTGAAATTAAACTTTCAGATACAGTATCTAGTTTAGGTAGATTATTTGGTATAGGTGAAAATACAAACCCGTTAAATTTACACAAAGTGGGAATATTACCCGAATTTAATACCTTTCGACAAGTTTGACATCCAACTGTTCGTCGCGCCTAAAGAAGTTAAAAATTCTGGGACTCTAACATAGACCTGGTTTGCAACACATTAAGGAATAACTCATATGCGACGAATATTATAAACTCAATCATAAATAACAGACGCAAGTACCTTTTTGACAAACAAAACAACCCAACCGAATTTAATAACCATTAATACTTGGAACCATACACCGGCGTTATTTGGCTACCAATTATAATAAAATTATATTTTTTGTGGAGAAAATTATTTAAAGTCAAATTAAAATTTAATTTAGACCCTCACAGAAACTTAGTTCATCAAACAAAATGTACAAATTGTATAGTTGTTTACACAGGCGAAACAAGCCAAAATCTGAGCAACATAAAAACGTACTTCAACATAAAAACAAATCAAAAACAGTCAACGTTTAGAAACTATTATTACTGTCCTTATAAATATTTTAAACCATAACATAGATTTTTTTAAAATGAAATAAATCCCTAAAATCCTACGCTTTGAGGAAAACTTATTCAAAAGGAGGTTTATTGAAGGGTTGCTTATCCAATTACACGGAGACAAGGTCCTTAAAAAAAGAAACGACTTTACCTCTCTAAACGAAACAAATACGTGGTTTTTAAATAGCGTGTCAAAACTAAAAAAAAGACAAAATTCCATAGTTATTCCCAATTTCATTCTCCCAATTTATGACAAGTATATTTATATATTTATTTTCCGAAAAAATACGACCCAAACTTAGATCAGTTAGTACATATTCTCAATAACTTAATAAATATTATTGAGGTTCATTTGTGTGTTTTGTTGTGATGTTGAAAAATATATTAATAACAAAAACAATTTTAAATACATTTATTATTGAGCTGTGAAATTATTAGAATGTCATTTTACAGTGATTAGGTAATGTCGATTTGGCATCCAAAAAGAGAATGTGTGCAAGTGCTATATCTAAAGGGTCTATGTCCGGTCGGAAATATAGAGTGCCCATAGAATCCATAGAGGCAACTTGCACATGAGCTCCATAGAAATAGATAGAAAATATAGTTGGCACATAGAAACAAAAGTGTCAGCACATATATAAGGGTATCGGCACATAACAATATATGATGTATATCGACAAATAGACACATCGAAAAAGATGAAAATTTTTAAACGAAACGAGACACAGAGGATCTTGGCAGGAAATCGAAATTTAGAAGATGTGGTAAACTGTCCTGGCTAGTTGGTAATGTCTTTGGATGTATGTTCCGGATCACCAGTACGACCAGGAATTGACAGGTTGGACCCGAGCGGTGAACAGTTAATTAGTTGTTGAAATATTATATTCGTGATGTGGACTGTCCAGAGTCCACTGGTAGTGTGAAAGGCCTTTAGGACAAACAGCGATTCGATAGTCTTATGTAAACACACTTCTTTCTTTGAATGATACTTTCATTATTTACTATTTTTACAATCAATATTTATTAATAACCTTTTGCTTATCATATCAGCAAAGACTACAATTTTACTGAATACTATGTCTGACTGACTCTATGCCTGTCTCCGAGTCTTACTCCAAGTTTGACTCCAAGCTTGACTGCCTGTCCAACTTTTGTTTAACTCCTATATACTAATTTATTGTTTACAACCTATTTACAAAATTCAACAGTAAGCACTTCCGATGACCGCGTAACCTAGATATAACTAGCAACGCGTTTGGTGATTATTAAACAAAATAATGATTCGAATTGTTATTACAGTTCAGTGGATACATTGTGGATCACTTCAAGTACTTGGGAAGCATTCTAACCAAAGACTCAGGGGAGGAATAGAAAGCGCCAAAATAGAAAATTACTGACGTGCAAACTGAATCTTGACTTGCAAAAGAGATTATTAAAGCGGTATATCTAGACTCTAGAGCATAAAACTGTGCGGATCAGAAACTTGGACCCTGAGATAGGCCGACAAGGACCATCTTGAGAGTTTTGAAATGTGGTGCTGAAGACGAATAGAGAAAATAAAGTAAAGAGATAAGATAACAAATAAAGAAGTCCTGAAAAAAGTGGGCGAAGAAAAAACTATACTTGGCATGATCCTGAAAAAAAAAGGAAATTAAATCGGGCCCAGTCTGCAAATGGTAAAAAGAAAGAACTGAAATGATTGAAAAAAAGATGAATGCAAATTGAGAGAGAAGAGTGAATTTAAAGCCAAAGCAAAGGACTAGGAAGAATGGAAAAGGTAATGTATATCACATTCAATAGCATCACGATCAAATTGTAAGAGCTTTCTCCTTACTACAAATGCAATTTCGCAAATAATGAAATGAATGAAAACTGGGACTTATTGTTATTTTGTTCATTTGTTGAATTTCTAATCAAAAATACTGAACGTCTACTGTCAAAATTTTGTAGTCAATCAAAACACTGTATTACAATTTCGAGATATACAAAAAACATTTCCACATTTTGTTCAATTTATTTATTAACTAGCTGTAAGTGGAATTCTGTCTTAAGGCAATTAGGGCATCGTGCCTTAAGGCAAATTGCTGGAACTTCCCGTACCAAAAATTATTATTTTTTTTAAAACTATTAACATTTTTGAAAAAAAATTAGTTTTAAAAAATAAGATTTTTGAGAAACTATAAATTGGATAAAAAATTAGTTTTTTTTGAAAAAAAAAAATTAAAAAAAAAATTTTTTTTTTAAAAAATTTTTTTTTTTTTTGAAAAAAAATTTTTTTTTCTTTATTTTGACATATTGTGGAAGATCTGAACTTTTTTTTCAAAGCAATCGTACTGCTTTAACTACCTAGGGACAAAATATAAAGCGCGTAAGCGCCGCGTCGCTGTCTAACGCATAAGCATTGGTACGGAACCGATAGGAATGTTAACAAAATGTATACTTATTGTTAAAATCTCTATAAAATGTCTGATAATTTGATGTGCATATGTCTAATGATCATTTTTGACCGCCAAATGGCTCATTTTTTTACTTTTTCCTCTATATCTCCGAAACCGCTGGACCTACCTTCATGAAAGTTGTATCGATTCTTCATCTTGTGAATAAAAATAAAATGTTTTTTGAATTATTAAAATCGGACGCTCCGTTCTCTTAAAAACTGAGTTACCGTTTTCGGAACTTTTTGCCCCGTATCTTCGGAACGGCTTGACCTGCCTTTGCCAAAAACTAATCAGCACGTCTCCTTATCAATACGGATCGAATGTTTTTTGAATTATTCAAATCGGTTGATCCGTGTTCCCGAAATCGTCGACGAAAATTTGTATCCGCACATACATACACACACATACATACATACACACACACATACACACACACACACACACACACACATACATCCATTTTTTCTAAGGTATGCCAAAATGTTCAGAAACCTCTGAAACGTAAAGATATATAAAAATTTTCATTTTCGATTTTTTTGCGATTACTATAACTTACCCTACGGGAAGTTAAAAATTAAACATTATTTTCAAATTTTCAATTTAAATTCAATGCCAAAATTTAAATTTCACGCCAGAGATGTATGAAATAATAAAACATTAGTACCAATCAAAAGTTTATTTGTTAAAATTAAAAATTAAAATTGTCTTATAAAAACGTAATCGTACCTGCAGATTAACTTAATACTGATTTTCAACGGAAGACAGGATATCTATAGTAACGTTGCTTTAACTACAATTATTGCAAATAATGAACCATTAGTGCTGAATAAAAAATATTTATAATCAAAAAATGCTGAGCGTTGATGCTAAATTTCTAACCAAGGTGTTTTATTCTTAGACACAACAGGTAAACTAGTAAGACTTTCTTAATTCATTATCTTTGGAAAGGATACGATACAACAAATCTTGGGTTTGAAAGGGTGAAATTGAGTTGGAATCAAAACACACAATATATAAATTTACTAGGTAAAAGATTTCATTGCCTGATTGTCATTGAAACCAGAAATAAAATTTTAGAAAATGTCTTTCTGCTTATATGGAATAATCATTAAATTACCAGCATCTGTTGTATATGGAAGCTAATTATGTTCGCATCAACGTTTATTGCTGACCAAATAAAACTATAACATATTTAATTGTGATCTAAATGAATATTTAATATATCAGGTTAAGACATTCTTATACTAAAATTTTTATTTTTTACTGACTAATTACATTATATTATTTATATTATATTTTAACAAAATGGTTAACTTACATTGACAGCAAATAATCTGCAGCTTGTAAAGCATCATTTTCGACAGCGAGATGAAGAGGAGTGTTTCCCACGTGGTCCTGAACATTCATATCTAAAATAATAACAACATTGTTAATTCTGAATATGACTGAGTTTATGGCTGTAACAGTTCTTAATTGGTTTGTATTGAAAAGTCGCTAAACCATGAGAATGAATGGTGAATTCTACGAAAAAACTGTTATTCGCATATTTATTTTAATATTATTCAAGTTTTCATTCAATCATTTAAATATAAATATTTATTCCATGTTCTTTTTATAAATGTCAAACAAAATTAACAATTAGTTACGATGAAACCCCCCGGCAGACCTTTAACAAAACCAAACAACATCAATCCTCCCGAAGCTTTTCTACCAATTCTAAAAAAATAGCTAGGCCGATTTTATATCACTAATTAACCCAAGTCCTTACTCATCAAATTGCTTTTAAGATTTTGAAATTGATGCAGCTCTTTCTGAGATAGCTTCGATAAAATCTCAAATTGTATTTGTCACACACTTACTTTGTGTACATTATATTTATAATGTACAAATATGCGGTTAAGACATATTTAGACATTTAGACATTTAGTTACACAATACACGGTTAATATCCTAGAATTTTGGTATATTGTTTCTAACGTTAATGCATTCTTACACTTAAATCACGTGATCTAAATCCAAAATAATCCAGTATGATCATTAACACCATGATTTTTATAGACATAAAAAGTTTTATCAAACATTGACGTGTTTAAATTCAAGAATAACAATGAATTACGAAGAAACTGCCCTGCTAATTTTTACTAATCAGCGTTTTCTTGAATAGATTTTAGTTAATAAGTAGCTACAACATATATTTTTTCCAATTTAAGTGACAAACGATTCAGAATGACATTGAGGAAACATAATAGCAAATAATCATTGTTACTGAGCTAAGTCATCCAAACTTTATGAACTGATAACCATTGTCACACAAGTATTTCATTCATACCTCACAGACCACAATATCATTGTAAAAATAGACAACACGCACTCGACGGTTAAACAAGTGACGGCAGGAGTACCGCAAGGTTTAATCCTGGGAACGCACTGTTAAACGTCTACATCCACGATGATCCGGCTGATGCAAACACAACACTAATGACGTTTGCTGACGCATAGATACATTGACAGACTATACGAATATGTGGCAAATCAAAATAAACCAACAGAAAACTAAGGCTATTTTGTTTACAGAATGCTGTAAGTACCCTACACTGACACTTCTTACAAGTATTCAGACGCAAGCTACTTTACAGACAGAATTCTAATGTACGATTCACGCGATGGTACACAAGAATATACTACAACAGGAGTTGTGCCGCAGTGTTCTGTCCTAGGCCCTTGCTGTGGAATATTATGTATGATGGCCTTTTGAGACTTTCCAGAATGTGTAAAACTAGTAGCATATGCAGGCGATGTAGCCATAGTAGTTGTCTCCAAACAAATTGATGAGGTAACAACGAACATCTAATTAGCACAACAAAAAAGAGAAGCTGTTCTTATCACGAGTAGAAAAACAATAGAAACCATCAATCTGAAGATAGGAAATCTAGAGATCACGTCAAGACCTCACATCTGTTACCTTGGCGTAATGCTTGATACTTGATTGAATTTTAAACAACAGGTGGAACACGTTAGTGCCAAGGCGTCAATAGTTAGGACGAGACTTGCTCGACTGATGCCTAATGTTGAAGGCCCTAAACAAACCAGAAAGATATTACTATCATCAGTAGTTACTTCGGCGCTTACATTTCGTATCTCCATATGGGCTGATGCTCTCAAAGCTCAAAAATCGAGGAGAATGGCAGGACTTATATATCGCCTGAGTGCTTTAAGAATTGCTTGCGCATTTCGCACAATATCGGAAGAAGCAGTGTGAGTCATTTCAAGAACTCTTTCTCTTTTAGCCATTGCATAGAGAAGACAGACAATTTATCATCAAAGACATCAACAACTAAGTCCTGAAAAGTTAACCGATGGCAGCAACTGTGGGATGTCACAATGAACCTGTTCTAGCACAATAGCTCGGCGGATTGCCCGTATTGTTTGGGCAAAATCAAAGATGCTGAGCATGTGTTTTTCATGTGCCCGCGATTTGGTGCTCTACGGGTCGATGTGGAAGAGTTATTGAGCCAAAGAATTACTCCAGATACTGTTGTTGAAGTGATACCAACGACTGAAGCTGCTTGGAACGCCATAGACAAATTTGCGAGAGATGTGCTAATGCAAAAGAGACTTCGCCCATTTAAGAGTTGAATATAAATACAAGGTAAAAATTATAACATTCTAGATCCTTCTCTTACGAAGTAATGCCTAACGCCGTTTCCGTGGAAACCAAGGGCAAGGGCAAAGCGGCGGTTTTAGTCGGTATTATATCCGAGCGGTATTGAGTCCAACATATCTAGACAAAACACCAGTCTGGGAAGCATAAAGGCATTACCTTCGCTGTACAAAAAAACACTACACTGACAGTAATGGATAAAATATAAATGATGAGCCACAAAGTTGAATGGTCCAAGGATGTCAAATACCTTGGAGTAACCTTGGACTATAGACTCAGCTTTACCAAACATGTCAACATCAAAATTGGACAGACGTTTGAGATGGCAAATGTGCTGAGACCTCTATTGAACCATAACAGACCACTAAGCGTGAAGAACAAGCGGACACTTTACTTGACATTCATACGACCGATACTGTTGTACGCCGTTTAAGCATAAAACGCAACAACAAAGACGAAACTTTGGAGCCTACTGACGAAACACTGTTATTCTACAAATATATACAAAAACAGACTGACGTACCGACAGTACTCGATCAAATAAAGAAGCTCACTGAGAACTCTTACCTCAAAAATAAGGATCACCCTAAAGTAACATACAAACACTTGGCCAATATATTTCAGAAATAGTTTGGTATGGTAAACACGCCATGCCAAACTATATCCTAATCGATCTTTAGCAGCGATTTGAACATAATATTTTATTATGTACAAACACAGTGTTTTAAAATTATTCTACTTAAGAGAATTATGATAATATCTAATAATTTTTCGAATCTTTAAAATGTAGTGTTTTTCGGAGAATTGTTGATGATTTTCCTTTTTTAACCTATATATTATATATTATGCCGATTAAGATAAAATGTATTTCAATATTTATATGACATTGTGTTAGTATTTTAATCGTGGGCAATAATTTCATGTATATCATCCATGAAACATAATTCTAACAAAACTATTGTAAACTCGTAATTTGACAATAGGCAACAAACCAAAATGGAAATATTTCATTATCGTTTACACCATTTGATATGCATACTAAATTTTGTCTATGTTTTTTTCTTTCAGCAGAAGTTACAGGTATTAAGCCGCTTTAGATTTTGTTACACAATAAACGATCTTGAAAACTGTAATCCTAATAGATACTAAATCCGCTCTGCTGGCTTTAAGCAATCTTAAAGAAAAGAATTCTTTATTCTAAGACATTTTTCACAAAATATAAAAATATTTTAGAAAACACAAATATCATAGGATTAGCTTGGATAAAAGATAATTCAAATTTCGAAGAAATGAATATGTGATTAAATTTGCTAAAGAAACACTTTTTATCGGATTTTCTTACAAAAAAGATACCCGCGCCTAACCTAAAAAGATTATGGCAAAACGAATGAGACATGGAAGCCAGAAAAGAAACCCTATTTAAATTTTGCAAACCAAAAGTATCTCTCAGAATATGGTTTATCAAATTATGATTAGGAAATTTACAAAAAAATAGATATTTTAGAACTTTCCATACCTATTTCCATACCCCTGTAAGCTGTAACAAAGGGCTAAATGACATGAGGTTAAAAGCCATGATTTTTTTTAGAAAAGTCTTTCTTTCAATATATTTTTGCTGCGGAACTAACAAATATTACTGCGTAAAAAAGCAGCAAATCTTGTTCATGGTCATTAATAAAACTTTCTTTTAACTTTCAATCTGTTTAACGAGTAATCTGATACATTCACCCTGACAATCTTTTGATCATTCAAACTCGATAATAATTAGTTCAAGTATGAAAATTCTTGGAAACGATTTAAAAATGTTTATATAATTTGTATGGTTTGAAGGATCGTTTTGCTAAAAAAAGAACTGAAACAAATTATCTAGTTTCTTAGTTTGTGAGTAACTTTGTACTTGAATGTAAAATAATTAAACAAAATGTTTAGCGTATCTTTGAAAATTGTTTAATCATGACTGCAATTATAACTATTTTAAATAAAAATTGATAGAGGACATTAATTATTTTATCATGGCACAGTGTTTGTATTATAACAATGCAATGAAAAGTACAATTAATAATTTGCTGAAAAATTAGTTACAAAATAATTTAACCGTGACTGTACTCTCAGCATATGATTATGTGTAGAAAATACCTGAGTTTACTTTCAAATAATTTGTCATATTATTCTAATTAGTTTATAAGACAATAGTATAAAATGAATTAATATTAGTATATAAAAATAGATTATGAAAAAGCAATAAATAGAAAGAAAGTGGAAAATATTGTAACATATCATCTGCCACGGATAATAAATAAGCCGGAAAGATAGAGATTGACAAGATATCGATGAACGAGTTGTGGTATTTTTCTTATTAGTGAACTACCATTGACATTGGTATTAGAAGATTTCAGAAAAAATGATAAATACATAGTGTAAAGTTTCAGGATAGAACAAGATTGTTACATGATATAGAGAAGAATCATTGAAAAAAAGCCGTTCCTAAATTAGGAATTCTTATTTAAAAAAATATCAAGCTATTCTAATTATTAACTTCTTTACTTAAAAAAATTTGGAATGTATATTAATTAGTGTTTAATGCGGATTATTCAACTGTTTAAAAAATTATTTGTATGCACTGAGAAACGGTTTAAAACTAAGACTTAACGTATTCTGTTTTAATAAAAACATTCTTCTCAATTATTAACTTCCCATAAGGTAAGTTATAGTTATCGTCCAAAAATCCGTAATGATTTTTTTTGCAAATTATATTTTATAGGTTTCTGAATATTTTGGCATAACTTAGAATAAATATTAGATTAGTTTTAGTCAAAAGCAGGCTTAGCCGTTTCGGAAATACGGAGCAAAAAGTGTAGAAAAATGAAATTAAGTTTTTGAGAAAACCGGGCATCGGATTAGAATGATTCAAAAAATAATCGGCTTATATCGACAGGACTAGACCTGCTGATTGGTTTTTGTAGAAAGAGTTCTAGTCGTTTCGTAGATGCAAAACGAAAATTGAAAAAATTCTGTAATTAACCCTACGAAAAATTTACAAATCTACTTGTGTTAACAGTGCAAATAAATGATTCGTTTTTGGGGAAGACAAAAAAAAATCAAAAAATTTTCTATACCATTTTTTTTTAATATCTAATTTTATTCGAATTTCAATTTTGATTCATTTTTATTTTAACATTTTTTGAATATTTGCATTTATTTTGAATATTGACAATTTGCTCGGAGACAGGCAACATATATAGTGGTCCGTACGAAAAGCAATCGTTATGTAAATCTAAATCACACAAATCTAAAAATTTACTATGAATTATATTGATTGTAAATTAATGTCGAGCCGAGATATTATGGACATTCTAGAAATAAACAAACCTTCACCTTTCAGAGGTCCCGTTAAAATCATTACTTCCACTACGTTTATCGTTAATTTCTTAACATCAATTCGAGTGCCGTTGCAGAGTTTTGGCTGATTAACAGGGGCGTAACTACCACCGTATCAGCCTTATCAAAAATACCGGGCCCCCGAGCCAAGGGGGCCCCCAACGAGCACAATCAGAAAGCAAAACATTTTTTTTAAATGAAAAATTTTAACGTAGTTTGCATTTACTTTTGTTATCGAAAGGTATTAAACTTCAACATGTAAGCTTTAAGAGAATTTATTTCTGCTGCAATATTTCTGCAAGCTCTAGCAATCAATTCAATTAGTAAGTTTTTGCACATCCGATAAGTTAATATTCTTGTCAACAAATCTATGAAACCAATGTTTATACATTCTTCATCAAAAATTGGAATTTTTATAGTAATATTTATAACATTTACATTATATTTGTTTATAACATTATATTTGTTTTTGTTACTACTTGAATTGTTTAATAGTTAGATTATGCTAAATATGATCAACTAAATCATTTTCAGATTTCTTTATATGGGTTCCGTTACATCGTTTGTCCGTTAGACGACGACGCGGCGCTTACGCGCTTTGATATTTCATCTCTATGCAGCTAAAACTCTATGCAGTGCGATTGCTTTAAAAAAAGTCAAAATGTCCTAGATATTTCAAAATAAAGAATAGTTTTCAAAAAGTTTTTTATTCAAAAAGGTCATTTTTTCCAAAAATTTAATATTTGTCAGAAAATCAAATTTTGTCAATGTTAAAAAAATAAAGTTTTAAAAAAAAATAATTTTTTGTACGGAAAGTTCAAACAATTTGCCTTAAGGCACCTTGCCATACACCACTAGTTTATTATTTTTATTTCTTGATTTAATATAAATTTTAAGGAAATTTTAATCAATAGTATTGAACTGCTGATTGTCTATCAGATACAAATTTCAATATAATGGATTTTAATGAAAGCTTCAGCAAAGCATGGCTGAGTATGCTAGTGTTATATATAAGGTAGGGCAGAACACAAAGGTATAATTTAAACTTCAGTAACTAGACTGTCTAAGTCGAATAAACTGTATCAAAACACATAACGCGTATCAAACCAACAAAGATCGAGCTATTTTCAGTAAAATTTCCAGTTAATTCCTAAATACTGAAAAATATTTCTCTACTGTTTTTGTTTCTTTTTACCTCATAAGCTAGGTAAAAAGAAACAGCCTGGAAAGAAACAGTTCTAATGTTTTATTTATATATGTAAACTAGCAAACCCAACAAACTCCGTTTCGCCACCAGATGGTTTCGTGAGAAAGATGAAGAAATTTTTTGTTTGTTTTATATTTGAAAAGGAAAAATTTGATTTTATTGCACAACAGTAATGAATTTATTTTGATTACAAAAATGAAGTGTTTTTTAGTTGAACTTCTCTAAGTAAATGAAAGTGAATCCGAAATTTTTATGTTTTATGGAAGTGATCTTTGGTAAACCACATTTTTTTGTTTTTTTGGTCTGACGTTAACACAAACAAAGCGGATGGTTTTTCAACTCGTGAACAGGCAACGTATAACTGCCCATGTAAAAAACAATGATTTTCTAAATAATCTATTTGAAATTTATCCCGCAAACACTAAGCGATTAGCCTTGCGACTTGTTATTGAGAACGCAAGGCGAACTGGAAATTGCAATCGTTTGAAAATCAAACCAAATCGCCAGAAATTTTTGATTGAATGTTGAAATTCAGTGCGTGTACATCATTATACTTTGCGGCAAGAATTGTTCGTTGACTTAAGCAGGCATAATTCTGATAATTCTCACTAATGTCGTTACTCGAATTTTTAATCACACTCCAAAGAATGCAAAATTGTCGAAATCGGTTCGTACGTTCTGGAGTTATTTCGTCAGGAAGAGAAACCCGACTTATTTTTATATATATAGAAGATAACGCATCGTTCACTGGGTCCCATAGTTCCTCGACTTAAGTAAAACTAGCAAAAGTAAGTAAAAATTCAATGTGTATTTTTTCTAAACTCGCAGTGTCAGAAATAATTCATAGTACTAAACGACGTTTGCCAGAACATTTAGTTTTTTATAAATAATAAACTATTTTATTAGTATGAATGATGGCCAAGAGAATTTTGTGTACAGTAAATTTTTCGAAATATATGTATGTCATATATAAAAATCAATTGATACACTAGGATTCTAGTTATACATTATTAATTTCCCGTAGGGTAAGTTATTGTAATGAGCCGAAAATCGAAATTGAAAATTTTTACATTTCTCGACGTTTTGAAGGTTTCTGAACATTTTGGCATACCTCACAAAAAAGGATGTGTGTATGTATGTATGGATACAATATTTCGCCCACGTTTTCGGGCGCACGGATCAACCGATTTGAATGGTTCAAAAAACATTGGATTCCTATTGATAGGGAGATGTGCTGATTAGTTTTTGGCAAAGGCAGGTCCAGCTGTTACGGAGATACGAAGCAAAAAGTGTAGAAAATAGAAATCAAGTTTTTGAGAGATCGGAGCATCCGATTTGAATGATCCCAAAAACATTCAATTTGTAATGACGGGAAGAAGGGGTGATTAGTTTTCGGAAAAGGCAGGTCCAGGGGTTTCGGAGATACAGAGCTAAATGTGCAAAAAATGGCAGTTTTTGAGAGAACTTAGCGTCCGATTTGAATGATTTCAAAACTTTCTGCTTGTTTTAACAAAATAATTGATTTTGGAAAAAAAATTTTTGCTTTAAAAATTCAAAAGATTTTTATTGTAATTCTGTTCTAATATACTTTAAACAAATAATTTCAACCTTTCCATTTAGTTTATATATCTCTTATAAATATTCGACAATGTTACAATATTTATAATAATCTATTTTCAAACATTTAATATTCCTCGATCACTTCGTTACTGTACGGAAAGTTCCAGCAATTTAGTTCCCAATAGTTTTCTTAAGAGTTTGATACGAATTTTCCAAAGCAAAAGTTTTAAAACTATATAATCAGGAAAAATAACAAACAAAAATTAGTATAATTACCCCCATCATGTGCGTAGATGTATTGAAGAATATTGACGCGATTTCGGGCAGCAGCCTGATGAACGGCTGCGCGACCTCTGCCATCTCTGACCCCCAGACGACCAGGCTCAGATAAGTGGAGCCGAGAAAAATCTTCAAGATTTCCACTTTCGGCAGCCTAAAAAAAAATAAACATTCAAAATTGAAACACTAAGTAAAAATATTTTTGATCAATAAATTCAACACAAAATTTCAAGGCTTTTTATTTTAATTATTAACTTCCCGTAGGGTAAATTATTGTAATCGTCCAAAAATCGAAATTATTTTTTTTTACTTTTCTTCACGTTTTGAAGGTTTCTGAACATTTTGGCATACTTTAGAAAAAATGGATGTGTATGTGTGTGTATGCATGTATGGATACAATTTTTTGTCCACGTTTTCGGGCGCACGGATCAACCGATTTGAATGGTTCATAAAACATTAGATTCTTATTGATAGGGAGATGTGCTGATTAGTTTGGCAATGGCAGGTCCTGCCATTTCGGAGATACGGAGCAAAAAATGCAGAAAATAAAAATCTAATGATCTAAAAGCTTTCAATTCGTAATAATGGGGGCAGTGGTGAGTAGTTTTTGGCAAAGGTAGGTCCAGCGGTTTCGGAGATTCAGAGCTAAATGTGCAAAAAATGGCAATTTTTGAGAGAACTATGCGTTCGATTTGAATAATCCAAAGAAATTTCTGCTTGTTTTAATAAAATAAAATTGCTTTCGTAAAAACAATTTTTTCCATTTTTTTTGTATACCGAAAATAATTTAGATTTGAATTCTGGCTAAAGTTGTAAAATTCACTTATATACTTCAAATAAATAATTTTAAGTTTGTAATTCAGTTTATATAACTCTTATAAATATTAAACTATGTTATAGTATTTATAATTAGCTATTTGAAAACATTTAATATTCCAGAAAATATTTAAATTTCGGAAATTTGCCTTAAGGCACGATGCCATACACCAATAGTTCAAATTTATATGAGAAAATCCATAAAAATGTTCACTTTTCTGCAATTTAATTTTGCACAATACAATTTCATAATAAGTTCAAAGATTTTATTAACGGTTGCAGTAAAGTCTGCGCAATAAACTGCAATACTTTATATGCAATTAGTGTTGCGTTTAATTTACTTTAAAATGTATTTTATTCATGAAATTTATATCATGGAGATATTAGACATTTGTTTTTCATTTAATTATTTCTAGAACAAACCGGTAAAGTAGTATGGATATTTTATAAATTATAAATTTATTTAATGTGATATAATAATTGAGCTCGAACTTGTGATCGAAAAACTGAACCCACATTTGTTAGATAATATTAAAAAGGATTATATCAAAAAATATAAAATGAGTGAGAATAAATATTGCATATATTAAAAATGTTTATATTATTTTACTGATCATTGCTATTTATTTTCAACCAAATCATAAGTTTTTTTGCAAAATTACGATATTTCACTTTGTTTTTTGCTAACATTTATCACCTGTTGAAATAAATTTATATATATTGGCTACGACGAGTTCTACGACGTATAAAAACTTGGCTCAAGAAAAAGGCAGATACAGAAAAATGAAACCAGGAAAAACGCTGGCGGCTTGAATTTTTTTCTTTATTCGATATATCAGGTATAAAAATCAGAAAACAGTTGGCGGTCATATTATGCACACTCGATGTCCTATAGCGCCTGGACGTTAATTAGTCATTTATTGATTACCGAGAAAATTAAATTCGCATTCGCTAAAAAATAACCGATGCAATTTTCAATTGATATATATATATATATATATAGATAGATATATAGATATATAAAATATATAAATATATTAATTTAAGATAACTTTTGTATAATACTTGCCAACTTCCCGTAGGTTAATAAATATCTACATGCTTCTGTTATATTAAAACTCTAATAAAATACAATAGTGTAAATGAACTTTGTCAATCGCCCTACTGTTGGTTAACTTTATTATAGTTTATTCTAAGTTAATAATGTGTATACATTAACTGATAAAAATATAGAGTCGATATTTCTTAGAGATATATTTCTTGCCTTTTTACAATTTCTTTATATAGATAACTAATTAACATAAACATGTTTAAACAGAACATGTTGTATTATGAAATATAAGCACAGTACACGATGTATAGAGTTAGTCGGCAAGAACCCCGTATTGGGTAAAGGCCTCTTCCAAAAATTCGTCGTTTTTTTTGACGTAAAACTTCTTTAGGCGCGACTAGGTTATAAATCCGTACAAATGCAACGGAAGTGCGTTACAGCAGATAAGATTACGGTGCCAATGATTCGTCTCTCGATGATATCATTTCTATACGGGTCGATTGTAATTAGTCGTCGTGTATGTGAATAGAGATCTATCGTTGTATGCATACTGGCGTCAACGTTGTATGCCTACCGATATCGACAAGAAAATCGGCATTGATAAATAAACATTTTAAAGTTACATCGTAGTACAAATCTTGATTTAATGAAAAAAGTCTGAATCAGAAGAATATTTTACTTTGTTCCTTTAAAATAATGAAACAAATTAAAAATTATTTCTATATTATTCGTAGTTTCCATAAATATTTGAAGTTAATAAAATAAAAAATATTTTTTAGGCGAAACTGATATTACAGCTGTTCAAAGAATGAGATTACATCGCCAGCGAAAAAGTAAAAAAATACAAGTAGTCAATAAATGTATGTTAATGTTAATTACATGAACACAATTACTAATTGATGAGTAAAGTTGCAAAAACAATATTTGTTTAGGCGTTGTTTAACATAATCCACTGTGTGAACGAATATTATAGAATTTATTAATCAGCAATTACTTCATTTCTCTAATGATGGTTTATTTCTAAATACTAATTACAATGAAAAACCGATCATGTCATATTAGAAATATGACTTTAATTACATTATTGTTTTTAAATATTTTAAATATTTTTAACGATATTATAAATATATAATTTATAATTTATTATGATATAAATATGTATAATGGTTAACACTAATAAATGTGTGCATCACGAGTGTAACCATATTACTAATAAACATTATTTAAAATTGTTATATGAAGTATTTATTTTTACTTAAATGCCATCTTGTACAGTAGCAAATAAGTTTTACTTCAATCGCGTGTGAACCTTACGCGCACTCTTTTTTCTTAGTTTTAGTTTCTTTATAGTTTCTGCCACTTCGGATTCGTCGATCTCTATGGCGTCATTAAGTCCTTAAGTTCAGGCATTCTTTATTGTTCTAATATGATTTTTTATAATTTCGAACCGAACTTCTCGGCAAAACTGAATATTTTTGTATGTTATTATAGACTATAGACCATTGTTTAACTTATTCTGAGGTACTCCTTTAGTAATGTTTTCTGTTTTGAGATTTACTCCATATTTGCTATTTATATGAATACGTTTCATTTAGTTTTTAAAATGATACATTAAAACGGTTTTTCAAACGTCTTGAATTTGATTATCGCTTAAAATCAGAAAATTGTCGCAATAAATAGGAGTGCTTACCGAATTACATCGAACAGCTTACAATTATTTGTAATTGGTCTATCCGTTTTTGTGTGTACGCCGACAAAATATAAAAAAAATTGCTCACATATAGTTTTCACCTGTCAAACAGGTCAAATCTTCTACTAATCTTTAATACTCAGGTTATACAATTCAACATATTCCGTAGACAAGATAAATACCAAAGAATCTATAGCTACAAATATGTATATATTATAGATTGTCATTTAGTTCGAACAGTTCTGTCGTAAGGCATTAATATTTCAGTAAGTTCTATAAGACTATGATATATCGTCAAAAAAGTTCCATAAAAATCGTTCTATAAATTTTTTTTTCAACAGTTAATTACAAGAAAACGGCTCGATAGATTTTTACCTAAAACTAACCAGTATCATTCCCATCTAATACCTTTCGGAGAGTTTTTGAATTTTAAAAATCGATTCAGAATTGCGTGCTAAAACGTGGACGAATTTTTTTCACTTTTCTGCTATTTACAAAGAAACGGCTTGGCTGATCGTCGCGCAAAATTAATAAACGCTAGTCCTCATCTAGATACATCGAATGGCTTTTAAATTTTTAAAATCTGTCTAGTCGTTTTTGAGAAAACGTCGATTTACGGCAAAAAATCTGTTCACACACACACACATATACTTTTTTCAAATTTGGTCTCATTCGATTTAGAATGGCTTGAAATGCCGAGAAAACATAACATTAGCGAATCGGACTTTTTCATGAAAACATATACTTCTCGTTCGGGAAATTGAAAAAGCAACTAACAAAAATAATGGTTCAAAATGGTGTTCGCGAAAGATTTTAATCAAATATTGATGTATACATATATCATTTTATAATATCACTATAGTCCGCGCAATACAGTGGACTTGTAGTTTTTCTCTAGAATGACTAATGGCTATCCAAGCTGTATTATTTGTCAGATATTTTTGCAAAGTTAAACGAACTCATCTTGTCTCTTGTCTCAAGGAAAAAAATGCTATACATTTACTTCAAATGATAAATGATTCAATTTGCAAGTTTTATTAAAAAGATCGATATTTGAAAAGGTAACGTTTCCAGTGTTTCATAATCGAGAAAAACCATTGCATAACTTTTATGGCAAAAATTTTTATGCATTAAAGCGCAATTTTTAATTTTTGGTTTTTGTTTCAAAACTAATTATAGAGTTGGAATAATTATTTATCTAATTTATCTTTTGTAAAGGTGCTGTTTTCAACTTAATTTACTTGTTTATTATTATTTGCTATTTTATACACCTTTGCCATGGTGAATGTAAGTTGATCACGTTTACCCCACCCAGGTTTAAGATTTTATATAAAAAAAACTGTTAAATTTAAGCTAAAATTAACAATACTTCTCATAAAACAATGATGAATCAATCAATGCTCACGACCTTAAGAACTATCAACGAAAGAAACTTTTGTTGTGGATTTTCAAACATTGCCGTTTTTCCCAATAGCAATGTTGTAAAAATCAAGGTGATGATTGCTTATATAACTTTTCCCCCCTACTTTCAAATATAGCAGTTAAAAATCTACTCTATATATTAACTTCCCGTAGGGCAAGTTATAGTAATAGCAAACAAATCAAAAATGAAAATTTTTATATACCTTTACGTTTCATAGATTTCTGAACATTTTGGCATACATCAGAAAAAATGTATGAATGTGTGTATGTGTGTGCGGATACAAATTTTCGTCGACGATTTCGGGAACACGGATCAACCGATTTGAATATTTCAAAAAACATTCGATTCGTATTGATAAGGAGACGTGCTGTGCCAAAAACGGTAACTCAGTTTTTAAGAGAACGGAGCGTCCGATTTTAATCATTCAAAAAATATTTTACTTGTATTGACAAGATGAACAATTGATATAATTTTTGAGAGAGCAGGTCTAACGGTTATGGACTTTCAATAAACATAAGTTAAAAAAATGCCGTTTAACGGTCAAAAATGATCATTAGACATATGCACGACAAATTATCAGATATCATATAGGGATTTTCATAATGTGTGAACATTTTGCGTAAATTTTATTGGGTTCCGTACCAAGATTTTCAATTTTGAAGTTCATTTATATGGTTCTAACAAATATTCCCAAAATTTTCGACAGTATAGAATAACCGATTTAGATAAATAAAAAAACATTCGATTCGTATTGATAAGGAGACACGCTGATTAGTTTTTGGTGAAGGCAGGTCTAGCCGTTTCGAAGATACAAAGCAAAAAATGCCAAAATCGGTAACTGACAAGATGAAGAACTGATTAAACTTTTGGGAAGGCAGTTCCAGCGATTATGAACTCTCAATAAAAATAAGTTAGAAAAATGTCATTTGGCGGTCAAAAATGTTTATTGGACTTATGTACATCATATTATCAGATATTTTATAGAGATTTTCATAATGTGTATTCATTTTGTGTAAATTTTTTTGGGTTTTGTACCAAGATTTTTATTGCGGTATGGGAAGTTCTAGCAATTTGCACGATGCCATGCACCTCACTAGTTGCATTTTTTATTTTAGATTACATACAATTTACTACAAAAGCATCATTGTTTGTGATCCAAAAACATTAGTATGTATATAAAGCAACAATATATCATTTAACGACTTTAGTAAATTTTTTGGTGTCAAATACAATCAAAACAGTAATATCCTAGACAATCAATACTACGTTACAGACAGTAAATCTTAATTATTCAAACGTTATCTACGATAAATCTTATAGAGTAGTAATTAGACGTAAATTGTATTTTGGTGTGTTATTCAATAAAGTGGTTTCAGACAAATTTCCTATTACATTTGCTGCGAGATCTTCCAGCATATTCTATAGAAACTTCGCAGCAATAAAAAGAATCAAATTATAAATTTCCTCTTTATATTAGATAAAAGTAACAAAGATAATTAGTAAAGCTATCAAAATCATTTTGATGATTATTAAGGCTCACATAGTACCTCATGGGTCGAGTCTGTGCAAAAAATTGCACAATTAATTATTTCTCATTTTAAAATTTATTATTTTAGAAATTTCACTTGGTAGATTAAATAGTTCATTTTGTCGTTTTAACTAGAAATAGTATTACTAATAATAAAATATTATTTATTGCATACCAAGTTATAGAACAAAAAACGATATTTTTTAGAATAAAAATTGAAATTGCTGAAACTTTCCGTACCGTAACGAAATGTTCGAGAAATATTATATGGTTTCAAATAGGTTATTATAAATAATGTAACATTGTCTAATATTTATAAGAATTATATAAACTAAATTGCAAACATAAAATTATTTGTTTGAACCATATTAGAACTTTAGTTAGAATTAAGAATAGAACCTGAACTATTTTCGATAAACAAAAAAAATTGTATTTGAAAAAAAAATTGAGACAAACATTTTTTTCCGAAAGCAATTATTCTGTTAAAAACAAGTAGAATTCTTTGAATCATTCAAATCGGACTCTTAGATCTGTGGAAAACGTGGACCAAAAATTGCGGGCACACAAAACACACACACGCACACACATCCATTTTTTTATAATGAGTAAATCAATATTTAATATAATAATATTAATGATTGATTATGTGAATAAAAATTTAGGAAGAAAAAATACTGTCAAAATTTTTATAGATTATTGAGGATGAACCACAAACTCTTTTTCTCACAGATTTTTAATGTTTTGAAATCGCTTTATAATCTTCAACAATATTTGACACTCATAAACTAGAAATCTTAAATTGATTCTAGAAATATTAAATAATAATCGCGTTGATTTAATTAGAGATTGTGCCATCACTAGCCGTATCTAGTAATTCTGATTATTAATAATTTTTTATTTCGTTTAATCTTGAGAATTTAGGATCCATTGGACTTCAAAACGCTAATGCAACTCCCCTCAATGCAAATCAATATTCTTAAAGTATTTTGTTTTTGTTAAATCGAGTTCTTACGACACCATAGATTGATCGAGCTTTAGATTAGTTTGAGCAAAACTATTGAAGTGTCATATGATAACTGCAAAGTAATTAACGAATCTAGAAAAGAGTCTGCTTTGACACACATATAATGTAGAATGTATTTCAAAAACACACACACACACGCACACACACACACACACACATATATATATATATATATATATATATATATATATATAATACAGTAATTAAAATCAAGGTTGGATCTATGTAGTCGAAGAAACATTAATGAATTGAACAAAATTGATTGCTATAAATTAAATCGTTCTGTAGTTGCTATAACAGCTCAATTCATCATTCGAATTTTTACACATCTACATAAATGTATATATAATATTTTGTAGAGTTTCGAACATAGCATCCGATATTAATAAAAAAACAGAAAAATTTTGTTTTACTTTATGGTTTTCTTAATTTGCCACGTACATAGTTTCGAAACGTTCACGTTAAATTTTTTTGTAAATAGTTTTTGGTTTTTCATTACAATTCGGCTTCTGTTGAAAGCTCCGAAGGACATTTTCAATTTGCGTAGCTATTAGTTCGTAAAATCCTTTTACAATTAAACATAAGACATCGGACTTCTTTGCCCCATGAGACGGTCGTTTTATTCCGCATATGCGGTAAAAAGATCAGCTGACAAATTTGAAAAGCAGCAAAAAAGAATATCTACGAAGATGAATTAGGTGAGAGTTTTACTGAAAATAAAATGGGTTGTTGTTTGTCTGATATATGTTTTTTGTTGTGATATAATTGGTTTGGTTTACACAATAAGATTGCCCAAAGTCAATCAATACCAAAACGGTTTAAGGGTAATCGGTAGGCTTTATGCAAAAAAAAAAAAATAAAAACGATTTAGAATAACAAATTCTATTTAAGGATACAATAAAAAACAGGCTTTTTCAAATGTATCAATTGCTTGAGTTTTAGTAAGAACTTCATTATTTAACCAGCTGACCTGGCAAACGTTGTTTTGCTAATTGTAAGTAAGATATATTGTACATTCTAAACAATTTCTTGAGAATCCAAAAAATTAATACTTTAAGTGTATAAGAAAGTTTTGTACACTTTCTATAGAAAACATGGTACAATCTAATTCAAGTCTTTTTTGGTCTTTCGACTTATTGATTTCGTTTCAAGTTTTTAAGATTCATTTTGGATTCTGGATTTTGTGTATAATTGTGAATAACACTACTGAGCGTATACAAGATTTTCAAATTTCTGCCAGGAGAGATAGAAAATGAATTAAGTATTTCTTTCTGAAAAGTTTCAAGTAATATTCATTAAAGGTCCAATTTGACTTTGAGCAAATATAAACTATATTATGAAAACCAAACAAATTATATCACAACAAATAACACATTTCAAACGAACAATTATCTGACTACGTTCAGTAAAACTGCCAGCTGCTTCATCATTGTAAAAATGTGCTTTTTATGTCTTTCAAAAATTTGTTATCTAGATCTTTTTACCCCACAGACAGGGTAACTGGGAACGGCCAGGTGGCAAACAAGTTTAATGTCTTATTTTAATTTTAAAGGTACTTTACAAATTAATTACACTTTTAACTAATGCTAAAAAACTATCAACGAAAGAAAATATGGATTTTTCAAAGATTACCGTTTATTATGGATTATTATGGATTTTCAAAGATTACCGTTTATCTACCGATAGCAAAGTCTTATATAGCTGGTTATATATCTTTTTCCCTCTACTTTCAAATATTGTTGTTAAGAAATGCCTAACTTTACTGGTTTTTGACACATAGGCGGTGGACTTTTTTAACCCCGGACCTTCATATATAACTATCTATTTTTCGATAAATTCTAAGAAACTATAACTGGGAAAATGTTATTCGACAAACTGTCCCTTTGATCGATACCAAATTTAGATTTTGAATTGAAATAAGATAAATAAAAAATAATATAACCTACAAAATGTTCTATAAATACCAATGAGTATATAATTATATTAATGAGATCTTTCAGAGCACCGTGTTTGAGAAAAATATGATTTGAGTGCTACAACGCAAAAAATGCATTTACATATTAACATTTCAAAAAAGTTTATATTTTGAGTTTCTAGTAACACTTGAGGCCCGTTTGATAACGTTTTAGTGTATCAATAAAACTACAAACAAAATTACTTACTACTAAAATGTAAAGTTTATACGCAATATAAGCAAAATTCAATTAAAAACTTATATTTTGTTTATTAAAATATGTTTTTAAAAAATATAAACAATCAATTGTTTCATCTTTAAGCGAGAACCGAATTTTAGTACAAATATAACAAGTCGAAAAAGCATTTTCTTATTTTACACTTGTCGGCACAATTGTCATAAAGGAATAATACGAGTACACAATTAGTCGATATAAATAAGTACTTAATATAGTGCATTTAGTTTATAAACATATCATAATTAGATATCAACACCTTACAAAGAAATTATTGTATTTAAGAATCTGCAATATACGCATAAAAAAGAGGTCATCCACCACCGAAACAAATATTATCATTGATTATCAAACTATTTATCGTTGTAACTTGTAAATTTTCGTTATAATGAAATAATGAATAAATACGAATAATTGATATGAAGATATACAATATAGATAATTATAACGTGTCGATTGTGTGTTTTGTTTAAAAATAATTGATAACGAACTGGATGTGAGGCCAATGCACGTGGACAACTAATAATTTTTATAAATGGGTTCCATTCATTATCGACAAGATGAGTCATACTGGGCTGAGCCTAATCGGCAATACACATACGCAATTTGGAAACTGAGCATGTATATTGTGTAAGTTAACTTTTGAACAAAATTTTGGTAATTCCAAAATAGCGGTATTGTAGTATCAATACCCGGGATCCCGGTATTCGGAATTACGGAATCCCGGTATTGTAATTGTGCACCATAATTAATATAATTACATATTGTATAAAATGTTTGAGAGATATTAATTGAAAATCGCATAGTTAAGTTTCAGTTTTTCGTGAAATTTTATTTACGAATAAACAGTTACAAAGTTTATCCAACTATTTAAATCTCAATTTCGGTTTATTAAGTCAATTATTACATCTATCGGAAAGTTTTTGCAACTTGCCTTACGGCAAAATGCCACACTCAACTTGTTAGCATTATTTTTGCAATGTTAACTAGGAATGAAACGAGAATATGATGAACTTGAATCATGGACCATCAGTCGAATATTACTAGTACTATTATAATCGTGCAAACCTCAAATATCTCCGTCCACGACAACTTGGCGGTCGGTATCAATCTCCAGACCCTTGTCCAGTTCGCCGGTATCTTCAGTGAGCCTACCATTTTGCGAAGTCCTCCGTTTTCAGATCCGTTAATCCGTGTACGGCCTCTCCTGAACAGCGAACGCATTACAGGATACGAGAATGAATCATTTACCGGGTAGACCAGACCCAAAACCGAAACTAAATACGAAACCGAAATCGGATACAGGGCACCACTTTTGATGAACAATCACTTCGATTTGACGTCAGACCAGTTCGCTAAGACGAGAGCTTGATGGTTCCATGATCGATAAGTTTATTGGCATTTTATTTGAATCATTTATTTTTAATTTGTGATATATTTTTTAAATTGTTTTAGGTGGTTTTAGTTCAACACAAACATCTATGAGAGAATTAACTAATTCATTGCTAAATAGCAAAATATGCAGAATTGCTAATTTATGATTGATGAAGAAATGACATACGAAGATACTTGTGTTCATGAATAATATATAGTACTAAATAATAGTATATATATATATATATATATATATATATATATATATATATGTGTGTGTGTGTTACTGATAAGGCAACTCGATTCGAGTGATTCGGTCATTTGAATGAAGCCCTTCACGATCTGAATCGAAATATATTTCACTGGATTCGAATCAATTCGTATTAAGCCGAAAATTTTTTGCTGTGTAAAATGTTTATGTACATAATTTATATATATAGAGAGAAGTCCCCGTGTGTCGAACACCTAAGGTTATTTATAAATAAATCAAAAAATGTTTTGACGAAATGTTTATTAAATTATGACTTATATTAGATAACAAAGTTAGAAATCAAACTAAATTAACGAGAACGCGACCTTTTCTAAAAATAGTTAATACTATCAATCAAACTTTGGTAACAAAAAATATGATTTTACAAAGTGGCACCTAGTACCGGGCATTTCAAAATAACCAGCATTGAATTAATATATAGCTCTCTCCACACTCTGGAATGTTTGCACATGTGTGCTTGACGAATATTCTTACATATTGCAAAGAAAAAAAAAATCACTGGTTACTTTAATGTTTACTGTCCGGCGCTAAGGGACGACTTAGTGTCCGGTGCTTAGGGACAGGCATGTTCGTTCATTTGGTGGTACCTACTAAAATTGTTTAAAATATCTAATAATAGTCTACCATTTTACGAATAACCATCAAGTACTACTTTCATCTTCGAATGTAACTCAAATGTAAATGCATAAATATACTAGAATTATTTCCATTGATATTTTGGTGACGCCGTGATTTTGTGCCTAAAACAGCAAAGGGTTCCTCCCGCCATGACCTGTGTGCCACCCGCGCTCCTTTCACTTGTATTTTAAAATAAAAAGATTTATACTCGGTTAAATAATACGTGTTAAATCGGGTATCCGGTGGTAGGTGCCGTCCGGCGTTACGGGACTTCCCTCTCTCTCTCTCTCTCTCTCTATATATATATATATATATATATATATAATTTAATGCTGAATTTTGCAATATGAGTGGAACAAATATTAAAAATTAGATATAAACACACTTCACTCAGTTATTTTGCATACACTTTATTTCATAAATTACAGAAGTTACGAGACCATAGAATGCCTTATCTTCAGTGTAATTTCTTCAGTTAGTGAAAAATATATAATCAACAGATTATCAAATTTTCATAAGAAACATTTGATTAAATTATTTATTAAATCTTTTTTATAATATTTCAATTTTAACACTTTTATAATGTGTTAATTATATATTTTTTTATTGTTACAAAATACTCTGAACATGGGGCATACCATGGTTTCAAAGCGTTTGTAATTTATGAAATAAAGTTTGTGCAAAAAACTGAGCGTGGTTTGTTTATATTTAATATTTAACCCTTTCCACACGCGAATTGCTGAATTAATACGTATTTTACTGCCGGAGCGGTGGTATTCGAGAGTAAAGAGTTAATATAATTGAATATTCGTTTTTAGTATATTATATCATTTTTATATTAATCCACATTAGCCTGAACTTCAATTAGTTCATTTTTTATATTCCTTAAAATAAAATAAAAATATTTTTTAAATTAAACTGTTCAAAAGTTATTATTACAACCTAACCCTCTATAGTACTACAAAATTATTCGAGAAAATCCTCGAATGTTGTTCAATGACTGCAATCGTGATTTAACCTTTACTTTATTTGTATATATTTATTAAACCTTTTCTAAATTTGTAGCAATATGTCAAATTTAAATAATCAATTAAATATATTCAAAAATGTTGTAAAAATTAATAGCTTATTATCATGTAGGCATATATTTACATTAACAAGATATAGAGTGTTATTATATTTTATATCATTCATTAAATTAAACTCTTATAATTATTCTAAATCTCATGTTTATAAACTATGTTTGCAAATAAATAATGAACGACATCTTTATATATCAGACAAAAATGTAATTTTAATAAAAAGTTGTTGCACAAAAGTGAACTTTACGTTCAATCAATTATTTGTCGTTTTCTGATCATTTTCTGACATATTTTTCTAAATATTTTGTTTGTCGTACGAAGGGCCGGTGGTACGCCGGGCCGGCGTACCACCTTGAATGCAATGCATGCAAAAAATGCGGGCGCACGCCTTGGGGGGCGCCAAAACGAGATTCGGATATAAAAATTATGATATAGTTTTTTCAATGTTATTCAAGAAATACATAATTTCTTTGTATCTTCTACTAATCTTTGGACAATATTTTTAAAATACTTTAAAACAACGATCTAATACACTATATGAGATAGTAAAGATGACTACATACTGTTCGACCCTTACGATATCTAGAAGCATATCAATTTTGGATATTTTAAATAATGAAAAATTAAATTTAAATCCTACACGAATAACCAGTGTTATGTTTATTAATAAAAGGCTAGAAATTCTTTGGATTTTTGAAGTTTGGATAGAAGACACAACAATTTGGTTATAAGCACCTTCATAACGCTTCGATCTTGTAAATAAATCTAAAATCAATGCATTTTATGCGCTTTTAGATTTTATCTGATTTTTTGTGTACTAAGTAAAGAATTATTGAAGAGTATTTTTTAAAAATAAAGTAAATGTTTTTTAATTTTAATGATAAATTGTTAAAACCCTTAAAATAATAGGATGAGGGGGGGGGGTTGCGCTAGAAAAAATAGGCATGCGGGCACTGAGTACCTAAGGACCGGCCCTGGTCGTACGGTATGTGTATTTTAAGTTATTCTGGAGCGCAGAATATATCGTATATTTTAAGTAAATTATTTTTATAATAATACTCAAATGTAGTTTTTGAAGTTGATTGACTGTTGTTACATATTTAAATAATTAGTTCATTAGATTATTATAAGAAAAATAATTTAGTCGACATGTACAATATTCTGGACTTTAGAACAATTTGAAACCCACATACCGTACGGCAATATTTCTTAGAAAATGTTTAGAAAACGACAAATAGTTCTTAGAATATTAATACAATTGTAACAAAAGTCTATACAATAACTCTACAGAATTTTAAATTAATTATTGGGTTAATATGGGTTAATGTTACATTAGTTTTGCTTTGCACTAGCATTACTAGTATTGGTAAAATTTTAATTGTGGAAAAAAATCTGCACATAATATCATTGACTATAGCATAACAGATGGAAATGAATAAACTCGAATTGATTTCCAGCCCATTTATAATAGTTTGACACCAAAAGCTATAATTAATGATAATAAAAAATGCATCGGTCATTTGATTTTATGAGGGTGTTTTCACGAATCATAAATGATAATGGATAGGAAATAATGATAGATGGAAAGAAATGACAATGGTTGAATAATAATGACTTGATATTTATGACGGTTGCAAATTATCTTATGTTTTGATATTTCGCTTATTTCAAAAACAAATCTGCTTTACATATATAAATGAATGGATATTGAAACAAAGTTATCAAAAAAATCATGTCTCTGACCCTGTAAATATAAAATTAACTAATGGTGCGTTAAGGTAAATTGCTGGTTTTTTCTGCATCATATTTTTAAAGTTTTTAAACGCTTTACATTCTTTGAAAACTGAGAAAAATTGAATTTTGAAATTTTTGAACAAAGTGCACTTTTTCGAAAAAATAATTTTTTATTGATTTTTGAACTTTTTTATCATTTTAATTTTTTTTTTTATTTTGGAGCGCGCCGAAATCTAACAAATAAACATTATACTTAGTGCAAATCATTATACTTGGTTCGGAACCCATAGAAATGAAAACAATATTTGAACTTATCAAAATGTTTATAGAATATCTGATAACTTTATGTGCACATGTCTAAAATTGTATTTCCGAAACTAAAACCTATTGTTAATTGGACCTTCTATTCTCTCAAACACTGAGATTCCATTTTTCGCAATTTTGCCCGTATTTTCAAAACGAATGGACCTGCTTTTGCCAAAAACTAATCAGCCCCAATAGTAGGAATCGATCATTTTTGAATCATCCAAACCGGTTGATACATACACTTACATTCTGATGCTAAAAAGTTCAGAATCTTTTGAAAGATATATAAAAATGTTCGTTTTTGTTTTTTTTTGCGATTACTATAACTTACCCTACGGGAGTAAATAAAATTATATCGTTTAGAATCCCTTAGAAAAATACCTATTACTACTTATTCGTGACACAAATAGCCCCTAGCTTCCTTATTTTCAAATTAAAATGATATTAATAATTTAACGATGCGATAAAATCATCTCAAGATTTATTAACCAATTCAATTAAAATCAGCAAAGTTATATAAAGATGGTTTATTTGATAACATTTTTGTCTATATACTATCTATTTAATTTGAATTTTTAACATGCCAAAAGAGCATTTTGTGTTTTCGCTAAATTCATTTTTCGCCGTTTCGTTCTTTATCGTTTGACATCTAAATAGACAGATGTATGTGCTTGTGAGCCAAAATTTGTTTTGTCGACGTTTTCTTAAAAATGCATAAATCAATTTCAAGAACTCATTTGAATACATTCAATAAAAACTTCTGTCGATAGCGTAACGATCTGCCGAGCCGTTTTTTTAATTAGTTGACATGTGCAAACATTTCCTTCAACGGACTGTCTTAATCCTGCACCATAAAATATCGAAAGATACCAGTTGAAAATCAAGGTGATTAGTTCTTGATAAATATTAATAAACCTTTATTTCGTAATTTAAAAAAAATCTGCAACAACTTTAAAATTTTGAAATTGTTCCACCCGCTTTTGAGAAAACGTTGACGAAAGGTCAAATATCGGCTAACAAACAAAAAGTTTTCCTTCGGAAAGTTGAAAGTTACAAAATTATAAATGTTAATAACGAAATGCTATTAATACTAATAATTAAAACATATTTGACATAATTAACGTCCCGTAGGGTAAGTTATAGTAGGGCCGAAAATCGAAAATGACAATTTTGGCATTTCTTCACGTTTTGAAGGTTTCTGAACATTTTGGCATACCTCAGAAAATATGGATGTGTGTATGGATACAATTTTTGTCGGATCAACCGATTTAAATGTTTCAAAAAGCATTCAATTCCTTTTGATAAGGAAATGTGCTGATTAGTTTTTGGCAAAGGCAGGTTCAGCCGTAACAAAGATACGAAGTAAAGAGTGCAGAAAATAGAAATCGAGTTTTTGAAAAAACGAAACATCCGATTTGAATATACCAAATGAAACCAAAAAACATTCAACTTGTAATGATGAGGAGAAGTGGTCATTAGTTTTTGCCAAAAGCAGGTCCAGCCATTTCGAAGATACGTCCGATTTGAATGATTCAAAAAATTTTTTGCTTTTTTTGACGAAACGATTGCTTTTGAAAAAAAAATTTATTCTCATTTTTTTTTAATTTCCTAAAAATATTTTTGTTTTGAATATCGAAAATAATTTGGATTTCAATTTTAATTCTGGTTAAAGTTCTAAAGCTCACTGATATAGTTCAAATGAATAGTTCTAACTTTGCTATTCAGTTTATATGATTCTTATAAATATTAGACAATGTCCTTTATTAACTCCCGTGGGGTAAGTTATTGTAATTTCTCGACGTTTTGAAGGTTTCTGAACATTTTAGCATACCTCATGAAAAATGGATGTGTGTGTGTGTTTTGTGTGTCCGCATTTTTTCGTTCACGTTTTCGGGCGCACGGATCAACCGATTTGAATGGTTTAAAAAACATTCGATTCCTATTGATAGTGAGATGTGCTGATTAGTTTTTGGCAAAGGCAGTTTTAGTATTTACGGAGATAAATAACAAATAGTGCAGAAAATAGTAATCGAGTTTTTGAGAGAACGGAGCGTCCGATTTGAATGATCTCAAAAACATTCAATTAGTAATTATTGGGAAAAGCACAATGCCATATACCCCTCTAGTTTTAAATTTGAATGATATAGTTTTGTTTGTTCATTTTTCCGTAAACATATATAAGTTACAGAATATATAATAATCTTTTTGAGTACATTTAATTTTCCTCAAATATTTGATTACGGTACGGGAAGTTTCAGCAATTTGCCTTGAGGCACGATGCCAAACATAGCTAGTCCAGATTAAATTTTATTCAAATACATATTTCCGATATTATTTTATAAGAAATCTGACAAAATTAACAATAAATCACGTACTAATAAATGACACTACAGTTTAGAATATAAGAACAGTCTCTAAATGTACAGTGTATAAAGTACTGAATACTAATATCACGCAAAATTATAGACTTATTCAAAACAAATTAAGATTTTGTCGTTTAAAATAAAATACCAACTGTTGTTGGTTTATAAAATAGAACTGTTGTTAAATTTTCGAAATAGCAAGTCGTTTTATCGGGTTTCATCAAATGTCGACTAAATTTGAAATTGATACATCGGTTTGTGAGAAAACATCGACGGATCACATTTGGTCTCGCTACTCAGGCATGTAACAATTTTGGCATTAAACAATTTAGAATGACTTAAAACGCCGAGAAAAAAAATTAACACGCCGGGTTTTCTGTCGGAAACGACCTTTTAGGTATTTGTTACCATAATAATATTTGTAATTCATAATTTACAAAATAAATGATTCTAGTATTTGTTGTTAAAAGATGTGTACTAATGGCAATATTGTGTTAAAGTATTTATAACTGTATAACGCAATTATTATTTGGCAACTATCCGGAAATCCATAATGAACTTGGCGAATGAACTTTATGCTGCAACATTAGGAACCTTGTAAATTTTGTAATTCAGTTTAAAACCTAATGGTGCATGGCATAGTGCCTTGAAGAAAATTGCTGGAACTTCGCGCACCGAAAATTAAAATATTTGAAAAAACTTTAAAGTTTTTTGAAATCATTGAGAAAAATAGATTTTTGTAAAATTTGAATTGAAAAAAAATATGCTTTTTAATTTTTTAATTTAATTAAATATTTTTAATCTTTTTCAAAAATTTTCTCAAAGCAATCAAGCAAAACAGCGCTGCGTTTTAAAAACAAATTATCAAAGCGCGTCATTGGTACGGAACCCATAGAAATGTAAACAAAATTAATATTTATTATTAAAATCTTTTAAAATATCTTATAATTTGTTGTGAATATGTCTAATAATTATTTTTGACAGCCAAATAGTTTTTTAGACTTTTTTGTTGGATGATCTCCGAAACCCGCTTTTCCAAAAATATATTCAGTTCTTCGTTTTATCAATAAAAATAAAATGTTTTTTGAATCATTCAAATTGGAAGCTACGTTATTTCAACGACTGAATTGTAATTTTCAGCACTTTTTGCCTAGTATCTTCGAGAATTTGGACCTGTCTGATTTTATCAAAAACTAACCAGCACGCCTTCCTATCAATACGAATCAAATGTTTTTAAATTATTCACATTGGCCATTCCGTGTTCCCGAAATCATCGACAAATTTTTTATCCGTACTTAAACACACACAGTTTATTTTTATGAAGCATGCCAAAATATTCAGAAATCTTTAAAACGTAAAGATATATAAAAATTTTCGTTCTAGATTGAACCTAAAAGAAATTAGCTAAATTATAAATTTGATTTTTTAATTGCATTAATTATGCAAAGTGAAAAATATTAATCAAAATAAATATATTTATATTATTATTGATAAAAATATATTCTAGTCAGTTCTTTAAATTCTAAAAACACGTTTTCCGTTTATATTAATGTATGTATAGATGCGCTTGTGCAAATGAGAGGATCATAATATAATTTTGTTCTTCAAAGATTTCGAATTGCGATTTTACATAAATAATTTGAAAAACATAAATTATGCAGAATCGTTCGTGAATAAAATGATGAAGTATTTTGAATAGAATTGTTGTTTTTAACATTTTCTACGCGAAATACTTGGACCTGAAGGAAATCTCGAAACACACAAAAATTGAATAAAAATTAAAAAAGTAATGGAATATAGTTAAAAAATATATAAGCTTTTAATTTCAAAATACTTCAGTATAGAAATCATCATAGCCTGATTGTGTACAAAACTAACTAATTGAAAGTGGTATTTTGCCTTAAGGCAAGTTACATGAACTTTCCGAAATGTGTAAATTATCGAATTAATCTATAATAAATCAGTATTTTAATTAATGAGTGTTTTATAAGTATGCCGAGTTGATGTAGGTTTGATAATGTAAGAACTATTGATGATAGTACATTATTGAAAATCGATCACGCGCTCCTAGAACTCGAGAGTATTCTTTAAGAATGCGGACGATTAATCCAAATTTCAATACATTATTATAATTGAGCCACTTTCCGTAGTACTATAATAATTTTGTTGACCAGGTACGCTATTGCCATGACAATTATTAACAAAATCGTCGAGATTTTTTTTAACAATCAATTACAAAGATATAGCCTGGCCGATCTTTGTCCAAAACTAATTAGAACTGTTTCCAGATAATATCTTTCGAATAGAATTGGATCAGAATTTTTGGCTAAAACGCTACTGAAAAATGTTGCAGGAAACGGCTCAGCCGATCGTATTAAAAAACTAACCATAGCGAGTTTTTATCATGTTTTATCGAATGATTTTTAAATTTTTGAAATCAGTTCAGCTGTTTTAGAGAAACATCGATGAAAAGACTAATTTTAACAAACGTCAAAAAAAGCGACTCATTTTTTAATTTTCCGTAGGGTAGTTATAGTAATGGGCCGAAAATCAAAAATATTTTTTTTCTGCATTTCTCAACGTTTTGAAGGTTTCTGAACATTTTGGCATACCTCAGAAAAAATGGATGTGTGTGTGCGTGTGTGTTTTGTGTGCCTGCATTTTTCCGTTCACGCAGATCAACCGATTTGAATGGTTCAAAAAACATTCGATTCCTGTAGGGAGATGTGCTGATTAGTTTTTGGCAAAGGCAGGTTTCGCCGTTACGGAGATAAAGAGCAAAGAGTGCAGAAAATAGAAATCGAATTTTTGAGATAACGGAACATCTGATTCGAATGATCCAAAAAACATTGATTTAGAAATTATTGGGAAAAATGATTATTAGTTTTTGGCAAAGGCAAGCCAAGTCATTTAGAAGATACAGAGCTAAATATACAGAAAATATCAGTTTTTGGGAGAAATAAGCATCCGAATTGAATGATTCAAAAATCTTTTTGCTTGTTTGACAAAACAATTGCTTTTAGAAAAAAAAAATTCATTTCATTTTTTTTTGTATCGAAAATAATTCAGATTTCAATTTTAATTTTGGCTAAAGTTTCAAAGCTCACTTATATACTTTAAATAAATATTTTTGACTTTGTGATTCACTTTAAATAATTCTTATAAATGTTATACAATGTTACAGTATTTATAATATTCTATTTGAAAACATTTAATATTCCTCAAACATTTCGTTACGGTATGGGAAGTTCCAGCAATTTGCCTTAAGGCTCGATGCCTTACGCCACTAGTTTGATGAATTTTTAAAATAACGACTATAGTCGAAGTTCATAAAAATCAGCAAAAAATATTTTTTAACCTGTTAATTACAGGAAAACGGTCCTATCGACTTTTATCAGAAACTAATCAGCACAAATCCCAACAAATATAACGGAAAATCCTGCACTTTTTTGTTAATTACAAAGAAACGCCAGTCCTTTTTTTTTAAATTTTTGAAACAAAGTTAGATAGTTGTTCGTTTGATATGTGTTATTTGTTGCGATATAATTAGAGTCAAATTAGAGATTTGTGCCCAGCCCTACCCTTTTTGCAAAATCGTAAAAAATAAAATAACGTTGTAGAAAATCAAATTCGCCGATTTTATGAATTCGGATCACTTTAAGTAATATTGAATACTGTAACACAAATCTTAGAAAATTGTGGTGTTTGTCTAAAGACGACGTTCCATCAGAGTACTTAATGGAAAATCCGTGTGAAGAAACTGTATAAGACTTTGCGTTAATTAGATTTAAGCTTTAATTAGTTTTTGATAGAAATTTGATAAATTTTGAAGGACGTTTATCCGAAATTAATATTATATCAGCTAAACAATTTTCCTTTCTTTGAATTATAATAATTTTATCAGATGTAAATCATGTTGATTAAATTAAAAATTATTGGCAGCTGCCTCCAACTATCAATAATTGAAAAAAGTTGATACTGCTAGTAAAATACAAGGTTTAGTAAATAAAAATAAAACTAGTTGGTTTGGTATTTAGTCTTGAGGCAAGTTACATGAACTTCCCGATATGTGTAAATAATCGATTTAATCAATAAAAAATAAATTAATTTATGAGTGATTAAAAGTATTCCGAGTGGATTTATTACACGTAATTGAAAACGAATGAACACGTTAATAGGAGTATTTTCTAAATGCAAATTTTCAAAAATCAATATTTTTTCAATTGAACCAATTTCCGTAGGACTTTAGTGATTTATTACGTTTATTAAGACTAAGTACTCTATCGTTATACCAAGTGAATCGTCTAATTTTAATTTTAACAAACGTCAAATAAACTACTCATTTTCTCAAACTTTGATAAATTTTTAAAATTAAACTACTTGTCATAAGGCCGTAATATTTCAGTAAGTTCTATAAGACCATGGTATATATCGCCAAAAAAAGTTCCAGAAACATCGTCTTAATTTTTTTTTCAACAGGTAATTACAAGAAAACGGTTTGGTAGATTTTCACCTAAAACTAATCAGTATCATTCCCAACTAATATCTTTCGAACAGTTTTTGATTTTATAAAATAGATTAGGTAGAATGAGCTTAAATGTGGACAAAAAGTTTAACACTTTTTTCCAAACTTCAAAGAAACGGCTCGGCCGACAAAAGTGACAAGCGATAGTCCTCATTGAGACACATCAAATGGCTTTTAAATTCCTGAATTCCGTTTTTGAGCAATCGTCGATAAAAGGTCTAATTTTGACAAATGCCAAAAAACGATACTAATTTTTGCAAACTTTGACGAATTTTTAAAGCTAAACGAGTTGTAGTAGGGCCGTAATATTTTAGTATGATTTAGAAGACTATGGTATCTACTGTCAATAAAATAATAATAAAAATCGTCGAAAAAAAATTTTTTAACACTTTATTACAAGAAAATGGACCGGCCGATCTTCTCCAAAAACTAATCAGCACGAGCAATATCTTTCGAACGGTTTTTGAATTTTCAAAATCGATTCAGAATTGCGGGCTAAAACGTAGACGAAAATTTTTTAACTTTTTTGCAATTTACAAAGAAACGGCTCGGCCGATCGTCGCACAAAACTCAGAAACGCTCGTCCTCATCTAGATACATCGAATGGCTTTTAAATTTTTGAAAACGTCGATTTACGGCAAAAAATCTGTTCACACACACACACATACTTTTTCCAAATTTGGTCTCATTCAATTCAGAATGGCTTGAAACGTTGAGAAAACATAAAATTAGCAAATCGGATTTTTTTATGAAAACATAAACTTCTCCTTCGGGAAGTTAATTTCAGAATTTACTCAAAAATTTCTTATTAGGTTTTAAAAATCAGAAGCTATTCAAATAAAGTTTTATTATATTTTCTTGCAATTTGGCTGGTTATGTTAAGCTATATGCGTGTTTTTAGCTATATAAAAAAATATTTTCGATTTTTTTGCGATGAACATAACTTAAAAAATATATGTTTCTAAAATTTCTTAAAATAAAGAGGAACAATTTGCAACCTTTCAATTATTATATTATGTGCATAAAATATTATATGCAACCCTTCGACTGTAATGTAATTTGTGTTATGTGCCATGTGTTAATGTCTAAAATTATAATGAATGAAATTCCACGATGTATGAAATATGAGATTTTTATTGCAAAATGACTAACAATGTATGGTTGTACATGATAATGGAATACATACAACTACAAATATATAAATGATAACAAATTTCCAAAACATTTTTCATAAATAATTTTTTGGTTTAAACTGGTTTGGCACATAAAACTTACTTATGTTTTATTTTTACTCAACTTTTTTTAATTTAATGATTAATAGTTTTAGTAATTTCAGACACTACAGGCACGACACTTTGATTACTAAATTGTTTTAGTATTTAGTATAATTAGGTAAAGAAACCGTTTGTACTTTGTTTTAATTCGATTACTGAAAGTATTTAAAAATGTAGATTTTTTCAGACCAACGCGCTTCGTAGCCGAAAGCGATCTGAACACGAAAGTCTACGCATCTACGAGTCTTGAAATCGGATGATAGTCAAGGGGCTGATGCGCCTTACTCTCTTTAACCTCTGTTTAGTCAGCACTGAAATACATGTTTAAACTAGTGGGGCGCATGACATCGTGCCTTAAGGCAAATTGCTGGAACTTCCCGTACCAAAAATTATTATTTTTTTTAAAAACGATTAACATTTTTGAAAAAAAATTACTTCGAAAAAATTAGATTTTTGAGAAACTATAAATTTGACAAAAAAAATACGTTTTTTTGAATTTTTTTTTTTTTTTGAAAAAAAAATGTCTTTATTTTGACATATTTTGGAAAATCTAAACTTTTTTTCAAAGCAATCGTACTGCTTTAACTGCATAAAGACGAAATATCAAAGCGCGTAAGCGCCGCGTCGCCGTCTAACGCGTAAACATTGGTACGGAACCCATAGGAATGTAAACAAAATTTATACTTATTGTTAAAATCTCTATAAAATATCTGATAATTTGATGTGCATATGTTTAATGATCATTTTTGACCGCCATATGGCATTTTTTTTATTTTCTTCATTGGATTTCCGAAACCGCTAGATCTGCCTTTATGAAAATTTGACCAATTCTTCCTCTTGTCATTAATACAAGTAACACTTTCTTTGAATTATTAAAATCGGACGATTTGTTAGTACTTTGCAGTACGTCTCCTTAGTAATACAAATCGAATGTTTTTTAAATTATTCAAATCGGTTGTTCGATGTTCCCGAAATCGTCGACGAAAATTTTTATCCGCACACACACACACACGCACACACACACACATACATAGATCCATTTTTTCTAAGGTATGCCAAAATGTTCAGAAACCTTTGAAACGTAAAGATATATAAAAATTTTCATTTTCGATTTTTTTGCGATTACTATAACTTGCCCTACGGGAAGTTAACAAAATTTATACTTATTGTTAAAATCTCTATAAAATATCTGATAATTTAATGTGCATATGTTTAATGATCATTTTCGACCGCCAAATGGCATTTTTCTCACTTTTTTCATTGGATCTCCGAAACCTCTAGACCTGCCTTTATGAAAGTTTGACCAATTCTTAATCTTGTTAATACAAGTAACACTTTTTTTGAATTATTAAAATCTGACGCTCTGTTCTCTTGAAAACTGTGCTACCATTTTTGGCACTTTTTGCCCCGTATCTTCGGAACGGCTCCTTATCAATACAAATCGAATGTTTTTTAAATTATTCAAATCGGTTGATCGGTGTTCCCAAAATCGTCGACGAAAATTTGTATTTGCACACACACTCGCACACACACACACACATACATCCATTTTTTCTAAGGTATGTATCGCAAAATAATCAGAAATCTTTGAAACGTAAAGATATATAAAAATTTTCATTTTCAATTTTTTTGCGATTACTATAACTTGCCCTACGGGAAGTTAAAAAACTAGTGATGCATGGCATCATGCCTCAAGGCAAATTGCTGGAACTTTCCGTACCGTATCTTAACATTTTTGAATGATTTCATTTTTTTTTGAGAATTGTTAACATTTTTTCAAAACCATCGTATGCGTTCGCATCTAGGTAAGAAACCCATTAAAATATGAAAAAATGTACTTTTCATTAAAATCTCTAAAAAATAACTGATAATTCGATGTGCCTGTGTCTAATGATCATTTTTGACTGCCAAATAACACTTTGTAAGTATTTTATTGGTTCTACGAAGCCGCCAATCCTACCAGTCTAAAAATATAGTCAATTCTTCATTCTGTCAATACAAGTAAAATGTTTTATGAATAATTAAAACCAAGAGCTTCGTTCTCTCAAAAACTGAATTTACTTCTATGAAACTTTGTGCCCCATCTTTGAAACGGCTGGACCTACTTGCGCCAAAAACTAATCAGCACATCTCCATATCAATAGAAATCGAATGTTTTTTTGAATCATCAAAATCGGTTGATTCGTGCACTCGAAATCATGGACGACGCATTATATCGAAACATACATACATACATACACACATGCATCCATTGTTTTTTAGAGTATGCCAAAATGTTCAGAAACCCTTGAAACTGCAGTTTCAATTTCATGAATTTTAACTTTTTTTTCAGAAATACATAAAGATTCCTATGAGCTAAATTGACATATTGAATTTTAACTTGAAATGATTTTTTTTTTATTTTTGATAATTTTGCGGTTACTGTAACTTAGCTTAAGAAAATTTGAAAATAAGTAAAATATTCAATAAATTCTGTCAAAATATAGGGTTTATAAATATGTTCTATTGTACTGTTGCGTATAATACTGATTTAACTATTAACTTTTGTGATATATTCAATTTTGACTAGTTTTAAGCAATTTGATTAATAATATGATATAATAATTTGTATCTGCTTAGGAAATATACATAATTTGTGATTAAAGTATAATCCTTAAAGAACTCAGTAAGATTTACAAAATACAGTTTATAAGTGCCTTTACAAAATTTAGTTTTTCAAGCTTGTTAAGAACTTTTTTAAATTTTATGAGTTTGGACCAAGTTGTCTTATATATCTTTTAGTGATCTAATAATTAGTGAATCTTTTCTTAGTGTAACCTAAAAAAACTTACAAAATTAAATATGCTTCAACAGATATAAACGATGTAGATTGTGTCGATATCCACATAAATAAAAGTAAAATATTGAAATTATTAGAAAACGTCTTAAGCTGATTTCAATAGTTTCATATTGTACAAAGTTGACTGATAAAAGACACATTTATTTATTGCATTATTTATATTTTTCAATCTGTTTATATAAATTAATTAGTCTATTTTAATAAAATGAACAAAAATAAATCTGCTTGAATATTATTCAATAGCAGTAAAGTCTTTTGATAATCTAACCATCTACTACAAATATCTTTTAACAAATGATTAAAATTAATTGTACATCGACCACCTCATTATTTGAGCGCAAAGTGGGAGCAAATGCGAATACGAAAATAATTATCTCTGTGTTTAAATTGTATTGTTTCCATTCGGAAAGTTACGATTTACTTACGAATGCTATGATTTATGTTCAGAAAATATTCCGGGATTATTTGAAGAAAATTCGGTACACACTTAAATTTTTGCCCCGTATCTTCGGAACGGCTGGACCTGCCTTCACCAAAAACTAATCAGCACGTCTCCTTATCAATACAAATCGAATGTTTTTTAAATTATTCAAATCATAATTGAATGTCATAAAGAAAGTGAATGTCATATTAATACTAGTGAGTATTAGTTGTACATGCATGTACAAACTATTATGGAGATCATATTAATTTTAGGTTTCTTATATATTATTTTGAAGTCGATATACCGGTTGGAAGCTTTTAATTTAAAATTCTGTGCAAATTATCTTAATTTTACAGCATCTTTTCCTGAAATAAATACATTAGAATAAAGTATATAATCTGTAGGCTAAGGCGAGGTACAAAAGTCCTATTTCACTTTGAGCAATCACCAAACCAATGACATCATAACAAATAACACATATCAAACGAACAACTATCTGACTATGTTCAGTAAAACTCCCAGCCAGTTCATCATTGTATAAATGCATTTTTATGTTGTTTTTCAAATATTTGTAACCTGGTCATTTCTATCCTATAAGCGGGGTAAACTGTGACGGCAAGCGGGCAAACAGGTTTCATGTTTTATTTTATTCTTAAAGGCATTTTACAAAATAATAGCTACACTATTCAATCAATGCAAAAATAAACTTTCATTTTTGCCAGAGATAACACGGCATATGACCTTGATATGACCTTGATCTGGATATTTTGTCAGAAATATTCATCAGCAGAGTTGCAATATTTATCTAATTTACCTTTTGTGAAGAGCTTTTTTAACTCAATTTACTTTTTATTGACTATATTTTTTATTTTTTCCACCTTTGTCAAGGTAGAAGCTGGTCCTTTTTACCATATCAAAATGTAAACTTTCATAGTGGTTGTATAAAAAAAACTGTTGAATCTAACTTAAACTAGTGGTGAATGGCATTGTGCCTTAAGACAATTACTATATGTTCCCGTACCATATTGAAATATTCAAGGAATATTGAATGTTTTCAAATAGAATATTATAACTAGTGGGGTGTATGGCATCGTGCCTTAAGGCAAATTTCTGGAACTTCCCGTACCGTAACGAAATGTTCGAGGAATACTGAATGTTTTCAAATAGATTATTATTAATATTGTAACATTGTCTAATATTTATAAGAAATATATAAAATTATTTGTTTAAAGTAATATTAGAACTATGTTTGTGAACTTAGTCAGAATTAAAATTAAAATCTGAATTATTTTCGATATACAAAAAAATTTTTTTTGAAAAAAAAAGTTGAAACAATTTTTTTTTCCAAAATCAATTATTTTGTTAACACAAGCAGAAAGTTCTGCGAATCATTTAAATCGGACGCTTAGTTCTCTCAAAAACTGCCATTTTTTATATATTTAGCTCCGTATCTATGAAATGACTGGCCAAATGGCCAAAAACTAATAAACACTTCTCCCAATCATTATACTAATTGAATGTTCCTTAGATCATCCAAATCGGATACTCCGTTCCCTCAAAAACTCGATTTCTATTTTCTGCACTCTTTGCTCCGTAACTCCAAAACGGCTGGACCTGCCTTTGCTAAAAACTAATCAGCTCTTCTCCTTATCAATAGGAATCGAATGTTTTTTGAACCATTCAAATCGGTTGATCCGTGCGCCCGAAAACGTGACTGTAAATTTGTATCCATCCATACATACACACACACACATACACACATACATCCATTTTTTCTGAAGTATGCCAAAATGTTCAGAAACCTTCAAAACGTCGAGAAATGTAAAAATTTTTAATTTCGATTTTCAACCCATTACAATAACTTACCCTACGGGAAGTTAAAAAAGAGTGCGCGTAAGGTTCATTCGCGATTGAAGTTAAACTTATTTGCTGCTGTACAAAGTAATATGGTAACACTCGTGAAGCATACATTTATTAGTGTCAACCATTATACACATTTATATAAAGATAAGCTATAAATTATATATTTATAATCAATATAGCCTTAAAAATATGTATAATATTTAGAAACAATAATGTAATTAAAGTCATACTTCAAATATGATATGATCGGTTTGTCATTGTAATTAGAAATGAAACTTTATTAGAGAAATAAAGTAATTGCTGTATAATAAATTCTATAATATTCGTTTACACTGTGAATTATGTTAAACAACGTCTAAACAAATATTGTGTTTGCAACTTCACTCATCATATAATTGTGTTTGAAGAACTTCATGTAAATAAAATTAACATACATTCATTGACTGCTTGTACTTTTTTACTTTTTCGCTAACGATATAATCTCATTCTTTAAACAACTGTAATATCTGTCTTGCCTAAAAATATTTTCTATTTTAATAACTTCAAAAATTTATAGAAACTACGAATAATATAGAAATAATTTTTATCAATAAACTTACGTTTAGTACACGGCACAAATGTTTAATTTGTTTTATTATTTTCAAGGAACAGGGAAAAATAGTCTTCTGATTCAGGCATTTTTCATTAAATCAAGATTTGTACTAAAATATAACTTTAAAATGTTTATTTATCTATGTCGATTTCTTTGTTGATATCGGTACGCATACAACGTTGATGCCGGTACGCATACAACGACAGATCTCTATTTACATACTTATCACAATCCGCCCGTATAGAAATGATATCATCGAGAGCGAATGACGAATCATTAGCACTCTACTCGGCTTTAGCGCACTTCCGTTGCATTTGTACGGATTTACACCCTAGTCGCACCTAAAAAAGTTTTACTTCAATAATGTAAGTATCATTATTCTTATTTTATAAGAAGTAAATAATTAAATCGTAATCAATCGGATTTAAAATGAAGATCATTCTCTAGTACTTTTAAGTATGTATTATATTAAATAAACTGAATTTCAAAGTTAAAATTATTCATTTGAAGTATATAAGTTTTGAGACTTCAACTAGAATTAGAATTTAAATTCGAATAATTTTTTGACATTGAGAATTTGAAAATTTGAAAATTGAAAAAGAAAAGAAAATTGAGATAAAAAAAATTCTTTACCCAAAAGAAATCGTTTTGTCAATCCAAGCAGTTTTTTTTAAATCATTTAAATCGGTTGCTTAGTTCTTTCCACTTTGTACTTATTTATCTATGGTTCTTTCAAAAACTGCCATTATTTGCGCATTTAGCTCTACATTTACGACTGACGTGCTTTTGCCAAAAACTAATTACACTTTTTCCCATCATTACAAATCGAATGTTTTTAGACCATTCAAATCGGTTGATCCGTAACTGTTAAAAACTGACATATTTAACACCTTTTGCTCTATATCTCCGAAGCCTAAAAAACTAATCAGCACGGCTCCTCATCAACAAGAATCGAATGTTTATAAAATTATTCAAATCGGTTAATCCGTACGCCCGAAATCGTCAAGAAAAATACACACACGCACACGTACATCCACCTTTTCTGAGATATGCCAAAATGTTTAAATTTTAAAGTGCCTGTAAAACGTGAAAATATGCAAAAAATTTCATTTTTGATTTTTGGTCTATTACTTATAATTTACCCTACGGAAAGTTAATTAACAATACATTTTATTAAGCAATTGAATAATGTATGCTTAAAAATTTAAATAAAGTATCGAAAGCTAAATACCAGTGCTCAAAATTAAAAAAACTAAAACCGAAAGGTAATACTTTTTTATGGATTTTCAAACATAGCCGTTTTTTGCCGATAGCAAAGCTGTTCTAATGATCATTTTTGACCGCCAAATAGCATTTTTTGAATTAATTTTTATTGTATCTTCAAAACCGCTGCAACTGCCGTACCAAAAATTTAATCAATTGAATCATTCAAATATTGGACGCTCAGTTATCTTAAAAACTGAATTGGGAGAAATGTTGGCACACTTTGCGCCGTATCTTCAAAACGACTGGATTTTTCTAAAAAATCGAAAAGTAATTTTTTTACATATTTGTACGTTTTAAAAGTTTTTGAACATTTTGGCATGCTTTTAAAAAAATGATGTGTTTATCTGTGTGTATGTGTTTGGCCATTACTATAACTTGCCCTACGGGAAGTTAAAAAGTTCGATATTTTCCGACTAGCCTTAAGGCACGATGCTATGCGCCATTAGTTTAAATTAATTTTCTTTGTTATTTGTTATTTTTTGCATCTTTGCCAAGATAAAGGTTCAGTTGATCATTTTTACCCTATCCAAAACTGGTGAATCTAACCTATATATATATATATATATATATATATATATATATATATATTATAATTATTATTTTCAAGGTAAAAGAAATAAAGTTTGTTTCTTGCTATTTTGATTGACATACTGTTATTAGACTTTTCTTTGATTGACATATTTTTCTTGATTCAAGGATTTTCAACAAAATAATTACTTAAAAATCAATCGAAGGGATGATAAATGACAAGGTGTTTACCATCGATCTTCTAACTTTATGAAACATAATAACTAGTGGTGTATAGCATCGTGCCTTAAGGCAAATTGCTGGAACTTCTCGTACCGTAACGAAATGTTCGAGGTATATTAAATGTTTTCAAATAGATTATTATAGATACTGTAACTTATATATGTTTACGGAAAAGTAAAGAAACAAAACTTAATCAATCAAATTTAAAATTAAGGATATTGTATAATAGTTATAAGAATTATATAAACGAAAGTGAAAAGTTAAAATTATTTATTTGAAGTTTATAATTGAGCTTTAGAACTTTAGCTAAAAAAACATAAAATTCGAAATATTTTCAATATTCAAAAAAATATTTCTTTAAAAAAAAAATCCGCAAAATCATTTGTTTCAACAAAGCTTTGTTAACACAAGCAGAAACTTTTTTGAATCACTCAAATCGGATGCCTAGTTCTCTCAAAAACTGCCATTTTTTGCACATTTAGCTCAGTATCTTCAACACGGCTGGATCTGCTTCTGCTAAAAATTAATCACAACTTCTCCCCATCATCACGAACTGAATGTTTTTTAGATCATTTAAATCGGATGCTCCGTTATCTCAAAATCTCGATTTCTATTTTTGGCACTCCTTGCTCTGAATCTCCGTAACGGCGGGACCTGCCTCTGCCAAAAACTAATCAGCACATCTCCCTATCGGTTGATCGGTGCGCCCGAAAATGCGGAGATACAAAACACACATCCATTTTTTCTGAGGTATGCCAAAATTTTCAGAAACCTTCAATACGTGAAGATATGCAAACATTTTCATTTTCGTTTTTCGGCTCATTACTATAACTACCCTACGAGAAATTAAAACATATTTTTTAGTGTTTTTAATAAAATTTGATATGGTGGCAGAGTTCATGTATTAAAGTTTAATGATTAAACGAACACGAATTATATAAATTTATTATAATTGGTTATAATGGGTTATGCTCGTAGGACATAAGTATGTTTTTGTTGACCATAGTTTATATTTTTACAGATATTACAAGTTGCTTGAAAGATAATGCTTATGCAATTAAAGATTTTTTATGCTACCGCAGTTTCTAGAATTTATTCGAACGTCCTGGAGTATAGATAAAGATGATCATGGGAGATTGCTCCTATAAAGATCGTTTCGTGGCGATACGACCGAGGTAAAGTAAAACCACTTTTTCATTTTCCCGAGCACAATATTAAAACTGTGGAAATGGAAAATCCATTTATCGAGATAAACTACCCCTTGTGACTTGTATAAAATTGTATTTTCTTTACAGAACACGCCATTATAAGAAAAATAAGCTCATTTTATTTTCTCTATTCATGATGGATTTGAAAAGAATTTTTGAAAATACTGGGAAAATAATTTAATCACAATTTTGATAACAGTTGAATTCATAAATAAAATGATTAAAACATTTCATGAACATTATAAAATACATATCGTGGTTCAAAAATTAAGCAGTTTAAGATTTTCTACAAAAATTTACGTTTCTTGAAATAAGTATATATTTTAATCTCTCATATTTATTTCAATCAACAGTAAATATCTAAAATGCCAATTTAGAAATAATTTTAGAAAAACAACGCTAATAATATGATAAGCAATTACATGATTATTAAAAGATATAAATAAGATATAATTACAATAATCATTTTATTTGAAAGAAGGAAATGAATTGTGAATAGTTATACCACATCGTTTTCGGTAGAAATATTTCAACTAATTTTGACTTATTTCAAGGCTTTTTAGTTTTGCACATACAAACCTATGTGTGTTTAATCATGTGACAAACGACATTACTTGATAATTTTAGAATTTATTCTATTCCTAATTTAGGTTTTTGTGTGTGTTTTTTTATAAAACAATATAAATATAATTATTATAAACAATAATTAAGTCATCTCTTGATTCGAAAAAGACAAAAGTTTGGGTTGTAATATTTTGAACATCTACTTACTTCACAAAGGTTTTGATATCTTTGTTAATTTCCCGAAGGAGAAGTTTATGTTTTTATCAAAAAATCTGATTTGCTAAGTTTATATGTTCTCGATATTTCAAGCCATTCTGAATCGAATGAGACCAAATTTGAAAAAAGTACGTGTGTATGTGTGTGTGCGTGCGTGAACAGATTTTTTGTCGTAAATCGACGTTTTCTCGATTTACTTTGTGCGACGGTAGCAGAAAAGTAAAAAATTTTCGTCCGCGTTTTAGCTTGCAATTTTGAATCGATTTTGAAAATTCAAAAACCGTTCGAAATATATTGGTTGGTTTTCGACCTAATTAGTTTCTGGTAGAGATCGGCCGGACCGTTTTCTTGTAATAAAATGTAAAAAAAAATTTTTCGACGATTTTTATGTTTTTTTTTGACAGTAGATACTATAGTCTTATAGATGATTATAAAATATTACGGCCCTACTACAAGTTGATTGGTTTTAAAAAAAATTCAAAATTTGCAAAAATTAATATAGTTTATTTGACACTTGTCAAAATTAGACCTTTCATCAATATTTTCTTAACGATTTCAGAAATTTAAAGCCATTTCATGTATTTCAATTAGAACTATCGTTTATCAGTGTTGTGCGATGATCTGCCAAGCTGTTTCTTTGTAATTTGGAAAAAAGTGTTAAACTTTTCGTCCCCATTTAAGCTTATACTACTGAACCAATTTTAAAAAATCAAAAACTGTTCGAGATATATTAGTTGGGATTGATACTGATTAGTTTTAGGTGAAAATCTACCGAGCCGTTTTCTTGTAATTAACTGTTGAAAAAAAATTTTAAGCCGATTTTTATGGAACTTTTTTTGACGATATATATCATGATCTCATAGAACTTACTAAAATATTACGATCTTACGGCAAGTAGTTTAATTTTAAAAATTCATCAAAGTTTGAGAAAATGAATAGTTTTTTTGACATTTGTTAAAATTAAAATTAGACGATTTACTTGGTATAATAATGAAGCACATGGTTTTAATGAACATACTAAACCATTAAAGTCCTACAAAAACTGGTTCAATTACAAAAAATGTTGATTTTTGAAAATATATTTTTATAAATACTCTGAGTTAACGTGTTCGTTCGTTTTCAAATATGTGTAATAAATCCACTCGGAATACTTTCAATCACTCATAAATTAATTTATATTTTATTGATTAAGTCGATTATTTACACATATCGGAAAGTTCATGTAACTTGCCTCAAGGCAAAAAACCAATACCAATTAGTTTATTGCATCCTTTGCGCTCTGTTCTAATCGGATAGACCTGTCGCAAAAACGAAGTAGTGATTTCGGTTAGTATGAACCGAATGTTTTTTGAATCATTCAAGTCAGTTGATTTATACAATCGGAATTGTCAAGAACAATCATTTGAACTATACATGAAAACATTAAAAATTAAAAAAATGTACGAAACCCAAAAAAATGAAACAAGAATTGTACTCATTATTAAAACCTCTATCTAATATCTGATAATTTGATGTGCTATGCCTAAATATCATTTCTCACCAGCCTATGCCTGAAGAAAAAGAAGCTAAAGGAGCTGCTGGAAAAAGTACATTGAACACAATTCGTAAAAAAAGCTAAAGCTGCTAGAGAGATAAGAGCATAGGAAAGGAGCAGAAAAGCTTTTAATGGAGACAGCTGCAACGAAAGGGATTGAAATGGTGGCAAGGCATTGGAAGATAGTGCATTGGTGAAGTTTGATATTGAATAAGTATTTTATATCTTTCCACTTTCAATAAATACTGTCTATAACAACGCAAAACTAATTATTACCACCTTTGCTTATTTTACAGCTATAAGATCAAACCATTGAAAAGATCAAATGAAAATCTTGGATATCAAATTTCCATGGAAGCATTTTTTGCAATCTGGGCGATTAAGTTGGAGTCGAGTGCATTGAAGGCGAGTGCGTTGATAAAAAATTCTTTGAGAAAGAAAGCATTGAACAAGAGTGTGTTGTACAAAAATGCGTTGAATAACAGTGCGTTGAACAAAAGTGCGTTGATCTGAAATGCGTTGATAAAATGCGCGTTTGAGGGCGTTTTTGAATATTCCTTTGGGGAAAAAAATGCGCTGAGGAAAAAAATGCAATCATGACTATTGGTGCGCTAAATTTATTGAAGAAAAGCTTGAGATAGAAAGACGGATAGGTAAAAATTAGGCGACAGGGAGCTCAAATAATGCTGGAAAAAGTACATTGAACACAATTCGTAAAAAAAGCTAAAGCTAGAGAGCTAGAGAGATAAGAGCATAGGAAAGGAGCAGAAAAGCTTTTAATGGAGACAGCTGCAACGAAAGGGATTGAAATGGTGGCAAGGCATTGGAAGATAGTGCATTGGTGAAGTTTGATATTGAATAAGTATTTTATATCTTTCCACTTTCAATAAATACTGTCTATAACAACGCAAAACTAATTATTACCACCTTTGCTTATTTTACAGCTATAAGATCAAACCATTGAAAAGATCACAATGAAAATCTTGGATATCAAATTTCCATGGAAGCATTTTTTGCAATCTGGGCGATTAAGTTGGAGTCGAGTGCATTGAAGGCGAGTGCGTTGATAAAAAATTCTCTTTGAGAAAGAAAGCATTGAACAAGAGTGTGTTGTACAAAAATGCGTTGAATAACAGTGCGTTGAACAAAAGTGCGTTGATCTGAAATGCGTTGATAAAATGTGCGTTTGAGGGCGTTTTTGAATATTCCTTTGGGAAAAAATGCGCTGAGGAAAAAATGCAATCATGACTATTGGTGCGCTAAATTTATTGAAGAAAAGCTTGAGATAGAAAGACGGATAGGTAAAAATTAGGCGACAGGGAGCTCAAATAATAAGGAGAAGAAAAATTAAAGATACCTTGTCAAGCGGAGTGGAAAAGTTTGCTTTATTGGAAATATGCAAAGACATGTCCGTTGATATTCCTAACACTTTCCCAAATTTTTACGCCAATTTAATGCATCTATTTATCTACATCCATTTATGTAAATCATAATAATAACTAGTGGGGCGCATGGCATCGTGCCTTAAAGCAAATGGCTGGAACTTTCCGTACCAAAAATATTTTTTTTTAAAAAGATTAACATTTTTGAAAAATATAGATTTTTGAGAAACTATAAATTTTTGAAAAAAAAAAATTCGGTAAAAAGACTTTTTGAAAATAAATGTTTTCTTCATTTTGAAATATTTTGGAAGTTTTGAATTTTTTTTCAAAGCAATCATACTGCTTTAACTGCATAAAGACAAAATATCAAAGCGCGTAAGTGCCGCGTCGCCGTCTAACGGATGAACATTGGTACGGGACCCATAAGAATGTAAACAAAATTTATACTTATTGTTAAAATCTCTATAAAATACCTGATAATTTCATGTGCTTATGTCTAATTATCATTTTTGACCAAATTTTGCCAAATGACATTTTTTTTTACTTTTTTCACTAGACCTGCCTTCATGAAAATTTAATCAGTTGTTCATCTTGTCAATACAAGTAAAATGTTTTTTGAATTATTAAAATCAGACACTCCTTTCTCTTAAAAACTGAATTACCGTTTGTGGCACTTTTTGCCTCGAATGTTTTTTGAATAATTGAAATCGGTTGAACCGTGTTTCCGAAATCGTCGACGAAAATTTGTATCCGTACACACACGCACACACACATACACACACATACATCTAAAATTTCATTTTCTATTTTTTTGCGATTACTATAACTTACCTCTCTCGTACAGTATCCGACTCTAGTCCCAAGCATCGATTATTTAACGCAACTGATTTTATCGTTAGTGTTAGTTTTGACATTGTTTAAAATAGAACAAATAAAATTATTAAAACTAGTTGGTTTGGTATTTAGCCTTGAGGCAAGTTACATGAACTTTCCGATATGTGTAAATAATCTACTTAATCAATAAGAAATAGATTAATTTATGAGTGATTAAAAGTATTCCGAGTGGATTTATTACACATCATTGCAAACTAACGAACGAACACGTTAACTCGGAGTATTTTCTAAAAGCAAATTTTCAAAAATCAATAATTTTAATTAATCAATAATTATAATTGAACCAGTTTCCGTAGGACTTTAATGGTTTACTATGTTCAAGACCAAGTACACTATTGTTATACCAACTAAATCATCTAATTTTATTTTTAACAAACGTCAAAAAAACTACTCATTTTCTCAAATTTTGATGAATTTTTAAAATTAAACTACTTGTCGTAAGGCCGTAATAATTCAGTAAGTTCTATAAGACCATGATATATTATATATCGATAAAAAAAAGTTACATAAAATCGGCCTAAATTTTTTTTAACAGTTAATTACAAGAAAACGGCTCGGTAGATTTTCACCTAAAACTAATCAGTATCATTGCCAACTAATATCTTTCAAACAGTTTTTGATTTTTTAAAATCGGTTCGGTAGTATGAGCTTAAATGTAAACGAAAGGTTTGACACTTTTTTCCAAATTACAAAGAAACGGCTCGGCCGATCGTCGCACAAAACTAAGAAACGATAATCCTCATCGAGATACATCAAATGCTTTTTAAATATCTGAAATCGGTTCAGGCGTTTTTGAGCAAACGTCGATGAAAGTTCTAGTTTTGACAAATGCCAAAAGGACCATACTAATTTTTGCAAACTTTGACGAATTTTTAAAGCTAAACCAGTTGTCGTAGGGCCGTAATATTTTAGTATGATCTAGAAGACTATTGTATCTACCGTCAAAAAAATAATCATAAAAATTATCGATTTTTTTTAACTTTATTACAAGAAAACGGCCCGGACGATCTCTACCAAAAACTAATCAGCACGATTCCCAACCAATATCTTTCAAACGGTTTTTGAATTTTCAAAATCGATTCAGAATTGCGGGCTAAAACGTAGACAAAAAAAATTTCACTTTTCTGCGAATTATAAAGAATCGGCTTGGCCGATCGTCGCCAATTGACAAACAATAGTCCTCATCGAGATACATCGAGTGACTTTTAAATTTTTGAAATCGATCCAGCCGTTTTCGAGAAAACGTTGATTTACGGCAAAAAATCTGTTCACATATACGCACACACACACATACTTTTTTCAAATTTGGTCTCATTCGATTCAGAATGGCTTGAAACGTCGAGAAAACATAAAATTAGCAATTCGGATTGTTTTATGAAAACATAAACTTCTCCTTCGGGAAGTTAATAAAAGTAAGCTCAGAATTTTTCATCAAAATTCAACGAAAGACGCTCACAAAGAAGACGATAATTAACCATTTATCAAGCTATATGATAACTGGGCTACTAAAATGACTATTATAAAATAAGTATTTGCAAGGACGATAAAAACTAGTGGTTTATGACATCGCGGCTAAAGGCAAATTTCTAGAACTTTCCGTACCGAGCAATATTAAATGTTTTCAAATAGATTATTGTAAATACTGTAATTTTCATTCTTTTTATTTTATAGTTGAAATGTAAGAGCTTATAAATTGAATAACGGCGTTTGTATATGTATTACAAAAAGTAAACAAAACATAATCAATCGGATTTAGAATGAAGGACATTGACTAATATTTATAAGAATTATATTGCAAATGAGTTAAAATTATTTTTTAAAGTATATAAATGAGCTATAGAATTTAAAATTAAAATCCGAATTATTTTTGATACATAAAAAAACTGAATAAAATAAATAAAAATAAAATATACATAATAAAAGTAATTTTGAAATAAAAAAAATCCCCAAAAGCAATTGTTTCGTCAATACAATACGTAATACAATTGAAGTTGTATGAATCATTCAAATCGAATGCTAGGTTCTCTCAAAAACTGCTATTGTTTGCACATTTCGCTCTGTATCTCCGAAATGGTTAGGCCTGCCATTGCCAAAAACTGATCAGCACATCTACCTATCAATAAAAATCGAATCCTTTTTTAACCATTAAAATTGGTTGAACCATGCGCCCGAAAACGTGTACGAAAAATTGCGGACACACAAAACACACACACACCAATTTTTTCTAAGGTATGCCAAAATGTTCAGAAACCTTCAAAATGCAAAGATAAGCAAAAAATTTAAATTGTGATTTTTGGACAATTACAATAACTTATCCTACGGCAAGTTAATAAAAAAGCGATTCAAATAACAAAACAAAAATTAAGAGCGATCAACCCTTACTACTTGGAATACAATACAGATGTTGTATGTTCTCCGCCATTCTGAATGTCAATATAAAACTTTATAATGATCGCTCAAGGCGTTTCGGTAGAGTCTTGTCGAAAACATCATGACACGGGCATTTCTATATTTATAAAAATAAATTTTCTGTGAACGCTCAAGTTTTTGTAATTTGTTTTAGCAATTTTTTGTGCAATTATTAATAGCTTTTTACCTTCACGCAAGGATATTATTATAATCATCATTATAATAAGTTATTATAATCGTCCAAAAATCGAAATTGAAATTTTTTACATTTCTTCATGTTTTGAAGGTTTCTGAACATTTTGGCATAACCCAGAAAAAATGGATGTGTGTGTGTATGTATGTATGGATACAATTTATCGTCCACGTTTTTGGGCGCACGGATCGATTTGAATGGTTCAAAAAACATTCGATTTCTATTGATAGGGAGATATGCTGATTAGTTTTTGGCAAAGGCGGGTCCAGCCGTTTCGGAGATACGGAGCAAAGAATGCAGAAAATAGAAATAGAGTTTTTGACATATCTGAGCATCGGATTCGAATGATCCAAAAAACATTCAATTCGTAATGACGGGGAGAAGTGGTGATTAGTTTTGTCAAAAGCAGGTCCAGTGGTTTTGAAGATACAAAGCAGAATGTGCAAAAAATGCCAGTTTTTGAGAAAACTAAGCCTTCGATTTGAAAGATTCAAAAAACTTGCTGCTGCTTGTTTTAACAAAACAATTGCTTTTGGAGAAAAAAAAATTGTTCAATTTTTTTTAAAAAAAATTTTTTTTTAGAATTTTTTTTTTGTATATCGAAAATAATTCAAATTTTAATTGTAATTCTGACCAAAGTTCTAATGTACTTTAAACAAATATTTTCAACTTTGCAATTCAGTTTTTATAATTCTTATAAATATTAGACAATGTTACACTATTTATAAAAATCTGTTTGAAAACATAATATTTCTCGCACATTTTGTTACGGTACGGAAAGTTCTAGCAATTTGCCTTAAGGGACGATGCCATATACACCACTAGTTAGTTTTGAAAATGATACTTTTTTAAACGAACTAGAGATAAATTGATTTTTCAATTGGTTTATTATCGTCGGGCACGTGTGGAATTTATTATATGGCATTGACTTCAAGTTGATATTTCACGACCCACGTAAGACAAGTTATTTTTTCGCCAGATAATCTGATAGCTAATTTCATATTAGTTGAATTGTTTTTCTCGATATTTTATATTATTCTGAATTGTGTGAAACCAAAGCTATATTTCGAAAATTTAAAAGCCATTTCATAAAACTCAATAAAACTTTCATTGATTGGCCAATTTTGAACAAAGAAACTATTCGATACATATCAATTTGTGATTTATCGTTTTCAAGCTAGGCCACATCATCATAATTATTTTTTTGTAATAATTTAAAGATACTTTTGGACACTAATAAAGTTTAATGTTGAAACAAACATAATTAAAAAATATAGACCCGCGACAAGTTGTTTGATTATAAAAATTCATTAAAATTTGTAATAATGGGCCACGCTGTTAAGACATGCACCATGTATAATTCGTTCTGTGTTTTCAGTGATTACCGTTGACATCTATAATTAGTTAAATTGTAGTTTCAGAACACGAAATAGTATAAATTAGTGTTAATAAATTGAGTTCAACTAGTGGTGCATGAAAGTGTGCTTTCAGGGAAATTGGAACGTTTTGTACAATAAATAAACCTTCAAGCACAAAAATAATCAATAATCGATTAATAAACTATTAATAACAATTGTTCTAGAGATTTTTGATTATAATATTATGAATACTATAACTTTTATCAAATAGTAAGTAAATAAAAACAAATTGATATGTTTTATGCACTATAGTAAAATAGGGTGTTATAGCGCTTATAAAATTTCTAGGCATCCAATTACTTAAAAACTGCTACAAACATATTCATTCCATAGTAGTACATTAGAGTGTACCTACCAAAGTGGGTTAAAATGGCCTTCTATCGATATATTTATAACTTCCCGTAGAGTAAGTTATAGTAATCGCAAAAAAATCGAAAATGAAAATATTTATATATCTATAGTTTTAATGATTTCTCAACAATTTGGCATATGGCGTGTGTGGATTCAAATTTTGGTCGACGATTTCGAAAACACCGATCAACCAATTCAAATAATTCAAAAAACATTCGATTCCTATTAATGAGGAGACGTGCTGATCAGTTTTTGGCAAAGGCAGATCAAGCCGTTTTGAAGGTACGGGGCAAAAATTGCCAAAAACGCTAACTCAGTTTTTAAGAGAACGGATCCTCCGATTTTAATAATTCAAAATACATTCTACTTGTATTGACAAGATGAAGAACAAATTAAATTTTTGAGAAGGCAGGTCTAGTGGTTTTGGAGATTTGATAAAAAAAGTTAAAACAAAAGGCATTTAGCGGTCAAAAATGATCACTAGACATATGCACATCAAGTTATTAGATATTTTATGGATGTTTTAATAATACGTTTATATTTTGTTCACATTTCTATGGGTTCTGTACATCGTTTGTCCATTAGATGGCGATGCGGCGCTTACGCGCTTCTAAGGTTAAAAAATCTTTATTTACCTTCCACATGTGAAAATCTTATCCTAATTTTTCCTCCACGTTTTCGGGCGAACTGATTTGAATGGTTCAAAAAGCATTCAATTTTTATTGATAGGAAGATGTACTGATTAGTTTTTGGCAAGTGCAGAAAATAGAAACGGAGTATCCAATTTGAATTATTCAAAAAATATTCAATCTGAATTGGTAGGAAAAAGTGATGATTAGTTTTTAGTAAAGGCAGGTCCAGCAGTTTTTGAGAGAACTAAGCATCCGATTTGAATGATTAAAAAAACACTCTGCTAGTTTCAACAAAACTATTGCTTTTTGAAAAAATGTTGTTTGTTTCAAAAATGTTTTTTTTCATTTTTTTTCATTAGATTTCAATTTTAATTCTGGCTAATGTTCTAAAGTTCACTTATATACTTTGAATAAATAATTTTAACCTTGTAATTCAGTTTATATGATTCTTATAAATAAATATTAGACAATGTTACAGTATTTGTATAAATCTAATTGAAAACATTTAATATTTCTCTTACATTTGGTTACGCTGCCGGAAGTTCCTGCATTTTGCCTTAAGGCACGATGCCATATACCACTAGTTTTTGTCATTTCTCCGAATTTTCTATTGCAAGATACCTTAACAAATCCTTAGTTAGTTATAGTTATCATTATTTTTATATTATATTTTGTTTTTTGATACTGCCTTTATTTATTGTTTTCCAGATTTGGGACACAAAAAGTAATTAAGCAGCGATTATTTAAAGAATCCCTTTTGCAGAAGAATCATAAGACATCTAATTATTTCCATGCTTAGTACAAATTACGATAAGCAGTTTTTATTCAAGCTAATATTGCTTTACATAATATTAGTGTTATGATTACTATCGTTTTAGCTTTGTATTTTACTGTAATTCTTCGAAATAAGATAATTTGGTTTCTGTAATGAGTATATCTTATTCTGTACCCAAAATATATGAAATATATAACATATTGAAATAACCAACATAGTAATCTGTCACTCTTACATCTTCATAATCGATTAATATCGATAACACGTTCTTCTTCAATCCCATTGCCAAGCTCGATAACACTTTTTGCAAAGATTTTGTTTATTATATAACTTACATTCACACAGAGAACGGTCAATGATTTTAATTAATATGTGAGTATAATAAATATAATAAACGTATATCAAAAGCAATCAATTTTGAAACCTAATTAATTTTCTTTAGTCGCATGAAAGCCTTGCGTTCAGTCAATGACCCTTTTCAATGGATATATCTTTAAATTAAGCTTGCTAACATTTATATTTATTAATTGTGTAAACAATATTTTCTGCAAATAGCTAATTTGTAAAAGAAGTCAAACAAGTGGGGTGCATGGCATCGTGCCTTAAGGCAAATTGCTGGAACTTCAAATTAAAAATCTTAGTACGGAACCCAAAAAAAAAAATTACACAAAATGTGTACACATTATTAAAATCTCTATAAAATATCTAACAATTTGATGTACATATGTCCAATAAACATTTTTGACCGCTAAATGAAATTTCTTTAACTTATTTTTATTGAGAGTCCATAACTACAGGACCTGCCTTTCTTCGTTCTTCATCTTCTCAATACAAGATTTTGATAAAAGAGTTATAATCCAATTAATGCGGGGGGTGGTGACGGAGTGCAAATTGTTTTTACTTCTGAACTTAAGATTAAGATTAGCCTATTTCCGAAGTATCAAGCAAATTGGAGCACAGTAAAAAAAATCACAGGGCACACGTTTTTTTCCTATCCATTTACTGCAATAATTTTATTGACCGTAGGTTGCATACAGCACATGTGAACAGAATTTAAAATATTAATTCATTTCAAATATGAACTCAAGTAAGTGAGAAAAATGTAATTTAGATATTAAAATTACTAAAAGACAGTTAAAATATAGTACGAAATTATAAAAATTATAGGCGACATTATTGAAACCTGGAATGTTATATGTTAATTCTTTCTGAATTTGCTATACCTTTTAAAAAACCTAAATTTTCAACACGTGTAAATTATGCTATGTCCATAAATCACAAAGGCAGACGTTGATTCTTTGTGTGATAAATTTGGAAAATCAATGTTTTAGTCATGAATAAACAAAAAATCATTTATATATACATCCGCGTCTACAGCTATGACTAAAAATATTGTATAACCTTTTGCATTAAAATAAATTGAGCTATTGGAAATGAATGTGTTCTATAAATTGCAAAGTACAATTTAATGTACAATTTTATTGAACATATTTTAATATCTGTTAAAGGGATGTGTTAACTGTGGGAATTGAGAATCATCATTTTATTTGAATCAGTTTTATATTTAACATCACTCATATATTGGTGTAAATAGTAATTCAAAAAACAATAATTATTATTTTTGACTGAACGGTAAATATTAGTATAGAATATTAAAAAAACGTAGGTGTGAACAGGGCAACGTCTGTCGGGTCATCTAGTATATATATATATTTATATATATATATATATATATATATATATATATATATATATATATATATATATATATATATATTTATACTAATATCTACAATTATTACTTTGTGGGATTTCGGGTTGATTACAAAATTATAATCTAAAATGTTGATTACTATATGCGTTTCGAAATTCAAGTATCAGTTTGAAACCCTCATCGCATGTATTTTCCATATATGATATCCTTAATATATTTACTCATTTCTCGCCAAATAATTAACAAAATACCTTCCTTAAAATCAATAACGTGTTATTAGTTTGCTTTTAGTATCGAGACGTAATTACATTCATATTTTATCATTCAGAATTGATGTTGGCATTAAACGCTCTCACTCACTTACTCTCTCTGTCTCTCTCTCTCTCTCTCAAATATAGAATTTTGTGATATGAGTGAAACAAATATTAAATGTTAAATATGAACAATATATATATATATATATATATATATACATATATATATATATATATATAGCATGCGAGGCAGGACCGGCCCTGTATATAAATATACTTGCAAACCCGACGAACTCCGTTTCGCCACCAGATGTTTTCGTGAGAAGGATGAAGAAATTTTTTGTTTGTTTTATATTTGAAAAGGAAAATTATGATTTTATTGCACAACAGTAATGAATTTATTTCGATAACAAAAATGAAGTGTTTTTTAGTTGAACTTCTCTAAGTAAATGAAAGTGAATCCGCAAATTATCCGTTTCGTGGAAGTGATCTTTAGTAAACCACATTGTTTTTTGGGTCTGACGTTAACACAAACAAAGCGGATGGTTTTCCAACTCGTGAACAGGCAACGTATAATTGCCCATGTGAAAAACAATGATTTTCTAAATAATCTATTTGAAATTCATCTCGCAAACACTAAGCGATTGGCCTTGCGACTTGTTATTGTAAACGCAAGGCGAACTGGAAATTGCAATCGTTTGAAGTCAAACCTAATCGCGAGCAATTTTTGATTGAATGGTGAAATTCAGTGCGTGTACATCATTATACTTTGCGGCAAGAATTGTTCGTTGGCTTAACCAAGCATAATTCTGATAATTCTCACTAATGTCATTACTCGAATTTTTAATTACGGTGCGTGAAGTTCCAGCAATTTGCATTTGGGCACGATGCCATGCACCACTAATTTTCTTAGCTATAAACCTTGCGGAGCTTGAGACCCTACTTATTTTTTATATATAGAAGATATATATATATATATATATATATATATATATATATATATATATATATATATATAAGTATATATATACTCGTATATATATTTATATACAGGCCCGGTCCTGCCTCGCATGCGATGCATGCAAAAAATGTGAACACACGCCTTAGGGGGCGTCAAAACGAGTTTTGAAAACTAAATTTATAATATATTATTTAAATTTATTATTTATATAAAATCTAGAATACTTAATAAGTTATAATAAACAATCTAACTTAACTAGGAATATACGGAGTAAAAGAAATAGCATATTTCATTTGCAATGTGATATCAGTAGAAACAATTAACCGATTTATAACTCTGCAAATGAGTAAATAACTGCTTTGTTTATTGCTTAATCTACTTATTCAATTTTGTTTTTGTTTGAAGTTGCCGTGGAATCGAAAAAGAAATTATCTAGTGTTCAATCCCATCAGCGCAAATCTGCGAAAGATTAAATTAATTATTGGGCATTATTTACGAAAAATTGCGAGTTGATTTAGTTGAAACGAAACTTGTCAAAGAATATAAACAAATTATAATCGGGAAAATCAAAAATGGGGAGTCAGTTCTTAGAAAATGGCATGTTTATTCCGAGAAATTGATTTGTGTCATTTGTTTTTGTTGCAAATGTTTCGCATCTGAGGAACTTTGAATGCTGAAGACTCGCGTGATTAGGTTTATGGAAATGGAACAAATGTAAAAAATGGAAGCAAAATTTACTTTGGAACGAAAACCCTAAGGCTTGTTTTATACCTAGTGGCCCATACTTTAAATTTAATAATTATTAACTATGCCAAAATAATACATATCAAATATAACCCATAGAGGAAACTACCACGGGCCCAGACTTAGCCCAACTATGTACAACTCTGGTAAAATTCTGGAGTGATAACGATGGGCCAGGCTTGGTTGCCATGACTGAGCCAGGCTTGGGCTAGGCTCGATTACCACGACTGGACCATGCTTAATTGCCACGACTGGGCCGGGCTCGGTTGCCGGAATGCAAATTAAATTATTTTTATTCTATAGACAAAATGTAAGAGCTTATGAATTGGACAACGACGTTTATTTATCTAAAATAATCGAAATTAAAATGAGGACATTGTCTAATATTAAAATTAAATATTGGAAGTATATAAGAGATCTTCAGAACTTTAGCTACAATTAAAATTCTTTTTCCTTTTAAAAGAACTACAAAAAAAAATTTTTTTTCCTTTCTGCAATTTTTTGCACATTTAGCTTTGTATATCTGAAAAGATCGGACCTATCTTTGCCAAAAACTTGCTTTGTTTTTTGGATGATTTAAATCGAACGAAAAATAGTATCCACACATACACACACACACCCACACATCCATTTTTTCTGAGGTATGCCAAAATGTTCAGAAACCCGTGAAATGTGTGCATGGCCGAGGCTGGGTTAAGTAGCCCGGCCCACTTCTGTCCCAATATTGGTATGCTAAAGCTAGGTTTCCCTTTACTGGCCCAAGCTTGCCCCCTTTGTGAAGTCTGGCGGTCCCCTACATGGGAATTAGTTTTTTTTTTCAATATAGTTCAAGAAATGTGTAATTTCTTTGCATTTTCACTGGTTTTTGAACAATACTTCTGAAATACGTTAAAAATTTAACTTTAAAACCACAATCCGATAATCTGAATATGACGGCAAGGACGAACTTACGATATCAATAAGGAGAAATTTACGACGCAAATTTGGATATTGTAAATAATAAAAAATTAAATAAAATTAAAATTTAAAAACTCCAACATGAAATACGAGTGTTATGATTGAAAATGAAAAGCTAGTTTTTTAGCATAAAAAATAAGTAAAATGTTTCAAAACCCAAATATTAATATTGCACATACATTAAAAATAATTGAAAATTTTAAAATATTTGATTATAATCAACCCATATTTTATACGCTTTTAGATTATATCTAATTTTTTGTGTACCAAATCCAGAACAATTAAAAATTAATTTTTAAAAAAATATGTAAATATTTATATAATTTTAATGATATACTGTTAAAACAGTTGAAATTAATTGGGATGGGACGCTTGAAAAAAGTTATATATATATATATATATATATATATATATATATATGTGTGTGTATGCTAATTGACCCGGCAAACGTCGATTTCTTTGAAAACTTCAAAATATTTTTAATTTTGGGAACCCAAAAAATGACACAAAATGGGTACACATTATTAAAATCTCTATGAACTATCTGATAATTTGATGAGCATATGTCTAATGATCATTTTTGATCGCCAAAAGACATTTTTAATTTTTTAATTGAAACTTCATAACCGCTGGACCTGCTTTTCCAAAAAATTTGAACAGTTCTGTGTTCAGTCAATATAAATAAGATGTTTTTTGAGTTATTCAAACCTAAATTACCATTTTTCGCTCTTTTTGCCCCGTATCTTCGAAACGGCTAGACCTGCCTATGCCTAAATAATCAGCACGTCTCTTTATTAATACGAATCAAATATTCGGAGTATTTTATAAAAGCAAGTTTACAAAATTCAATAATTTTTATAATTAGACCAGTTTCCGTAGGACCTTAATGGTTTAGTATGTTCACTAAAAATAAGACCAAGTACTCTATTGTTATATCAAGTAAATCGTATAATTTTCAAACTTGAAAAAAAAAACTACTCATTCAATCTTTGATGAATTTTTAAAATTAAACTGCTTGTCGTAAGGCCGAAGGACCATCGCCAAAAAAAGTTTCACGAAAATCGGCTTACATTTTTTTTCAACAGTTAATTACAAGATTAGATTTTTACCTAAAACTAATCAGTATCATTCCCAACTGATATCTTTCGAACAGTTTTTGATTTTTCAATATCGATTCGGTGGTGTGTGCTCAAATGTTGACGAAAAGTTCAACACTTTTTTCCAAATTCTAAAAACGGCTTGGCAGATTGTCGCAAACAACTAACAAACTATAATCCTCATCGAGATACATCAAATGGCTATTAAATTTCTGAAATCGGTTCAGACGTTTTTAATCAAACGTCGATGAAAAATCTAATTTTTGAAAAGTTTGAAGAATTTTTAAAATTAAACGACTTGTCGTAGGGCCGTAATATTTTAGTATGATCTATAAGACTATGATATCCATCGCCAAAAAAAAAATTAAAAAAATCGTCGAAAAAAAAATTTCACACTTTATTACAAGAAAACGGCCCGGGCAATCTTTACCAAAAACAAGTCAGCACGATTTCCAACCAATATCTTTGGAACCGTTCTCGAATTTTCAAAATCGATTCAGAATTGTGGGCTAAAACGCGGACATTTTTTTCACTTTTCTGCTATTTACAAAGAAACGGCTTGGCTGATCGAGCAAAATTGATAAACGCTAGTCCTCATAAAGATATATCGAATGGCTATTAAATTTTTGGAATCAATCTAGCCGTTTTTGAGAAAACGTCGATTTACGGCCAAAAATCTGTTCACACACACACACACATTCTTTTTTCGAACTTAGTCTCATTCGATTCTGAATGTATTGAAATGTCGAGAAAACATAAGTTTAGCGAATCGGATTTTTTTATGAAAACGGGAAATTAAAAATGCGGCAGATTATTTGATGATGAAAATCGCCCGATTTAAAACGATAGCTGGTTACACATTTTTATCTAGTTCAAAATTATATTGTTGAAACTTCATTTTCTTGTTGTTATTGAGATAATGGTGGTTGACCATTTTACCCGTGGACCTTGCAGCTTCGCTCTATCCTAATCCTCATTTAATTTGTATCTTTATAAATTTTAGATCATGAAATAAGTGTATTCTGCGAGCTTGTCGGCCATCACGCTTTAATCTTTGATTTAATATCCAATAACCTTTTTTGACACCTTAAAACAAAATACTAAATACTTTTTAAAATGGATCTATAAGTAAAAATTGTGTTGATTGAAATGATAATTAAAATTTGACTAATCAAGACAACATCTTTTTGGCAATAAATTTTTCAATATAATGATTTTCTTACCCCGAATTTAACAAAAATCATCATTCAAATGCTCATTATGATGCTATTTCTATAACTACCATCGTTTCGAAGATACGAGGCAAAAGTGCCAAAAATAGTAATTCAGTTTTTGGGAGAACGGAGCAACCGATTTGAATGATCCGAAAAACAATCAATTTGTAATGACGGGGAGAAGTGGTAATTAGATTTTAGCAAAAGCAAGTCCAGCAGTTTTCGAGATACAAGGCTAAAAGTACAAAAAATGTTTTTGAGATAACTAAGCGTCCGATTTGAATGATTCAAAAAACTGTTTGTTTTAACAAAATAATTGCCTTTGGAAAAAATATTGTTCAAATTTTTTTCCAATTTTTTTTCAATTTTTTGTGTATTGAAAATATTTCAATTTTAATTTTAATTCTGGCTGAAGTTCTAAAGCTCACTTACATACTTCAAATAAATCATTTTAACTCTGTAATTCAGTTTATATGAATTTTATAAATAAATATTACACAATGCACCACTAGTTACCTTTTAGATTCTTTGTTCGAAGCTCTACAAATATATATAAATATATACCTATATATAATATAATCATTTCGTATTAGACAAACTTCCTTTTCAGCAGAAATTATATGCAAATTAATTAATATCTTAATTGATCCCCATCGTACGTGATCAAAAGATCAAAAGTTTTGATTTCATTTGCTAATATTAATTAAGTCTAGACTACATCAATAATTGTTTCATTTATTAATTTGTAAATGTATGCCAACATTTCTGTATAAAAGGATATTTTCATATACAAGAAGACAGTAGGTTCTTGATTTCACTCGTGATCAGGTCATAAACTGAATTATTAAGTGGAATTATAAATCTATATTATAAATTTCAAGTATTATACTAGGTAAGCTATTAATATATTTTTTTATGAAATATTTTTTTGTAATAGGAAAAAGTGCATTTTGTTATTATATGAAGTACGATAAATACATTTGATATATTGCTCTAGAGGCAAAATATCACACTAATTTTTATTTATATAATCACTACATTTTCAGCAAAATCATTAAAAGCGATTGCATATGTTCATAGGGTTCACCTTATTGTTGGTCTTACATCCATAACTTACTTTTTGCAGTATAGCTTTGTAATGTTAACTTGTTATTCCTGTGTATATCTGTTATAACAAAAACTTTAAGTTTATAGAAAATCTATCGAAATTTTATATGATTATAAAAAATCTTAATCAAAGATGCTTATGCTAATATATTTAAGAGAATAAAGCAAACTCAACAAGCTGGACAGAGCGCACTCTTACTACAATTTTAGTTAATAAGGAACTATTAGGTACTTAAAGTCTACATTAACAATAAATATTGAAATAAATATATTTGGTAATCTACATAATCCTAATATATTCTTAATAATCAAATAATAAAAGTGGTTAGTAAAATTGCTGATTTTTTTACATGGCTCATCATTAGTGTCATATTATTGTAATATGCATGTTATACATATTATTTATAATAATGATCTTTGATATGTTTCTTTTAAATTATAAGTTAAATAATTTTGAATAAAATTGCGTTCTACCACATCTATATTTAAGTAAAATTAATTGATAAGCCAATTATAAGTTGGCAATTGAGCAGAGATATATATCTTGGTCTGCAAATGCTAACAATAATTTGACCAATTATTTATCACAGTTTAATTATTGTTTAATTTTCGTAAGGTAAGTGATAATAAGTTAAATAACTAGATAAGTTTAGTATGTTGTAGTAATAAAAAAATGCTAAAATAAATATAATTGCTAAAATAAATATTAAATCGATGTGCAATTGAACACAGTACTAATATGTGTAAAGAGCGCGAATTATAAAATGATTAGTAGAATTGCTGAATTTTTGACATCATTAGTATTATAATATTGTAATTCAGTTATGTCAATTACACGTATATCCATTATAGTGAAGATTGGCATAAATAATTAGATATTATGTATTAAGTTATATTATATTTTATAATAATATGCATATGTGTCAGTTTTTTTTGTACAAGCAATAATCTATAATATGTTTTCTCCAATAATGAGTTATATTATTTAGATTCACTTTCTTTTGCATCAATATTAATGTATTAATTGATTCACAAGCTACTCTAATTATTAACAATACTAATACCAAGTTGGCAATTAAGCAGATATATATTCCTTGGTCTGCAAATGCTAATAATAATTTAACCATTTATTTATCCAAGTTTAATCGTTCTTTAACTTCCCGTAAGATGAATATAGTAATCCAAAATTCCAAGAATCAAACATTTGCATATATTATACTTTAAAACCGCATACAAAATAGATGTGTGTTTGTGCGTATATGTGTGTGATTGTGTGTGTATATACAGATAAAAATTTTTGTCCACGTTTTCGAGAGCACGAATCTACCGAATTGAATAATGATTCAAATACATTCGATTTGTATTGACGGAGATACGTGCTGATTAGTTTTTACAAATCCTGCCGGTTTCGAGATGCGGGGTAAAAAGTGCAAAAGATAGGAATTCAGTTTTCGAGAGAACAAAGCATCTGACTACGTTAATTAAAAAGTCATTTGAATCGTATTGACGGCAAGACATATTGATTGGTTTTTGGCAAAGACAGATCCACCCTTTGGGAGATAAAAAGCAAAAGTGAAAAAAATTGAAGTTTTTGAAAAAACTAATCATATGATTGAATTATTTCCAAAAACATTTTGTTTGTGTTGACAATGTTAAGAAACGTGGGGAATTTTGTTTTATATCAAAATTTCAAAACCATTTTTTAATTTACAAATAAAAAATGTGTTCAATATCGAGAACGTTTCGGATTTTTTTTCTACAGTTCCAACATTTTTTTTATTTATTTATTTAGCAATATATATTTTTTCATATCTCAGTCAGGTGGAGGTGCCTGGTATAAGAGAATATGAATTGCTTTATACATTTATACATAATCTATATCTCATATATAAAATTCTTCTGTATCATATGAAAGGATACTCCTCTTAAACGATTTTTCGGATTTTGATAAATCTTTCTGAAGTTTGTTATGAGATTTTTTGGAATTTTTTGAATTGTAGAAATGTAGTTAGATTGTAAAAATGAATGGAAAAAAATTGGACATTGACAATATTTGAGGTATTACATGGCATTGAAAACAAATGAAGACTGACATCTGTCAAAAATTTCAATTTACTTGTAATATTACCTAGACAATAATTCTAATATGATAAAATCATCATTATGAATAAATGTCTACATTGTTATTACCAAAAAGCAGCTGAGAGTAAATTTTTGGCTAATGAAATGATATATTCCAGTTTGACAGATTATTATTTTTAACTAATGCATGTTGTGTTTTGCCATACTTTACTAAATTATTTCACATTACAAAAAAAGTTACTTACTCAACAAATTATTTATAAGTTTCACTGTGTCAAAAATTCATTTGTTTTGCATTGAATATGGAATATTTACTCCAGTCAATATAACGTTTTGGGTCTAATTTTTTTACGTTGCTCCAATTTGCATGAAATTTTGGAGACGCCACCTCTCGCAGACACTCCTTCTCAGTGTTGTAGTTTTATTTTTTCAAAATAACGTCATATATTGATAAAGAACTAATTAGAAGAAAAATATGTTTCATCTTTTTCTAAAATGCAAAAGGTTTTCACGTTACTGGCTACTCAAAATTTGTTTCTTTTTGTCGTTTTTCGTCGTTTCTTAACGTCCCGTATGGTAGTTATAGTAATGGGCCAAAAATCTAAAATGAAAATTTTTGCATTCCTCGACGTGTTGAAAGTTTCTGAACATTTTGGCATACTTCAGAAAAATAGATGTGTGTGTATGTTTCGTGTGTCCGCATTTTTTCGTTCACGCTTTCGTGCGCACGGAGCAACAGTTTTAAATGGTTCAAAAAACATTCGATTCCTATTGATAAGGAGATGTACTGATTAGTTTTTGGCAAAGGCAGGTCCACCCGTTGCGGAAATAAGGAGCAATGAGTGCAGAAAAAAGAAATCGAGCTTTTGAGAGAACGGAGCATCCGATTTGAATTATCTAAAAAAATTCAATTTGTAATGATTGGGAGAAGAGGTGATTAATTTTCAACAAAGGCAAAAATTGTCAGTTTTTGAGAGAACTAAGGGTCCGATTTGATTGATTTAAAGAATTTTCTGCTTGTGTTGAAAAACAATTGCTTTTGAGAAAAAAGTATCATTTTTTATATTGAGAATAATTCAGATTTCAATTTTAATTCTGGCTAAAGTTTTAAAGTTCTCTTATATACTTTGAATGAATAATATAATTTAAGTTATAATATTAATATATTATTAATAATTAATATATATTATTAATTAATATTAATATATAAGTTTATATAATTCTTATAAATAAATATTAGACAAATGTTACAGTATTTAGAATAATCTATTTGAAAACATTTAATATTCCTCGAACATTTCGTTACGGTACGGAAAGTGCCAGCAATTTGCCTTAAAGCACATTGCCATACACCACTAGTGGGCAAATATCTTTAACAATATACATTTTAACATAAATCATGTAATGAACAAAATTATATGAATTAAAATCTTAATAAATCGGTGTTTTACAAAGTGTTCTAAGATATGAAAATGAGGTTTTGTAGTGCTCAAAATGAGCTTTAAAATGAGTACCTCTGCGTGTAAAATGAGTGAGCTATCATGCGAATAAAAGATGCATACTATGTTTTTTTCATTAAAATCAAATAGTTTATTAGTGCCATTTCCACCAAAATTAAAAATAATCGTATTGCATCTAGATCTTGATGGATTCCAGAAAATATCACAACTTTCATAAAAAAATCCATTTAAAAAAACAACCAATTTCTCATTATTATATCTCTGAAAAAATAAAAGATACGTATAAAAATATGTAGATTAAAATTCAAGATCTTTTTCTAACAAATTATTGCTTTTTATTATTTTTTTGTTACACAAATATTGATAGAGTTTATGATTGGTTAAAGAGTGCGCGGCTGTCCAACCAGAGTGTCTTTCGAGCCTTTTAACCCTTCGCCGTATCAAAATAAAAGAGATTACAGTAAAATTTATGATAGAGAAAGTTGTAGCTCATTTAGTTACCTTTAAAATAGTATATTTCAATTTCTGATAAAATTAGAATTAAAAGAGTTGTAATCCAGTTAATGCGAGGGGTGGTGACGGAGTGCAAGTTGTTTTCACTCCTGAACTTAAGATTAAGATTAGCCTATTTCCAAAGTATCAAGCAAATTGGAGCACAATAAAAAAATCACAAGGCACACGCATTGTTCCTCTCCATTTACTGCAATAATTTTGTTGATCGTAGGTTGAATAGAGCACATGTAAACAGGATTTGACAAATGAATTCACTTCAAATATAAACTTATGTAATAATGTATAGTGAGAAAAATGTAATTTAGATATTAAAATTACTAAGAGCCAGTTAAAATATAGTACGAAATTATAAAAATTATAGGCTACATTATTGAAACCGGAGACTTCAATTTTCAACACGTCTATTTTTTCTATGACCATAAGTCACAAAAGCAGACGATGATTTTTTGTGTGATAAATTTGGAATATCAATGTTTTAGTCAGGAATAAACAAAAAATCATTCATTCATACATCCACATCTACATGTAGGACTAAAAATATTGTATAACCTTTGGCATTAAAATAAATTGAGCTATTTGAGATAAATTTGTTCTACAAATTGCAGAGTATAAATTTTGATATACAATTTTATTGAACATATTTTAATATGTGTTAAAGGGATAATTAAAGTGTTAACTGTGGAAATTGAGAATTATCATTTTATTTGAAGCAGTTCTACATTTAACATCACTAATGTAAATAGTAATTCGAAAAACAATAACTATTATTTTTAACTGAACGGGAAATATTAGTATAGGATATTAAAAAACGTAGATGTGGGTACAGGACAACATCTGTCGGGCCATCTAGTATGTATATATATAATTTAAACCACAAAACCTTACCCTCAATATGCGATAGGGGCTGTCCTTCAACATGCACACTTCTCCATCGGTATTTAATTGAAGTTCGTCGGTCAAAGGTTCCGCGGCCACAACACCGCCATTTGGAACATCCAAAAGTCGAACATTCGCACCTGCAACAGAGCCTGGACTACGAGCGCGTAAAGCTCGCAGAACCCAATTCTGAAAGCAGACATAAACATATCACATATGTAAAATTCTTCGGTACGGATGTATGAAATGATACACCTCCTAAACGAATATTCTTACAGCTTGATAATAATCTGTTTAGCGCTTGATAATTAAACATGAACAAAATCCTTTAATTATAAAAATAAGTAACCAAACAATAAATTCATTAATTTATTCACATACTTTATATTCTCAAATAAAAGTGGACTAAATTAGAGTCTGACAATTTAAAAACACATGGATAAAGGGTTCGCACAAGATTTACAGTGGAAGAGAAAAAATCTTGATTTAAAATAGTTTTTGAAATAATTGTTGATATTATGATATGTTTCATGCACTAAAGAGAAATAATTTCATTTAAATACAAATATATTTTTATCAGATAGGAAAATCTTAGATCACAATTCTATCTGGATACAAGATAATTGGTATTGGTTAGTTTATATTGATGCTGTGTTCCAAAAACATATATTAGCTTCCCGTAGGGTAAGTTATTGTAATGGGCCGAAAATCGGAATTGAAAATTTTTACATTTCTCGACGTTTTGAAGGTTTCTGAACATTTTGGCATACCTCAGAAAAAATGGATGTGTGTGTGTGTGTATGTGTGTGTGTGTGTATGTATGTGTGGATACAAATTTCCAGTCACGTTTTAGGGCGCACGGATCAACCGATTTGAATGGTTAAAAAAACTTTCGATTCATATTGATAGGGAAAAGAGCTGATTAGTTTTTGGCAAAGGCAGGTCCAGCCGTTTCGGAGATACGGAGCAAAGAGTGCGGAAAATAGAAATCGAATTTTTGAGAGAACGGAGTATCCGATTTGAATGATCTAAAAAACATTCAATTAGTAATGATTGGGAGAAGTGTTTATTAGTTTTTGGCAAAGGCAGGCCCAGCCATTTCGAAGATACGGAGCTAAATATGTAAAAAATGGCAGTTTTTGAGAGAACTAAGCGTCCGATTTGAATGATTCAAAAAACTTTCTGCTTGTCTTAACAAAATAATTGATTTTGGAAAAAAAAATTTTTGTCCCATTTTTTTTTTTTTAGTTTTTTGTTGAAACAAATAATTTCAACTTTGCAATTCAGTTTATATAATTCTTATAAATATTAGACAATGTTACAATATTTATAATAATCTATTTGAAAATATTCAGTATTCCTCGAACGTTTCGTTACGGTACGGGAAGTTCCAGCAATTTGCCTTAAGGCACGATGCCACCCACCCCACTAGTTTGACTATATTTAAGTTTTTTTTTCAGATATGTTGATTCATCTTCCTGTAAATTTATTGGTTACATTTCTCAATGTAATAACAATTTAAGACAATTTAGTTTACTTTGAAAATAATATCGGTAATTCGTTCATTTTGAAAATAAAATTTATAAAACTGTGAAAAGAGAAACTAACTAAGAACCAAACATATTTTCAATCATAATTAAGCACTAAGACTTCGCCTGACCGTCGTGCGATAAAAAACTAATAAAGTATAGTGAGCTAGTGATTGTTTATATTTAATGACGTCAAAGATCAACGCAGGCCATTGCGGGAGTCCGCCAGGGGTTTGGTTGAAATTTGTTTGAACTTAAAACATTGGCATAAGTAATTAATACCATTTATTCAACAGAAGAATTTAATAGAATGGATTGTATCGTATACAAAAATACAATTCAAGTAGAAAATAATTCTACTAAGACTAACCATCCTAGAATTAAAGATTGTGTCTTCAATAAAAAATATTACTTCGGACCTGACAACAGTGGCGCAAATAAAGCATCGCCCAGTTGTAGCATTATTAATAAGAGGCAAGTAGTACGCAATACAATAAAACGTAAAATTAGTGGTGATAAAGTGTCTAACAATCATATCATATTATCAAACAAATTAAGTACTTTGAGTAATGAAACTCGCAATAGTGTAAACACATCTGAACGCGCTAACACAAAGTTGATAAAACCTTAGCTGGTATTTTTAAAATTTGATCAATTTCTATCAAAAATTCTAATTAAATATGGTTAAAATTAATGTTGATAATGTTGATCTCTATAGGATACATATCAAACATTTGCAGAGTACAAATATTGTGTATCACACCTTCCAACTGAGTAATGATAGGGCATGCATAATCGTACTGAAGAATATATGTACATTTTACGATTGATTCGAGCGATTTAAAAGGTTTAAAAATACCCCGCAGTGTCATTGTTGCCATTCGTATGGGCTATTCCGAGGATACTGCAATCTTTCATATGCTTGTCTGAAGTGCGGTGATGCTTATACTACATCAGTATGTGAGAAACAAAAGAATACTTCAGCCTGGCAAAAACAAAAACACTGTTAGTCATAATTCATTATGTCAACATTTCCTAATAACTCACAGCATTTGATCTACTCTCGTCTTATAAATTAACAAACCAATAATAACAATATTTTCATCTTTTACCTTCATAAATAATAAATTTAAAGATATGATAAACCAAATAACTTAACAGAACACTATGATATTGAACATAGCATAATTAATTGTTAGTAAAATTAAATAATGGCTAACATACTTACGATAGTAATATGGAATGCCAATGGCATTCACCAACAAGGAAACGAACAAAAAATATTTTAAATAATTTTCTAATTGGTAATTAGTGACTCACATCTGCAAATAAGGCAGAATTCAACATATTTAACTACACAACGTATCACATTGGCCGATTTTGTAATTATCAAAGGTATAAGAATTTCAACATTTCAATCACAACCTGCTATGATCTATCCTCAGATCATACTCTAGTATTAGTATCTGTTGGATTTAATGCTATTGAATATTCCGCAACGTATCACTTATTCAGTGGATATACTAACTGGAACCTGTACAGAAACTACTTATCACAAAAATTAGACTTGAGTATACGACTGCAAACAACTACAGAAATAGACAAAAATATAGAAAATTTGACTGGAATGCTCAAATATGCGGTAAGATTCTCAACTCCCATCATTGAGCGCGAAACTAATGTTTTCTATAGCTGAAAAATCAAAAAGCTTATAAAAATAAGAAAACTGTGACAGATATAGCATCAGCCGAAAACGACAACTCTGTTCAACAATTTAACCGGCAAGCTCAAATATAAACAAAGATAATTTAACCAAGAAAACAATGATAAATACATGTCTTATTTAAATTCAAGTGATAACACTATCTGGCGTGCTGAAGGAGCGACAGAAAAGTGAATACTGTAAACAACACTATCAAAGTAGCAACTTCAAAATAATTCCTTTGGGCCAGAAAAAACACGGAGAAAACTCAAAGAACCACGGTCTACTTCAGAACGGAATTCAAACCAAACGATGGCGATGACTGCTCTAATTCTTATAACTTAATTAGAACTCAACTTTTACATATTACTACATTACTCTATGTTCCTAAGTTTACACCAGGTCAACTTTATGCTGTCAAAAATTGCGGCTTTTGGTATAGATTTGGTCACAGCAAAAATGGTAAAAGAGTTGCCTAAAAAGAGATACGCTCTGTTAACTTTTACTCTCAGATATATCTAACCATTACAATATATTCCGAGATCATGCGTTTGGATTTAGACCTTTACATCTCGATACAGCAATGCCACTGGATATTGAACTGGATAAACGAGAAATATGAAGACGTGAATACTGCACAGCAGCTTTCCTGGACGTGAAACAAGTCTTTGACAAGGTATTGCATGATGGATTACATTATGAAATCTAGCAATTAGTTTCTGAGGATTATACATTATTGAACACCTACCTAGAAAAAAGCAGTTTAGAACGAAAGTAGGTACAGAAGGTAGGTGGGATCTGAAGTGGAGAATTAAAATTAACGAATTGAAATCCAATCAAACCAATTTAATCTTAAAGATGGAAAAATATCCTCCAGTAAAAATAAATAATAAAGTAGTTTCAAAATCAGATGCAGTTTAGTATCTAAGATTATACTTGAACAAGAAATTAAATTGTATTTTGCATATCAGCGAGAAATGTAAACAAATAGAGAAAATAGTTAAATCCCTTTATTGGTTACTCGATGCAAAATCCAAATTGTCAATTTAGTCAGAAGACAAAAGAAAAACAGACAATTGATTTAATTTATTTCATCGTATTAGATACTCTCACTGCAGAGTATCTAAACTCGAAATATGACTATTTTTACTTTATTTGTACCAAACTTAAATATAGCATTTGAATTATGTACATCTCAATATCTTATATAAATGTTAATTGTTCTGATTGTTATTTTGAAAGTTGTAGTATTACAAATTATTTAGACACTGGCGAAATTGTATACTTACTCTAAATTTGAGTTTTGATTCTGTCTGGCGAATTTCATCGCTATCCACCGGACGAATACTCGGCACTACAAATAATGCCATTTACAAATTGCACCACAACGAAATAGCTGAAAAAATTAAGAAAATATAAATATACATATGATTACGCAAAACCAAACTCTAACAAATATTATGATTTTTTCTTTTTCTTAATTCCCACACAGTGAAGAAGTATCAATTCTCTTATTTATACTATTTTTATGAAAATCTATGAAGCATGATTCTGAAAAGCGTCTCTGTGATGTATTCGACTCGTGATATAAAATTGTAGCAACATCAAAATTGAAAATATGATTGAAACTTTGGATGTGGCCAGTTATCATCGTTTGATTTTGATTTTTATTTTTAGAGTTGTTATAATGTTGTCCAAGACGTTTTTCTAGATGTTGTCCAGTTTCGCCAACATAAGTGGCCTCACAATTTGTACAGTCATTTTTATACACGATGTTAGAAGTACGATCTAAACTTGTCGGTGATTTTAGGTTCGAAAATAAAATGTTTAAAGTCTGATCAAAGTTGAAAACCAAACGCAAAACGGAAAATTTGTGAAAATGCCCCCTTTTTTCAAGATCGTTTTTTGTTGCAACTGTAAAAGATATCGACAAACGAATAACGGGATTCTATTCACATCGTTGTGTACTATATTATTAATAACAAATATTGTTTAAAAATAATTTTTTAGTGTATGAAAAAGTGAAAAAAAAATTGTTTTGAATTTTCGGGCATTGCGGTTGTTTGGACTAATGGCATCAAAATCATTTTAATATCAAGGTAGAGCCAATTCTGTATGGAAACACGCCCATACCCTTTCTTATGAACATACACAAAGTTGTCTGTTGAATACGCACGTCGCCTAATTTAAAAAAAAGACTTATTATTTGTAAATATTCAAAACGATTATTGATGATTTTCATTTCTCGAATGTTTAATTACGGTACGGAAAGTTCAACTTGCCTCAAGGCACGATGTCATGCGCCCCACTAGTTTATTTTTTAACTAAATTAAGTTACCTAATTTACAGGCAAAAATTGTATTCCATACTTGTCACTTAAAATTTATTGATATAATTGTTTTTTAATTATGCATTAAAACGACCAATTTTCTAAACTTTCATTATTTACGTAAATATTTAAAAATTAATTTAATTAATTTTCAGATGCATTTTCACTGTGTACTAAACTATTCAAACTTCTAGTAGTATAATCCGACTAAAACTTGAATGGTAAAAAAATTATCGGATATTTTTGCCATATGGTCTTAATTTCTCTTGCCAGATCCGTATCAATTTTTTAAAAAAAAAAAACAGGAAAAAATATGTTGAAAAATAACAGCAAAACTTAATAAATGATAAAGAATGCGAAGAATAAAAATGACCTAAGATGAATAACAATTGCAAAAATTGTAAAATATATACTATTTTTGAAAACAAGCTAATATGATTATGATTAATTTGGATTAACCATCTTAAGTTGTTAGAAAACCAAAAATCAATGATAAATGCCAAAAAATTAAAATGTCGTAAAATAATGAAAAAAAGGGAAAAGGAAAATTACTGTAATATTAAAATTTTGGGAATCATGTCAAAAATATTCCTAAACGTCAGGCAATATATCTGCGTCTATTTTATGGAAAATGCCTATGACGGTGTTGAAGACAGTTAGAGAAATAATAATATATAACTATAATATATAAACTGATTCAGTTAAATGGGGTAAAAATTTAAAACAACTGGAGTGTTTTAAATAAAAATATATAGTTATAATATAGAGAGAAGTCCCATAACGCCGGACGGCAGGAAGCACCGGACACTCTATTTAACACGTATTATTTAAGCAAGTATTACTTTTCGTTTTAAAATACAAGTGAAAGGGGCATGAGGGGCACACAGGTACAGGATTTCGCGCCAAGCTTTGCCTGTGACGCACACGGCCACGGCGAGAGCAACCCTTTCCTGTTTTAGGCGCAAAATCACGGCGCCACCTAAATATCAATGGAAGTAATTCTAGCATATTTATGCATTCACATTTGAGTGGTATGCAAAGATAAAAGTTGTACTTGATTGTTATCCGTAAAATTGTAGAATATTAAATAAGAAAATTTAGATCACTTCAAAAACTTAGGATAATCAGGGGTCTTCACATAAAAGTTAAAGCTACTAATCAGCAGACTTAGTCCCGATTTGCAAATACAATTGATATACTTGTACAGCGCTACAGGGATCAAGAAAGAAAAGTTTACGGTGATAAAAAAATTAATGATTTAAAATAAGTACTTAATAGTAGTTCATATTGTTGAAAAATGCAAAATATATGTAATCTAAGTAAAGACATTAATAATAAGACCTAAAACTAGACCAACTAGCTGTAAGTGGAATTCTGTCTTGAGGCAATTATGGCATCGTGCCTTAAGGCAAATTGCTGGAACTTCCCGCACCGTAACGAAATGTTCGAGGAATACTGAATGTTTTCAAATAGATTATTATAAATATTGTAACATTGTGTAATATGTATAAGAATTATATAAACCGAATTGCAGAGTTGAAATTATTTGTAAAGTATATTAGAACTATAGTCAGAATTAAAAATAAAATCTGAAATATTTTCAATATACAAAATACCAAAATACCAAAAAAAAAAAAAAATAATAAAAATGAACAAATTTTTTTTTTCAAAATCAATTATTTTGTTAAGACAAGCAGAAAGTTCTTTGAATCATTTAAATCGGACGCTTAGTTCTCTCAAAAACTGCCATTTTTTACATATTCAGCTCCGTATCTTCGAAATGGCTGGGCCTGTCTTTGCCAAAAAGTAATAAACACTTCTCCCAATCATTACTAATTGAATGTTTTTTAGATCATTCAAATCGGATACTCCGTTCGCTCAAAAATTCGATTTATATTTTCTGCACTCTTTGCTCCGTATCTCCGAAACGGCTGGACCTGCCTTTGCCAAAAACTAATCAGCTCTTTTCCCAATCAATAGGAATCGAATGTTTTTTGAACCATTTAAATCGGTTGATCCGTGCGCCCTAAAACGTGACTGGAAATTTGTATCCACACATACATACACACACACACACACACACACACACATCCATTATTTCTGAAGTATGCCAAAACGTTCAGAAACCTTCAAAACGTCGAGAAATGTAAAAATTTTCAATTCCGATTTTCGGCCCATTACAATAACTTACCCTACGGGAAGTTAAAAAACAAAAAATGCAACTAGCTGTAAGTGGAATTCTTTCTTGAGGCAATTATGGCATCGTGCCTTAAGGCAAATTGCTGGAACTTCCCGTACCGTAACGAAATGTTCGAGAAATACTGAATGTTTTCAAATAGATTATTATAAATATTGTAACATTGTCTAATATTTATGAGAATTATATAAACTGAATTGCAGAGTTGAAATTATTTGTAAAGTATATTAGAACTATAGTCAGAATTAAAAATAAAATCTGAAATATTTTCGATATACAAAAAACTAAAAAAAAAAAAAAAAAAAAAAAAAAAAAAAAAAAAAAAAAAATGGAACAAAATTTTTTTTCCAAAATCAATTATTTTGTTAAGACAAGCAGAAAGTTCTTTGAATCATTTAAATCGGACGCTTAGTTCTTTAAAAAACTGCCATTTTTTACATATTTAGCTCCGTATCTTCGAAATGGCTGCGCCTGCCTTTGCCAAAAACTAATAAGCACTTCTCCCAATCATTACTAATTGAATGTTTTTTAGATCATTCAAATCGGATACTCCGTTCTCTCAAAAATTCGATTTCTATTTTCTGCACTCTTTGCTCCGTATCTCCGAAACGGCTGCACCTGCCTTTGCCAAAAACTAATCAGCTGTTTTCCCTATCAATAGGAATCGAATGTTTTTTGAACCATTCAAATCGGTTGATCCGTGCGCCCTAAAACGTGACTGGAAATTTGTATCCACACATACATACACACACACACACACATACACACACACACACACACACACATCCATTTTTTCTGAGGTATGCCAAAACGTTCAGAAACCTTCAAAACGTCAAGAAATGTTAAAATTTTCAATTCCGATTTTCGGCACCATTACAATAACTTACCCTACGGGAAGTTAAAAAACAGCATGTTAGCTCGAATTGAAAACTCGGTAAAATCGTAAGATTAGTCAGCAAATACTAAAATATAAAAAAGATGTAAAAAGAGTTTAGTTCTCGGTGCTTTTAGGCTATTACTATAGGTGAAGTACCAATAAATATAATATTGATAAATATATCTCCTGAGCTGATTCACTTAGGTTTATTTTGCGGCATGCCTAATTCAGTTTTATCATCGTTTGTCATGCCTAAGTCGGTTCTATATTGAATTTTTATTCCCAGATGTCAGACTTAAAACGCAAATTATAGATAACAAAATGTTTTATTCGGCGATTATGTTTAATCTATGAAAAGATTAGATACTAAAACATAATAATTTATGGAGAGATATTTGGGGTTACAATAACTTTATTCATTATATATGATAAAATGTAATGATACTATACACACACACACACACTGAACACTGAATTCTAATTCATGTTTTCCTGAATTTCCGAGAACATGAATTTTATTCAAAAAAAATATATATGTCAAAGGTAGTGCAACCCTCTCATTTTTCCACTGTAGAAAGTTTTCCCGATGCGCAGAAACAGTACATAATTTATAAATGGTTTGCATAAAGAGCAAAAATTGCGAAAAATATGAGAAGATTAAATATTAAAATCTGAAGAAAACTTTTTGATAGTACACCAGGTCACATACAAATCTTTGGTAAAGCTGTGAAATTTTTCACTCATTCACTTAACTATATCATTAAATTCCTGTAGGAGATTGTTGTTTTCATGAAAAAATCCGATTTGCTAATTTAATATGTTTTCGACGTATCATGCCATTCTGAATCGAATGAGACCAATTTGGAAAAAGTATGTGTGTTAGTAAACGGCAGCCGGGCTGGTTTCTTGTAATTAACAATTGAATTTTAATGAAAGTTTTTTGATGATAGATTTTTTGGTCTCATAGAACATACTAAAATATTACGGTCTTAACGTTTTATTTAAAAAATACATCAAAATTTGAAACAAATAGTAGCGTTGGTTAAATAATTTGAATTTATAAACTTCCGTATTTGTGTGTGTGTGCGCGCGCGTATGTGTTTTCTGCTCTTTTAACAAAATAATTGCTTTCAAAAAGATTTTTGTTTGTGTATCGAAAATAATTCAGATTTTAATTTCAATTCTGGCTACAGTTCCAAAGCTCACTTATATACTTTTTATCTTATATTATATATGAATAAGTTTAACTTTGTAATTCAGTTTATATAATTTTTTCAAATAAATATTAGATAATGTTACAGTATTTATAATAATCTATTTGAAAAAAAATTAATATATCTCGAACATTTTGTTACGATGCGTAAATTGCCAGCAATTTGCTTTAAGGCGCGATGTCATACATCACTAGTTCCTATATAAATTAGTATTTATTTATTTATTTAAATATGCATATATACTATTTATCTGAAGCTTCACAATTAATTATAATTTTTGCGTGAAATAACCGAAAGTTACCGGTAGGTGTCAGTTACCAAAATAATATTAAATATACCTGCGCAATTTTTTTTTTTAATTGTTAGACGTCGTTTATAACAATGCAAAATATGATATTCTGATAAAGCATCAAACAATTAATAATTCATTGAAAATTAAATTAATTGGCACTTTAATTGAATTAAATGATTTAATTGATTCAATTAAGACGGAAATGACATGGAAACTATCGTTTACTTAAATATATTAAAATTGCATTATCTAAACCTTTACTGTAAACAACTGGTTTAGCAACAAACGTATGTAGATATATTTTAAATGATTATATTATTGTAGTTTTTTTTTGTTTTACTTAATTGTTATGTAGTAAATATTATAGTTTAATTATATTAACAAGTTTATGTAATATATTATTTATATTAATCTAGTAGAAATCTTGATTGATAGCCGATTTAATGAATACAATATTGCAACAGGGCTGTGTGATATTTGACGAATTATTGAATTTTTTAGAAAAGGAGAAAATATGGAAAAACACAGTATATATGATAAAAAATCATTTTTAAATTACATTTTTGAATAACTTTCTACTGAGCTACGATTTCTATCGAACTGAATGTAAGTTACAACTTCATTGAAAATAAAATAACCCTAAATAGTGCAATCACAAACGGTTATTGATAATAAAACAAAACTTCTATTCACAAATAATAGTTATTTTTGCATAACAAATCGGGTTTTATAATATTTATTTTTTAATTTGCTTTTTTCGTTTTTTTAAATATTTTATCGCATACAAGATATCGAACTGCAAGTTTAAAATATCTGTGAAATAATTTTATAATTCCTAATGGATTTCAGAATACATAAATATATTTAAGGTGTTTGGACAGCTATGGCCAAATAAGAAGTAGTTTTGAAACCAAATGTAGTTTTGAAACCAATGATATACATGTCGCAGAGCTATATATCTCAAATTGGCTGATCTAACACTAAACTAGCTGTAAGTGGAATTCTGTCTTAAGGCAATTAGGGCATCGTGCCTTAAGGCAAATTGCTGGAACTTCCCGTACCAAAAATTATTATTTTTTTAAAAACGACTAACATTTTTGAAAAAATTTTACTTCGAAAAAAATAGATTTTTGAGAAACTATAAAATTGACAAAAAATTACTTTTTTTTTGAAAAAAAATAATTTTTTATTTAAATAAAAAAATTTTTTTTTTTTGAATACAAAATTTTTTTTTAAAACATTTTGAAAATTTTGAACTTTTTTTCAAAGCAATCGCACTGCTTGAACTGCATAGAGACGAAATGTCAAAGCTCGCAAGTGCCGCCGTCTAACGCATAAGCATTGGTACGGAACCCATAGAAATGTAAAAAAAAATTATACTTATTGTTAAAATCTCTATAAAATATCTGATAATTTGATGTGCATATGTCTAATGATCATTTTTAACCGCCCAATGGCATTTTTTTTTACTTTTTTCATTAGATCTCCGAAACCGCTAGACCTGGCTTCATGAAAATTTGATCAATTCTACATCTTGTCAATACAAATGAAATGTTTTTTGAATTATTCAAATCGGACGCTCCGTTCTCTTAAAAACGGAGGTACCGTTTTTGGCACTTTTTGCCCCGTATCTTTGGAACGGCTAGACCTGCCTTCGCCAAAAACTAATCAGCACGTCTCCTTATCAATACGAATCGAATGTTTTTCGAATTATTCAAATCGGTTGATCCGTGTTCCCGAAATCGTCGACGAAAATTTGTATCCGCACATACATACACACACATACATACATACATACATACATACATACATACATACATACATACATACATACATACATACATACATACACACACACACACATACATCCATTTTTTCTAAGGTATGCCAAAATGTTCAGAAACCTCTGAAACGTAAAAATATATAAAAATTTTCATTTTCGATTTTTTTGCGATTACTATAACTTGCCCTACGGGAAGTTAAAAAACTAGTTGGTATTGGTATTTTGCATTAAGGCAAGTTACATGAACTTCCCAATATGTGTAAATATTATATTAATAAAAAAAAATTAATTTAGGAGTAATTAAAAGTATTCCGAGTGGATTTATTACACATATTTGGAAAAGCAACGAACACGTTAAGTCTCGGAGTATTTTTAAAAAGCAAATTTTCACAAATCAATAATTTTTATAATTGAACCAGTTTCCGTAGAACTTTAATGGTTTAGTATGTTCATTAAGACCAAGTACTCTATCGTTATACCAAGTACATCGTCTTATTTTAATTTTAATAAACGTAAAAAAAAAACTACTCATTTTCTCAAACTTTGATGAATTTTTAAAATTGAACTACTTGTCGTAAGGCCGTAATATTTCAGTAAGTTTTTTAAGACTATGATATATAAATGAAAAAGTTTCATAAAAATCGGCTTATTTTTTTTAACAGTTATTTTCCAGAAAACGGATCGGTAGACTTTCACCTAAAACTAATCAGTATCCTTCCCAAATAATATCGCTAGTATGAGCTTAAATGTGCACGAAAGTTTTAACACTCTTTTCCAAATTATAAAGAAACGGCTCGGCCGATCGTCGCACAAAACTGACACACGATAATCCTCATCGAGATGCATCAAATAGCTTCACAAATAATAATAGAAACCGCCAAAAAAAATTTAACACTTTATTACAAGAAAACGGCCCGGCCGATTTTGAGCAAAAACTAATCAGCACGATTCCCAACCAATATCTTTCGAACGGTTTTTAAATTTTCAAGATCGATTAAGAATTGCGGGCTAAAATATGGACAAATTTTTTTTCAATTTTATGCTATTTATAAAGAAACGGCTTGGCCGACCGTCGCACAAAACTGACAAACAATAGTCTTCATCGAGATACATTGAATGGCTTTTAAATTTTTGAAATCAGTCCAGCCGTTTTTGAGAAAACGTCGATTTACGGAGAAAAATCTGTTTACATACACATACACACACATATATTTTCCAAATTTGGTCTCATTCGATTCAGAATGGCTTGAAACGTCGAGCAAACATGAAATTAGCGAATCGGATTTGTTGATGGAAACATAATCTTCTCCTTCGGGAAGTTAAAAAAAAACTGGCGGTGTATGGCATCGTGCCTTAAGGCAAATTGCTGGGACTTCCAGTACCAAAAATTATTTTTTTTAAAAAAAGATTAAATTTTTTTGATCTTTAAAAAAAATTGATTTTTGAGAGATATAAAATTAAAAAAAGGACTTTTATGAGAGTACTCGTACCGCTTTAGCTACTAGAGACAAACTATAAAAGCGCGTAAGCGCCGCGTCGCGTTTTACGGATAAATGATGTTTTACTAAACTGTATGATATCCCAAAACTAATAAAGCCCTATAGATTAAAAAAATATTATTATTTTATTATTTCACTATTAAGCCTTCAACAATTTCGTCCCTATGACAATATAAAAAGTTATGCATATAATTTGAACTTGTATTAAAAACTATTAATATAACATCGAGCAAAATAGGTATTAAAAAAAGCACTGTTGACGCTTCAACAATTTAGGGGAAGTACGGACAAAATGATATGGTGTTTGATTTCTCAATGATTTTTATCTATATATTGATATTATAACCAGATTCAATCGTTTTCACTCGGCTTTATACAATTTTCCAGCTCGGACCGGATCAATGAGAACTTTTGAGTATTTAAAGCAATTTTACCAAAATTTTGCCCTTTATGAATTATTGCAACCTTCACCATGATTTTAGGTCTAAATTGACCGCGCTATTATCATATCACGGTTAAATAATAAAATAGGAATTTAAAAATAAGTATAACTGTTTTTTTTTTTTGAAAAGTACTATAAAATGTCATATAAATTTACTACCAGAACTAGGACGATTTTATATAGTAAAGTGTCCATACACTTTAGCTTTAGAATGTTTTTATGCATCCTCAAATCTATTTGGAATAGGAACATAATCCTGATAAATTATGTTGTATTACCTGAATCACTTCATAGATATTTTTAACTTGCAGATCGATACCTTGTATGCGATAAAATATTCACAAACAAAAAACCGCAAAATAATAAATCTATGACGTAAAACCGACTATTTTATTATGCTAATATAACATTTCTTGTGAACATCAAACTGAAAGGAAACTTTTCCGGGCAATAAGTTTTGTTTTATTTTCAACAGCCATTTGGAATTACACTATTTAGGGTCATTTTAATTTCAATGAAATTTGTAATTTGTATTCAACTTGATAGCAATCGTAATCAAAGCTGAGATTTAAAAACGATTTTTCGTATATTTTTTGTTCTTGCAGATTTTGTCTTGTTCAGGCATAATACTAGAAAAAATTATAAATTCGTATATTATCACTCAGCCCTGACGCTACTTATATACGGCTATCAATCCATTTAATTCTTCTCATTGGAAACATATAAACTGGTGGGGCGCATGGCATCGTACCTTAAGGCAAATTGCTGGAACTTCCCGTACCGTAATTAAAAATCTTGGTACGGAACCCAAAAAAATTTACACAAAATGGGTACACATTATTAAAATCTGTATAAAATATCTGATAATTTGATGTACATATGTCCAACGAACATTTTTGACCGCCAAATGGCAATTTTTTAACTTATTTTTATTGAGAGTCATCAACCGTTGAATCTGCCTTTCCAAAAATTTGAACAGTATTTTGTTCAGTCAATATAAGTAAAATGTGTTCCGAATTATTAAAATCGGACGCATCGTTCTCTCAAAAACTGAATTACCATTTTTGGCTCTTTTTGCCCCGTATTTTCGAAATTGCTAAACCTGTCTATATCTAAAAACTAATCAGCATGTCTACTTATCCATACGAATCGAATGTCTTTTAAATTATTCAAATCGGTTATTTCATACGAATGTCGAGGACATTTGTTTGAACCATATACGTGAATTTTAAAATTGAAAATTTACACAAAATGTGTAAACATTATTGAAATTTCTATAAAATAACTGATAATTTGATGTACATATGTCCAATGAACATTTTTGACCGCCAAATGGCATTTTTTAAACTTATTTTTATTGAGAGTACATAACCGCTAGACCTGCCTTCCCAAAAATTCAGTAAGTGCTTCATCTTGTCAATGCAAGTAAAATGTTTTTTGAATTATTAAAATCGGACGGTCCGTTCTCTTAAAAACTGAGTTGCCGTTTTTGCCACTTTTTGCCCCGTATCTTCGGAACGGCTAGACCTGCCTGTGCCAAAAACTAATAAGCACGTCTTCATGTAGATACCAATGGAATGTTTTTTGAATTATCCAAATCGGATGACCGGTGTTCCCGAAATCGTCGACGAAAATTTATATCCGCACACACACACATACACATATACATCCATTTTTTTAAGGTATGCCAAAATGTTCAGAAACCTCTAAAACGTAAACATATATAAAAAATTTCATTTTCGATTTTTTTGCGATTACTATAACTTAACAAATTAATTACTAATTACTATAACGCACAACAATAGAGAATATAACTCGGTATAATCAATTAAAATTTATTTATAATAAAAGCTTACGCAGATTTATAACTAAAGAATTTTTAATATATTTATTGTAAACCCTAATTGCCATGTTAGTACCGTTTTAATTAAATCATTTAATTTAATTACAGCGCCAATTAATTTAATTTTCAGTGGATTATTAATTGTTGAATGCCTTTTCAGAATAATTTTGGTATTGTGGTTTTAAACGAGATCTAGTAATAAAAAAAGGGTCAGATGCGCAGGTTTATATAATATTGTTTTGGTAACTGACACCTTTCATTAATTTTCGGTAATTTGAGAATTTTGTGTTAGGATCGTCATTAATTGTAAAAGCATCAGATAAAATATTGTTTGTATGAATATACAAATACTAATTTTGTTAATAAATTAGTAACTAAACAGCTAATACTTCGAATTAAAACAAATCAAGACAATAATTCATTTATACAATCAGTAATTGTATGTAGTCTTTTAACCAAAATCATACAAAACTATACATGATTGCAGTAACAACTAAATAACATATAATTTAAATAAAAACTATTGGTGCGTGGCATCGTACCTTAAAGCAAACTGCTGATACCGCAATTTATTATTCGAGAAATAAAAATAATCAATAAGCAATAAAAATAAAAGTTTTTTAAAGATTAATGACTGATTACTAATTATTGTAAAATTATAAGTGTAGAAGGAATCAAGCAGGCTAGACATCGAAAAACAATAAAACTTGTCATTTTTATTTATCATAAAATTTTGCAATTAATAAATTGTTTATATTTTCACCCAATGGTTTTTATAATTTTATATTCATAATTATTTCCCACACTGGTGACCCATGACGTTTGAGATAAAGACAGAGATAGAGCATTTTTTGGGGATTTAAAAAATATAGATTTTGATGCAGCAATATAATCACTGGTTTTTCGTGACTACTTATAAGGTACGTCCAGTCCTCGGTTTATCGTAGTTAAAGCATTAACTACCTGACATCGGACTTCTGTTGGTATTCCCATTTTGTATACCCAGACCTCAGTGTTTATTGCTGACACAAATATTTATTCTGAGCCTAGACCTAGACCTTGGATCATGAATTGAATGCACTATCAAATGGTCATTGGAATCGCAATTCAACCTCTCCTTGTCCGTTAACTCACCAAATCGTCTTTTGATGCAAAAGACTTTGTGACTGCATATTGTCAAGATGATGACTCTTTAATACGCTTTCCTTCGAATCACATCCGATTCGATAATTCGATGTATGATTCAAAGGGCTACTGAAGTCGACAAGATTATTTTAATCATTGCAAAAATTCATATTCTTATAGAGCGCCATCTGTTTACACAAAATATTGTAGAAATAAAAATTAATACAGTAGATCGAAGCTGAATCTTCTAAGTTCACCAAGACATCGAGGCTCAGGAAATTTTCCACGTGATTTATATTCAGAACCATATGCAGAGTATGAAGATGATGGAAAGTCGAATTACCTACCATACGGTGGATCTGCCGACGAAACTGTCACTTTATTCCATTGGATGAACTACTAATTTACCAGTACCACAACAGTGCTATAATCTGCTTCCCACCATATGCTTGTAACGTGTTTCCCTGTATTTTTTTAAACTGTGAGGTCAACACTGGGCAGGGAGTGTAGGGGGAATCAAGCAGATTAGACATCGAAAAACAATATAACTTGTCATTTTTATTTATCATAAAATTTTGTAATTATTAAATTGTTTATATTTTCATCCAATAGTTTTTATAATTTTATATTCATAACTATTTCTCACATAAGTACTTATTAAATTGGTCGATGATCGTATTGTACAAAAAACTTAACAATATGTGAAATATACATGCCTGAACAATCAATCAATGAGATTAGCTAATCAAGCCTGAAGATTTGTAAATCTTAGAGGTGCATTGCATCGTGCCTTGAGGCAATAATAAATTTAGCTGGTTTTTGAACATTTTGGCATACCTTACAAAAAATGGATGTACGTGTGTGTGTGTGGGTACAAATTTTTAGGAAACGTAATGATTAGGAAACTTACTGATTAGTTTTTGTCAACGGCAGGTATTGCCGTTTCGAAGATAGATACTAAAAAGAACCCAAAACGATAATTCAGTTTTTGAGAATGAAGCGTCCGATTTGAATAATTCAAAATACATTTTATTTGTATTGACAATTAAAGTACCGTTTAAATTTTTGCGAAGGTTTCAGAGACCGAGTGAACAAAGAAAAAAAAATGTCGGTCGAAAATGATGTACATATGACATCAAATTATCAAATATTTCAAAAAAATTTTAATAAAGGCTATGAATGAATGGCTTTCGCGCTTCGATATTTCTTCTCTGAAACAGCCACGCATAGGGTTTATACAAAAAGCGACATTTTAGAAAACCGGTTTTCGAATTTTAATTTTACAAAAAACCGGTTTTTGCCGGTTTTCGAATTTTATATAGCAAATAAATTTTTGTTTAGATATTCTGTAGTTTATCCGCAAATTCAGTTTTATTTAGAGCAGTATTTGACTGAATTTATTGATTGTTCAATTTTATGGATAGTAAGCAAAATTATTTTAATTTTAATTAGTAGAACTAAAAAATAATAGTTTATCTTGATTAAATAACTTTGAAAATAATCATTCGTTATTCAAGTACCATTTTCACATATAAGAATAAAAATATTTTTATCATAGTGAAAGAAAAGTTATTCAATAAATAAAAACATTAGATTTTTAAATAAAAAACATTCATTAAATTAATATTAAATACATGTTGATACATTCATGTTAATATCAATTTTAGTTTTGAAAACAATTAAGCTAAACTCGGGTATTGTCTGTTCCACGCAAATTTTAATTATGTAACTTTAAACATTCTAATTGTTTTTTTTTTTTGTTCAATAAAATATGATTTCAAAAAACTGAGAACATCTATCGAATTGCTACTTAGACGTGTTCTTTGTTTATTCACAAAATTTCCTGAAATAAAAAATAATCTCATACTTGCGACCAAATTATGCTTAATTGTTTTCAAAGCTTGATATAATAATTCTAAGTTTTTTGTTCTTTTATTTGTGGCTAAGGTTTAAAACTTTTTTTTTAAGTTTGAGTAGAGAAAGTTAATTCTTCAAGAAGAAGTCACACTGATTTAAATTAATATATACACTGGTATAAAAATGTAAATAAATTGTAACAAAAAAAAAATTAAATAAAAATGTAAATTAATATATACAAAACCTTTCTCGGAACCATTGCAGACTGATAAGATATCAAATGCTATTAAACCAATATGATTTCAAGAATCAAAACGCATTCATCTATCTTTTATATTTGGCTATGTTTGCCATTTTCAATTTATACAGTAAAAACCGACTTTTTTCACTAAAAAACAGGTTTTCGAATTCAATAATTTTCGCCAAAAACCTGTTTTTTAAAATCGGTTTTTGACAACCGACAAACCCTAGCCATGCAGCACGAATGCTTTGAAAAAAAGTTCGAAATTTTTAGAAAAATTCAAAGTATAACAAATTTTGGAAAATAAATTTTTCATAAAAGTCAAAGTTTTTCAAAAATCTCATTATTTTTAGTTTACAAAAAATTTTAAAAGTTTTCTAAAAATTTTAATTTTCTGTACGGGAAGTTCCTACAAATTGCAGTAAGGCACGATGCCATGCAACAACCAGTTTTAAATATCAAAAATGATTTGGATTTTAATTTTCTAGTTTAAATTCTAAAGTTTACTTTTATACTTGATAGAAATAATTTTAGTTTTGCAATTTAGTTTGTATATCTTAGAAATATGAGATAACTCCGCTTAATCAAGTTTTGGTTATTATAAGCTCTGTAATCTGTAAAATACAAATAATAAAAAAAACATTATTTGTATATTAATTGTCTTTTTGAAAGCATTTAGTATTTTCATAATATTACATTACGGTGCGGAAAGTTCCAGCAATTTGCCGTAAGGCATGATGAAATGCACTAGTTTACTATTTTATTTTATTGCACCTAGTTACTATTTTATTGTATTTTCTAAAACATTTATTAACTTCCTGTAGGGCAAGTTATAGTAATCGCTAAAAAATCGAAAATGATATTTTTTATATCTTCACGTTTCAAAGATTTCTGAATAATTTGGCATACCTTAGAAAATATGGATGTATGTGTGTGTATGTGTGTGTGTGTGTGTGCGGATACAAATTTTCGTCGACGATTTTGGGAACACTGATCACCCGATTTAAATAATTCAAATACATTCGATTCGTATTGATAAGAAGACATGCTAATTAGTTTTTGGTAAAGGCAGATCTAGCCTTTACGGGGCAAAAAGTGCCAAAAACGGTAACTCAGTTTTTAGGAGAACGGAGTATCCTATTTTTATAATTCAGCAAACATTTTACTTGTATTGACAAAATAAAAAACTGATTAAATTTTTGGGAAGTCAGGTCCAGCGGTTATAGACTCTCAATAAAAATAATTTAAAAAAATGTCATTTGGCAGCCAAAAATGTTTATTTGGCTTATGCACATCAAATTATCAGATTTTTTGTAGAGATTTTAATAATGTGTACACATTTTGTGTAATTTTCACAAAGATCATAGTACGGAAAGTTCCAACAATTTACCTTAAGACACGATGCCATGCATCGCACTAGTTACATTTAATTATAATTGGATTCCGTTATCACAAAAATTAAATTATTATTTTTGACATTTTCTTTCTGACCTTTGACTTGCCTAGGACAAAAACTAATCAGCACGCCTTTCCGTTAATAGGAATCGAATATTTTTTGAATCATTCAAACCCCATAAACGGTATTCTGCATCAATGGTACGAAATCAATTCAGACAAAATGACAAATTTCAAATTTGATCGTTAAATTGTCGAATTAAAAACAACAAGAGATCAATTCAGAGCAGAAACTAAGTGAATCGAATTAATCTATGCATTAGGTGTGGGCATGAACTGGTCACACAACAGCCGACAGTCACAAACAACAAGACACGACTTACTTAAGTTAAACGAAATCAAAATTGATATTGCCGTTTTTTTTTAAATTTTTGAAACAACAACTGATCGGCTATGGGAAATTGGGAAACATACAGTAACACAAAACCTGTTTGGTCTAATGGAAAATTTTGTACCAGAACGCTAATAAGAATAGCAATGCTGAATTTATACCAGCATCAGTACATGGCATACGTTTGTAAAGGTGTTACGCTCCGCTTAGTCTATAGCTACATCTGATTTTGATGATTTCTTAGATCGACTGATAGATGATGCAAAACAACACCATCCTTTAATGATAGCCGCTGAATTCAACTCATGGTCAGTAGACTGGAGTAACAGGCAGACTAATGCAAGAGGAAAAGCACTTTATTAAGTCTTTATTGAGTTAGATGTGGTGTAAACTGGCGCACTACTCTTGAATATAATAATGAAACTTGTTTTAAACTATTAGGTAGCATATGATGATCTAATTGATTTTCCATAGATAGCAACTGAAAGAGCTGAAGGAAGCTTATCATCAGGATAAAAATAGTCAAACGCCGGAATTAGATAATATTCCTAATATTGTTTTAGGAGCATTGATATGGACATCCTCCACAATATAATACACGTCTAAAAAATGTTTTATTCCACAAAAACAGACATAGCAAAGATTAGTACTTCTTGCCAGAGAAAAAAAATCACCAGACGCACTGTCATCCTAAAGTCGAATGCTATATATAGCATGCTATATATAGCGGGTAAAATGTATGAAAGAATAATTCACCAAAGAACAGATGCAATATTCTTTACATAAACTCTTATCAGTCAATGGTTTTCTTAAAGAACGATTAACTATTAAGGAGGCAATTGCAGAAACCAGATGTATGGGCGGCGCAAAAAAGTACTTTCTAGTAGTTACATTAGACATCGAAAATGTTTTTAATTTTGCAATCAGACCGTTCAAAAGAATAACGCGGATATCAACACTCATGCCACCACTCAAACTAACTGATAACTATGCTACAACACCGAAAGATAAATATGAAATATTGGCAACACACTTTGAGAACATCCACAAACCAGACCTGAGACGAACCTTACACAAGATTATTCAAAATTTTACTGATATATACAAAGACAACCTATAAAAAGACACGGCTATAGTTTCGGGAATTAGAACAATAGCACAAAAGCTACCAAGCAGAAAAAAACCAGGATCGGACAGACTACTAAAACAACTACCGTCAAGCGTACTAATTTTTGGCTCAAATAACAAATACCGGAGGCTGTTTAATAATGTAGAAGCATTTTCTTGCTTCATGGCAATTCTTTACAATATTTCTCATATTGAAGACAAAGAAACCACACGACTATATGTAAATTAGACCTCCTCAAGACTATGTGCAAAATATGTACAAAAGTAGGGGTAAGTACCCTAGTGGCGAATACCTAAGGTTATTCATAAATAAATGAAAAAATATTTTATGAAATGTTTAATAAATTGTGACTTATGTTAGATAACAAAGTTAGAAACTAATCAAATAAACATAAACGCAATCTTCGCTAAAAATAATTAATATTATTAATATAAAATAATTAATATTATTTTTGTCATCAATCAAACTTGATGACAAAACATATGATTTTAAAAGTGGCACCTAGTACCGAACATTTAAAGAAATCTTGCATTGATGATGTATGTAGCCATCTCCACACTCTGAAATGATTGCATATATGTGTTTGACAAATAATCTTAGATATTGCAAAGAAAAGTCACTATGCATCTACCCTTTTGGCTGAGCCACACCGATGCTCTCAGCTGGTACATACATCATAAGCTTTTCTTTCTTTGACTAGAAAATACACAAAATGGGGGTATGTAGTGACCGTTAGCACTCATACAGAACAAAACAGAATAATTAGAATAAATGACGTAAATTCTCACAAGAAATATCAATATGTTTACTGTCCGGCGCTAAGGGACGACTTAGTGTCCGGTGCTAAGGGACAGACATTTTTGTTCATTTAGTGGTACCTACTAAAATTGCTTAAAAGATCTAATAATATTCTACCATTTTACGGTTATCAATCAAGTACGACTTCCATTGATATTTGGGTGATGCCGTGATTTTGCGTCTGCAGCAAACGTTTGCTGCGCCGTAGCCGTGCGCGTCACAAGTGAGGCTTGGCGCGTGATAATGCACCTGTGTGACTCCTACGCCCTTGTCACATGTATTTTGTAATGATAAAATTTATACTCGCTTAAATAATACGTGATAAATAGAGTTTCCGGCGCTAGGTGCCGTCCGGCGTCGGCACTGAGACTGGTAGTGAACAAACCGAGAGATCCACTGACTAGACACTACTATTCAACAAAATACATACATGAACAGAGGTATATACTGACTGTATATGACTATATAAAAAAGCACGCTGAATTATGTCCTGCTGAACCCAAAGCAAAAATTGTTACTGTGATCAAAAATATGCATTTCTTTTTGAGAAAATGTACACTCTTTCTTTTCATCACATAAATACAATATACCGTTTTTCTATTATTTTAATGTACGGATATAAAATTGCTCATAATTTTAAAGAATATTTCTCAAGGGTGGTTAACCTTTCAGTACAAACCCACCTTAATGTTATATCTATTTTATATATTTTATTAGATTAGATATAAAATTACATCTTCTCAAAAAAATTGACAAAAATGTATATTTTGTTCTCGCGCTAATATCTTCACTGTTATCTTAACTCGCTATCATAAAAAAACTTCTTGTTATATTTTCTACTTACTGCTTAAGAAATAAGAAATAGGTCCAACATAGGCGATATATCTGTCAGATGAGCTATCAACTTGATTTCCTTATTTTCAACCTTTTTGGTTGTAAGTGATAAATTTAAGTGTACTAATCTACAAGCGTTTGTTAATCCCGTTTTTTAACAAGTGAAATAACCAATTCGATTAATCATGGTGTTTTAAAAAATTTAAGTTTTACTAAATTTAATTTTACGCGTACCGAAATGGCGTCAAACTTCGATCTTTAGGATATTAATCTTACAATGTTGCACAAAGATTAATACGTTCCGTACAAAACTAGCTCCCAACCGAGTGGCACAAAGCAAGAGAGAGGCAGTTTCTATTTCGGCAGAAAAGTTACAGCGATCAATGGGAGCGGCACTGATCGCAAATAAGTGTACGGATGGACATCACGACAGACAGTTTTTTCAAGATTAACGTCCAGGTTCAATGGATTGAAATCATATTTTACAAGTACATGGAAGGAATATCGAATGAGAAAACGCTAAAAGGTTTACCACATATCCATTTCAAAGTCGTGTAAACTGATATAAGGACAATCAACGAGACAATCCGCCTGATAAAGCGGATTGTTTGCTTCAAGAAAACCAACACAAAGTTCTTTAAAAGGAAGAATAATTGCTCACACAGCGGCAACATCGGACATTCCATTCCTTATGCCGTAAAGGAAAGAAAACTTAGCAGATTCTGATAGAGAAATAACCGGAAACACATAGCGATTCCAAAAGTAGGGTTTATTCGAAAGAAGCGTCCGGCCTGCACATTAGTACCTATTTAGCAATTTCTAACAGCGAAAAAATTGTGAATTGTTAATTGTAAAAAAAATACATGGTTGAAACATACCGTAAACGTTCAGTCTGGAAAGCAAGCAAAACTTGCGGGCGGACAACCAGCCTAAACCTAATTTTTTTGGCGACGAATGCGTGAAGCATGTCATTCAGAGTAAGGTCTCAGTTTACACATAAATACCCAAGCATCAGATACCAATAATGCATAGATATGAATTCTTAAGCTTGACTACAAAATTGTCGCCAAACTGCAAAACAGAGCTAGGCAATACCATAAGCATGAAGACTGCAAAACCATACAAGAACATAGAACACCAGCAATAAAAAACCAATTCTACGAGGGTCATTTAAAAAATAAGGTTCCCAATGCTGTACACTCTCCGCGCGAGATACTAGAAGAAATCCGGCAACACCATTTCCATTGTTGATCCTTGCCATTTCATTCCAACTACCTGGAAGATCACTGCATAGCTGAGTGCCAATCTAACAGCCATCTGCGATGGAGCGCGCAATCGCCGTAACCGCCAGGTGTGTAATCCGTTCAGTCATTCGATTTTTAAACGCAAAAAAACTTACACCTATTGAAATTTATAGACAGTTGGAAGAAGTTTATGGCAAAACTTGCATCAGCGTCCAGCACGTCCTCAAATGATGCAGGGAGTTCTCCGAAGGACGCACAGACGTTCACGACGAGCAAAAGAGCGGGAGGCCAAAAATGTGTCTTGCTTACCGAGTTAATGCTTAAAGGATCCACTATAAATTCGGACAAGTACTGCGAGACACTAACAAAACTCAAAAAAGCCATCCCAAATCGCCGGAGAAGAAGGCTGAGCAAGGGCGTGGCGGTGGAGTTCTTCGAAGCGGGTTTTCAGAAGTGGAAAACTCCTCAGAAAAAATGCGTTGAAAGATCTGGCGACTATGTAAAAAAATAGTTTGAAATACAAGCTTTCCGATGGTATACACATTTATAGCAATAAAAAATGCCTCAACCCTGAAAAAAATGTGGGCACCTTATTTTTTACATGCGCCTCGTATCAATTGTAACACCAACCAAGGAGAAACTAGGCCATGCACCATTAAGCGTATGAAATAAAGGCGATATAGATGATTTTCTATGTCATAATAGTTATTTCAGTAGTTCGATCACTTTTATATTGCTCGATAACTGATCAATCATCTCCTTTTTTGTGAACGTTTGCATTGAGTTTTCAACATAATTTTTTCATGTTTGTAGAAAAACTTGAATTTACTTGATCTATACGTTAAAACATTTTTAAAATAATTCTCAGATGTTGGCAAAGAAATGTTTGCAGCCGAAAAAACTAGATGCATCAAGTTGTCGATTGATTTATGCATAATCACTAAATCTTAGGATTATCCTACTTTATAAATATTTTCCGATTTGGACAAGAAATTCATAGTTTTTGAAAGGCTTGCAAGAGAAATAAGATGTATGCATGCAATATTAAAACCCAAAAATAAAACAGTCTTCAAGAGGAAACTAGGTACATAACAAACCCTATAAATTTTTACAGAGTTTGTGAAATCTCGTTCACAGAATGTCACACTTAAGTAAAAAATTATTACTCCGAATTTGCCACAAAATTAGAAAATCAATGAATTAATGAAAATCGTGATAATATTAGAACAAAATCTTGAATATCAATATGAGTCAATTCAATTTAAATGATATCAATTTCACTTAGACTGGAAATTGCAATGGCAATCAATGTGCTCCAAGCACATGTATATGTGGAACGGCGTTGTAGTGGAAACCATCAACTTAATATGTATTAAATAGATGCCTCATTTATTATATACTACTATTGCACAAATTTACATTCAGAATGAGTTACTTATTTTATTTACTAAAATTTTCTAGAAATATTTTTGTAGTTAAACAAAGTTTCTAGGGCTATCTAGTATATATATATATATATATATATATATATATATATATATGTATATATATATGCCGAGTGCTTGTATATTACTAAAATTGAGGCAAGTTAATTTTCCTAGTGGGCGAGCAAACAGTTTGTGACAATGTCGGATTAAATTGTTTGCAGGTGTAACTGAGGTTCATATTACATTTATGCTTATATATATATATATATATATATATATATATATAACTGTGTGTGTATAATATGTGGATGAACATATGGCTTATTTTACCAGAGTTCTAAAACTCTGCAGAATTTCTCTAAATATCAGATTCAAGTAAATCAAGTAAATTGTAAACCCTAATCAGATAAATAAGAAAATAAACATTTTATCAAACCAGATATGGAAAAATCAAAACTAGTGGTACATAGCATCGTGCTTTAAGGCAAATTGCTGGAATTTCTCTTAATTTAATAAAATATTTATTATTATTACGTTATTTAATTATTAGTGTAGATTGAATGGTTACTGGGAGCATTAATATTATAATATATTATGTATTGTGTGTAATGACAGGGCCGGCCCTACATGGAATGCAATGCATGCAAAAAATGCGGGCGCACGCTTTAGGGGGCGCCAAAACGAGATTTGGATATGATATTTATAATATTGTTTTTTCAATGTCATTCAAGAAATATATAGTTTCTCTGCATATTTTATAAATCCATGGGCAATATTATTAAAATACGTTAAACATTTCGCTTTAAAGCAACAAATGGGAAAGTAAAGATTAATACATACAATTCGTTACTTACGATATCAATTACGAGAAGTTTACGATGCAATTTTGTATATTTTAAATAATGGAAAATTTAATTAAAATAATCCAACATGAAGTAGCACTGTTATGTTCAACAATGAAAGTTTTAAAAAAAAATTAATCTCTGATTTGCTCAATAGAGTAAATTGCATTAAATCCTCAAAATAAATAAACAATATGTTTCAAAACCCAAATATTAATATCAAGCATGCATTAGAAATAATTGAAAATTTAAGAATATTCTTGCAAGCAATAAATAACATATTGGATGTGTTGAAAAATTTGGATTGAAAATAAAAATTTAAAAATACTTCCGTATAGCTACTACGATAAAAAGCACAAAATTTGATTACAAGCACCCACAAATTGCCTCGATCTTCTGAATAATTTAAATCTAAATCTGAATAATTTAAATCTAAAATCAATGTATTTTTGCACTTTTAGTTAACATGTATGTAATTTTTTGTGTATAAAACACAGAATTATAAAAAAGTATTTTAAAAATTTAATGTACATTTTTGTATAATTTTAATGATGAACTATTAAAACAGTTAAATGGGGGGAGGGGGTTAGCGCAAGAAAATAATGGCATGCGGGCGCTGAGGATACCAGGACCGGCCCTGTGTAATGTTATTATAATATTGTGCATTATTGAATTATAAACTTTCCCAAACCATCGAAAACAGAAGTAATATAATAAAAATATAATCTAGCAAAAACTTAATTATAAAAAATCAATAATGATTCAGTAGTAAAACAGGTGATTTAAAATTCAAATATTTGGTTTGGAGTAGTTGATATTGAAGAAATTCAACTTTTGCCTAAACTATAATTTCAAAAGTTTAAATATTATTATTATTTTTGCAAATGATAAAATATTATTTTTCTTATCAAGTATATTCTAATATTTTAAATTGATACTTTAAATTTAAATGAGGTTGCTGCTAATTTTATAAGAATTGGCAGTTCCATTTAACTTACACGTACAACTTTTCCATTTTGATACAGACTGTTCTAAAGATTCAAGAAATTTATATTAAAATGCTGTAAGTAAAAATGTCGGCACTTGTAGCGCTTTTGCGTTCGATATATTTTTGTATTTGAGATGCAATATCGCAGCAAACGATGCTGCTCTAGGAGTAATTTAGTTAGAGCATATTATAAACCATATATATTAAAATGTTTGATAATAAGTTGCAAGAGAAATTATTACTAGTTGTGTTAAAGCCCCGTACCAAAAATGTTTTTTTTAAAAAGCCTAAGATTTTTTGAAAATTTTGAAAAAAAAGAATTTTGAGGATTTTAAAACTTTTGCAAATTTTGATTTGTTTTTATATTTTGAAGTTGTTTGAAAATTTTAAATTTTTTCAAAGCATTCGCGCTGCATGCTAAAGTGACAAATTTGGGAAAGCGTGTAAGCGCCGCGTCGCAGTCAAATGGATAAACTAGGTACGGAACCCATAGATATGTAAACAAAATTTGTACATCATTGAAATCTGTATAAAATGTCTCAATTTTTTTTTTTTTTGATTTATTTTTCATAGCAAGCTATACAAAGTACATTCATCTACATTTGTTACAGTTATATATTATTTGACTGCGTGAGAAGGATCGCTATCCTGCGATAGCGCCTTCTTAGATGTTATGTTATATTTTGTAGTAAATCATTGCAGATTCTTTTTTTGAGACGCTTTGGTGGTAAAGGCTTAAGCAGATCTAACGCTAATACGTTTGGATGACGACTTAGACAAATTATGTCTCATAATTTGACGTTCATACAAAAATGATCATTTTTGACCGCCAAATAGCAGACGCAGTTAAACCTTTTTTAACTTTTTTACGGTATCTCTGAAAGTGCTAGATCGGCTTTCTCAAAAATTTGATCAATTTTTTATTTTTTTAACATAATTAAATGTTTTTTGAATCATGCAAATTGCACACTCCGTTCAAAAACTGAATTATTATTTTTGGCACAATTTGGCACCCGTAGCTTCGTAACGGCTAGACCTGCTTGAATTAAAAGTATTCCCAGTGGATTTGCAATATCACACATTATTGAAAACGAACGAACACGTTAACTCGAAGTATTTTCTGAAGGCAAATTTTCAAAAATCAATTATTTTTATATTTGAACCAGTTACCGTAGGGCTTTAATAATTTAGTACGTTCATTAAGACCAAGTACACTATCGTTATACCAAGTAAATCGTCTAATTCTAATTTCAACAAACGTCAAAAAAACTACTCATTTTCTCAAACTTCAATGATTTTTTAAAATTACTCTTTACGTAGGGCCGTAATATTTCAATAAGTTGTATAAGACCATATATATCATCAAAAAAAGTTTCATAAAAATCGGCTCATTTTTCTTAACAACGAATTACAAGAAAACTGTTCGGTAGATTTTCACCTAAAATCGCTATCTTTGATTTTTTAAAATCGCTTCGGTAGTTTGTGCTTGAGTTTGGACGAAAAGTTCAACACTTTTCTCCAAATTTCAAAGAAATGGCTCGGCCGATTGTAGCACAAAACTGACCATAGTTCTCATTGAGATACATCAAATGGTTTTTAAATTTCTTAAATCGGTTCAGGCGTTTTTGAGCAATCGTCGATGAAAGGTCTAATTCTGACAAAAGCCAAAAAAACGATACTAATTTTTGCAAATTTTAACGTATTTTTCAAAGCTAAGCGAGTTCTCGTAGGGCCGTAATATTTTAGTGTGATCTAGAAGACGA
>NW_020536999.1:69605565-69622498 GCF_003426905.1 Ctenocephalides felis | reverse complement strand
TTTTTAAATTTTCAAGATCGATTAAGAATTGCGGGCTAAAATATGGACAATTTTTTTTCAATTTTTATGCTATTTATAAAGAACGGCTTGGCCGACCGTCGCACAAAACTGACAAACAATAGTCTTCATCGAGATACATTGAATGGCTTTTAAATTTTTGAAATCAGTCCAGCCGTTTTTGAGAAAACGTCGATTTACGGAGAAAAATCTGTTTACATACACATACACACACATATATTTTCCAAATTTGGTCTCATTCGATTCAGAATGGCTTGAAACGTCGAGCAAACATGAAATTAGCGAATCGGATTTGTTGATGGAAACATAATCTTCTCCTTCGGGAAGTTAAAAAAAAACTGGCGGTGTATGGCATCGTGCCTTAAGGCAAATTGCTGGGACTTCCAGTACCAAAAATTATTTTTTTTAAAAAAAGATTAAATTTTTTTGATCTTTAAAAAAAATTGATTTTTGAGAGATATAAAATTAAAAAAAGGACTTTTATGAGAGTACTCGTACCGCTTTAGCTACTAGAGACAAACTATAAAAGCGCGTAAGCGCCGCGTCGCGTTTTACGGATAAATGATGTTTTACTAAACTGTATGATATCCCAAAACTAATAAAGCCCTATAGATTAAAAAAATATTATTATTTTATTATTTCACTATTAAGCCTTCAACAATTTCGTCCCTATGACAATATAAAAAGTTATGCATATAATTTGAACTTGTATTAAAAACTATTAATATAACATCGAGCAAAATAGGTATTAAAAAAAGCACTGTTGACGCTTCAACAATTTAGGGGAAGTACGGACAAAATGATATGGTGTTTGATTTCTCAATGATTTTTATCTATATATTGATATTATAACCAGATTCAATCGTTTTCACTCGGCTTTATACAATTTTCCAGCTCGGACCGGATCAATGAGAACTTTTGAGTATTTAAAGCAATTTTACCAAAATTTTGCCCTTTATGAATTATTGCAACCTTCACCATGATTTTAGGTCTAAATTGACCGCGCTATTATCATATCACGGTTAAATAATAAAATAGGAATTTAAAAATAAGTATAACTGTTTTTTTTTTTGAAAAGTACTATAAAATGTCATATAAATTTACTACCAGAGTTAGGATGATTTTATATAGTAAAGTGCCATACGCTTTAGATTTAGAATGTTTTTATGCACTCTGTAATCTATTTGGAATAAGAACATAATTCTTATAAATTATGTTGTGTTACCTAATTCACTTCATAGATATTTTTAACTTGCAGATCGATATCTTGTATGCGATAAAATATTATAAAATATTCACAAACAAAAAACCGCAAAATAATAAATATATAACGTGAAACCGACTATTTTATTATGCAGATATAACATTTCCTGTAAACATCAAACTGAAAGAAAACTTTTCCGGTCGGGCAATAAGTTTTGTTTTATTTTCAACAGCCATTTGTGATTACACTATTTAGGATCATTTTATTTTCAATAAAATTTGTAATTTGTATTCAACTTGATAGCAATCGTAATCAAGGCTGTGATTTAAAAATGATTTTTCGTATATTTTTTGTTCTTGCAGATTTTGTCTTGTTCAGGCATAATACTAGAAAAAATTATAAATTCGTATATTATCACACAGCCCTGGCGCTACTTATATACGGCTATCAATCCATTTAATTCTTCTCATTGGAAACATATAAACTGGTGGGGCGCATGGCATCGTACCTTAAGGCAAATTGCTGGAACTTTCCGTACCGTAATTAAAAATCTTGGTACGGAACCCAAAAAAAAAAAATTACACAAAATGTGTACACATTATTAAAATCTCTATAAAATATCTGATAATTTGATGTACATATGTCCAATGAACATTTTTGACCGCCAAATGGCATTTTTTAAACTTATTTTTATTGAGAGTACATAACCGCTAGACCTGCCTTCCCAAAAATTTAGTAAGTGCTTCATCTTGCCAATGCAAGTAAAATGTTTTTTGAATTATTAAAATCGGACGGTCCGTTCTCTTAAAAACTGAGTTGCCGTTTTTGGCACTTTTTGCCCCGTATCTTCGGAACGGCTAGACCTGCCTGTGCCAATAACTAATAAGCACGTCTTCATGTAGATACCAATCGAATGTTTTTTGAATTATCCAAATCGGATGACCGGTGTTCCCGAAATCGTCGACGAAAATTTATATCCGCACACACACACATACACATATACATCCATTTTTTTAAGGTATGCCAAAATGTTCAGAAACCTCTAAAACGTAAAGATATATAAAAAATTTTATTTTCGATTTTTTTGCGATTACTATAACTTAACAAATTAATTACTAATTACTATAACGCACAACAATAGAGTGCTATAACTCGGTATAATCAATTAAAATTTATTTATAATAAAAGCTTACGCAGATTTATAACCAATGAATTTTTAATATATTTATTGTAAACCCTAATTGCCATGTTAGTACCGTTTTAATTAAATCATTTAATTTAATTACAGCGCCAATTAATTGAATTTTCAGTGGATTATTAATTGTTGAATGCCTTTTCAGAATAATTTGGGTATTGTGATTTTAAACGAGATCTAGTAATAAAAAAAGGGTCAGATGTGCAGGTTTATATAATATTGTTTTGGTAACTGACACCTTTCATTAATTTTAGGTAATTTGAGAATTTTGTGTTAGGATCGTCATTAATTGTAAAAGCATCAGATAAAATATTGTTTGTATGAATATACAAATACTAACTTTGTTAATAAATTAGTAACTAAACAGCTAATACTTCGAATTAAAACAAATCAAGACAATAATTCATTTATACAATCAGTAATTGTATGTAGTCTTTTAACCAAAATCATACAAAACTATACATGATTGCAGTAACAACTAAATAACATATAATTTAAATAAAAACTATTGGTGCGTGGCATCGTACCTTAAAGCAAACTGCTGATACCGCAATTTATTATTCGAGAAATAAAAATAATCAATAAGCAATAAAAATAAAAGTTTTTTAAAGATTAATGACTGATTACTAATTATTGTAAAATTATAAGTGTAGAAGGAATCAAGCAGGCTAGACATCGAAAAACAATAAAACTTGTCATTTTTATTTATCATAAAATTTTGCAATTAATAAATTGTTTATATTTTCACCCAATGGTTTTTATAATTTTATATTCATAATTATTTCCCACACTGGTGACCCATGACGTTTGAGATGAAGACAGAGATAGAGCATTTTTTGGGGATTTAAAAAATATAGATTTTGATGCAGCAATATAATCACTGGTCTTTCGTGACTACTTATAAGGTACGTCCAGTCCTCGGTTTATCGTAGTTAAAGCATTAACTACCTGACATCGGACTTCTGTTGGTATTCCCATTTTGTATACCCAGACTTCAGTGTTTATTGTTGACACAAATATTTATTCTGAGCCTAGACCTAGACCTTGGGTCATGAATTGAATGCACTATCAAATGGTCATTGGAATCGCAATTCAACCTCTCCTTGTCCGTTAACTCACCAAATCGTCTTTTGATGCAAAAGACTTTGTGACTGCATATTGTCAAGATGATGACTCTTTAATACGCTTTCCTTCGAATCACATCCGATTCGATAATTCGATGTATGATTCAAAGGGCTACTGAAGTCGACAAGATTATTTTAATCATTGCGAAAATTCATATTCTTATAGAGCGCCATCTGTTTACACAAAATATTGTAGAAATAAAAATTAATACAGTAGATCGAAGCTGAATCTTCTAAGTTCACCAAGACATCGAGGCTCAGGAAATTTTCCACGTGATTTATATTCAGAACCATATGCAGAGTATGAAGATGATGGAAAGTCGAATTACCTACCATACGGTGGATCTGCCGACGAAACTGTCATTTATTCCATTGGATGAACTACTAATTTACCAGTACCACAACAGTGCTATAATCTGCTCTCCCACCATATGCTTGTAACGTGTTTACCTGTATTTTTTTAAACTGTGAGGTCAACACTGGGCAGGGAGTGTAGGGGGAATCAAGCAGATTAGACATCGAAAAACAATATAACTTGTCATTTTTATTTATCATAAAATTTTGTAATTATTAAATTGTTTATATTTTCATCCAATAGTTTTTATAATTTTATATTCATAACTATTTCCCACATAAGTACTTATTAAATTGGTCGATGATCGTATTGTACAAAAAACTTAACAATATGTGAAATATACATGCCTGAACAATCAATCAATGGGATTAGCTAATCAAGCCTGAAGATTTGTAAATCTTAGAGGTGCATTGCATCGTGCCTTGAGGCAATAATAAATTTAGCTGGTTTTTGAACATTTTGGCATACCTTACAAAAATGGATGTACGTGTGTGTGTGTGGGTACAAATTTTTAGGAAACGTAATGATTAGGAAACTTACTGATTAGTTTTTGTCAACGGCAGGTATTGCCGTTTCGAAGATAGATACTAAAAAGAACCCAAAATGATAATTCAGTTTTTGAGAATGAAGCGTCCGATTTGAATAATTCAAAATACATTTTATTTGTATTGACAATTAAAGTACCGTTTAGTGAACAAAGAAAAAAAAATGTCGGTCGAAAATGATGTACATATGACATCAAATTATCAAATATTTCAAAGAAATTTTAATAAAGGCTATGAATGAATGGCTTTCGCGCTTCGATATTTCTTCTCTGAAACAGCCACGCATAGGGTTTATACAAAAAGCGACATTTTAGAAAACCGGTTTTCGAATTTTAATTTTACAAAAAACCGGTTTTTGCCGGTTTTCGAATTTTATATAGCAAATAAATTTTTGTTTAAATATTCTGTAGTTTATCCGCAAATTCAGTTTTATTTAGAGCAGTATTTGACTGAATTTATTGATTGTTCAATTTTATGGATAGTAAACAAAATTATTTTAATTGTAATTAGTAGAACTAAAAAATAATAGTTTATCTTGATTAAATAACTTTGAAAATAATTATTCGTTATTCAAGTACCATTTTCACATATAAGAATGAAAATATTTTTATCATAGTGAAAGAAAAGTTATTCAATAAATAAAAACATTAGATTTTTAAATAAAAAACATTCATTAAATTAATATTAAATACATGTTGATACATTCATGTTAATATCAATTTTAGTTTTGAAAACAATTAAGCTAAACTCGGGTATTGTCTGTTCCACGCAAATTTTAATTATGTAACTTTAAACATTCTAATTGTTTTTTTTTGTTCAATAAAATATGATTTCAAAAAACTGAGAACATCTATCGAATTGCTACTTAGACGTGTCCTTTGTTTATTCACAAAATTTACTGAAATAGAAAATAGTCTCATACTTGCGACCAAATTATGCTTAATTGTTATCAAAGCTTGATATAATAATTCTAAGTTTTTTGTTCTTTTATTTGTGGCTAAGGTTTAAAACTTTTTTTTTAAGTTTGAGTAGAGAAAGTTAATTCTTCAAGAAGAAGTCACACTGATTTAAATTAATATATACACTGGTATAAAAATGTAAATTAATATATACAAAACCTTTCTCGGAACCATTGCAGACTGATAAGATATCAAATGTTATTAAACCAATATGATTTCAAGAATCAAAACGCATTCATCTATCTTTTATATTTGGCTATATTTGCCATTTTCAATTTATACAGTAAAAACCGACTTTTTTCACTAAAAAACAGGTTTTCGAATTCAATAATTTTCGCCAAAAACCCGGTTTTTAAAACCGGTTTTTGACAACCGACAAACCCTAGCCATGCAGCACGAATGCTTTGAAAAAAAGTTCGAAATTTTTAGAAAAATTCAAAGTATAACAAATTTTGGAATATAAATTTTTCATAAAAGTCAAAGTTTTTCAAAAATCTCATTATTTTCAGTTTACAAAAAATTTTAAAAGTATTCTAAAAATTTTAATTTTCTGTACGGGAAGTTCCTACAAATTGCAGTAAGGCACGATGCCATGCAACAACCAGTTTTAAATATCAAAAATGATTTGGATTTTAATTTTCTAGTTTAAATTCTAAAGTTTACTTTTATACTTGATAGAAATAATTTTAGTTTTGCAATTTAGTTTGTATATCTTAGAAATATGAGATAACTCCGCTTAATCAAGTTTTGGTTATTATAAGCTCTGTAATCTGTAAAATACAAATAATAAAAAAAACATTATTTGTATATTAATTGTCTTTTTGAAAGCATTTAATATTTTCATAATATTACATTACGGTGCGGAAAGCTCCAGCAATTTGCCGTAAGGCATGATGAAATGCACTCCTAGTTACTATTTTATTGTATTTTCTAAAACATTTATTAACTTCCTGTAGGGCAAGTTATAGTAATCGCTAAAAAATCGAAAATGATATTTTTTATATCTTCACGTTTCAAAGATTTCTGAATAATTTGGCATACCTTAGAAAATATGGATGTATGTGTGTGTATGTGTGTGTGTGCGTGTGTGTGTGCGGATACAAATTTTCGTCGACGATTTTGGGAACACTGATCACCCGATTTAAATAATTCAAATACATTCGATTCGTATTGATAAGGAGACATGCTAATTAGTTTTTGGTAAAGGCAGGTCTAGCCTTTACGGGGCAAAAAGTGCCAAAAACGGTAACTCAGTTTTTAAGAGAACGGAGTATCCTATTTTTATAATTCAGCAAACATTTTACTTGTATTGACAAAATAAAAAACTGATTAAATTTTTGGGAAGTCAGGTCCAGCGGTTATAGACTCTCAATAAAAATAATTTAAAAAAATGTCATTTGGCAGCCAAAAATGTTTATTTGGCTTATGCACATCAAATTATCAGATATTTTATAGAGATTTTAATAATGTGTACACATTTTGTGTAATTTTCACAAAGATCATAGTACGGAAAGTTCCAACAATTTACCTTAAGACACGATGCCATGCATCGCACTAGTTACATTTAATTATAATTGGATTCCGTTATCACAAAAATTAAATTATTATTTTTGACATTTTCTTTCTGACCTTTGACTTGCCTAGGACAAAAACTAATCAGCACGCCTTTCCGTTAATAGGAATCGAATATTTTTTGAATCACAAATTTCAAATTTGATCGTTAAATTGTCGAATTAAAAACAACAAGAGATCAATTCAGAGCAGAAACTAAGTGAATCGAGTCAATCTATGCATTAGGTGTGGGCATGAACTGGTCACACAACAGCCGACAGTCACAAACAACAAGACACGACTTACTTAAGCTAAACGAAATCAAAATTGATATTGCCGTTTTTTTTTAAATTTTTGAAACAACAACTGATCGGCTATGGAAAATTGGGAAACATACAGTAACACAAAACCTGTTTGGTCTAATGGAAAATTTTGTACCAGAACGCTAATAAGAATAGCAATGCTGAATTTATACCAGCATCAGTACATGGCATACGTTTGTAAAGGTGTTACGCTCCGCTTAGTCTAGCTACATTTGATTTTGATGATTTCTCAGATCGACTGATAGATGATGCAAAACAACACCATCCTTTAATGATAGCCGCTGAATTCAACTCATGGTCAGTAGACTGGAGTAACAGGCAGACTAATGCAGAGGAAAAGCACTTTATTAAGTCTTTATTGAGTTAGATGTGGTGTAAACTGGCGCACTACTCTTGAATATAATAATGAAACTTGTTTTAAACTATTAGGTAGCATATGATGATCTAATTGATTTTCCATATATAGCAACTGGAAAAGCTGAAGGAAGCTTATCATCAGGATAAAAATAGTCAAACGCCGGAATTAGATAATATTCATAATATTGTTTTAGGAGCATTGATATGGACATCCTCCACAATATAATACACGTCTAAAAAATGTTTTTTTCCACAAAAGCAGACATAGCAAAGATTAGTACTTCTTGCCAGAGAAAAGAAATCACCAGACGCACTGTCATCCTACAGTCCAATGCTATATATAGCATGCTATATATAGCGGGTAAAATGTATGAAAGAATAATTCACCAAAGAACAGATGCAATATTCTTTACATAAATTCTTATCAGTCAATGGTTTTCTTAAAGAACGATTAACTATTAAGGAGGCAATTGCAGAAACCAGATGTATGGGCGGCGCAAAAAAGTACTTTCTAGTAGTTACATTAGACATCGAAAATGTTTTTAATTTTGCAATCAGACCGTTCAAAAGAATAACGCGGATATCAACACTCATGCCACCACTCAAACTAACTGATAACTATGCTACGACACTGAAAGATAAATATGAAATATTGGCAACACACTTTGAGAACATCCACAAACCAGACCTGAGACGAACCTTACACAAGATTATTCAAAATTTTACTGATATATACAAAGACAACCTATAAAAAGACACGGCTATAGTTTCGGGAATTAGAACAATAGTACAAAAGCTACCAAGCAGAAAAAAAAACAGGTTCGGACAGATTACTAAAACAACTACCGTCAAGCGTACTAATTTTTGGCTCAAATAACAAATACCGGAGGCTGTTTAATAATGTAGAAGCATTTTCTTGCTTCATGGCAATTTTTTACAATATTTCTCATATTGAAGACAAAGAAACCACACGACTATATGTAAATTAGACCTCCTCAAGACTATGTGCAAAATCTGTACAAAAGAAGGGGTAAGTACCTTAGTGGCGAATACCCAAGGTTATTCATAAATAAATGAAAAAATATTTTATGAAATGTTTATTAAATTATGACTTATGTTAGATAACAAAGTTAGAAACCAATCCAAATAAACATAAACGCAATCTTTGCTAAAAATAATTAATATTATTAATATAAAATAATTAATATTAATTTTTGTCATCAATCAAACTTGATGACAAAACATATGATTTTAAAAGTGGCACCTAGTACCGAACATTTAAAGAAATCTTGCATTGATGATATATGTAGCCATCTCCACACTCTGAAATGATTGCATATATGTGTTTGACAAATATTCTTAGATATTGCAAAGAAAAGTCACTATGCATCTACCCTTTTGGCTGAGCTACACCGATGCTCTCAGCTGGTACATACATCATAAGCTTTTCTTTCTTTGACTAGAAAATACAAAAAATGGTAGTATGTAGTGACCGTTAGCACTCATACAGAACAAAATAGAATAATTAGAATAAATGACGTAAATTTTCACAAGAAATATCAATATGTTTACTGTCCGGCGCTAAGGGACAACTTAGTGTCCGGTGCTAAGGAACAGACATTTTTGTTCATTTAGTGGTACCTACTAAAATTGCTTAAAAGATCTAATAATATTCTACCATTTCATGGTTATCAATCAAGTACGACTTCCATTGATATTTAGGTGATGCCGTGATTTTGCGCCTGCAGCAAACGTTTGCTGCGCCGTAGCCGTGCGCGTCACAAGTGAGGCTTGGCGCGTGATAATGCACCTGTGTGACTCCTACGCCCTTGTCACATGTATTTTGTAATGATAAAATTTATACTCGCTTAAATAATACGTGATAAATAGAGTTTCCGGCGCTAGATGCCGTCCGGCGTAGGCACTAAGACTGGTAGTGAACAAACCGAGAGATCCACTGACTAGACACTACTATTAAACAAAATACATACATGAACAGAAGTATATTCTGACAGTATATGACTATATAAAAAAGCACGCTGAATTTTTTTACCTCAAATATACGTATCACAAAAATATCAACATCAAGAGAAATAGTTTGGTATGCACACCATGTCAAACTATGTCCTGCTGAACCCAAAGCAAAAATTGTCACTGTGATCAAAAATATGCATTACTTTTTGAGAAAATGTACACTCTTTCTTTTCATCACATAAATACAATATACCGTTTTTCTATTATATGAATGTACGGATATAAAATTTCTCATAATTTTAAAGAATATTTCTTAAGGGTGGTCAACCTTTCAGTACAAACCCACCTTAATGTTATATCTGTTTTATATATTTTATTAGATTAGATATAAAATTACATCTTCTCAAAAAAATTGACAAAAATGTATATTTTGCTCTCATGCTAATATCTTCACTGTTATCTTAACTCGCTATCATAAAAAAACTTCTTGTTATATTTTCTACTTACTGCTTAAGAAATAAGAAATAGGTCCAACATAGACGATATATCTGTCAGATGAGCTATCAACTTGATTTCCTTATTTTCAACCTTTTTGGTTGTAAGTGATAAATTTAAGTGTACTAATCTACAAGCGTTTGTTAATCTCGTCTTTTAACAAGTGAAATAACCAATTTGATTAATCGTGGTGTTTTAAAAAATTTAAGTTGTACTAAATTTAATTTTACGCGTACCGAAATGGCGTCAAACTTCGATCCTTAGGATATTATTCTTACAATGTTGCACAAAGATTAATACGTTCCGTACAAAACTAGCTCCCAACCGAGGGACACAGAGCAAGAGAAAGGCAGTTTCTATTTCGGCAGAAAAGTTACAGCGATTAATGGGAGCGGCACTGATCGCAAATAAGTGTACGGATGGACATCACGACAGACAGTTTTTTAAGATTAACGTCCAGGTTCAATGGATTGAAATCATATTTTACAAGTACATGGAAGGAATATCGAATGAGAAAACGCTAAAAGGTTTACCACATATCCACTTCAAAGTCGTGTAAACTGATATAAGGACAATCAACGAGACAATCCGCCTGATAAAGCGGATTGTTTGCTTCAAGAAAACCTACACAAAGTTCTTTAAAAGGAAGAATAATTGCTCACACAGCGGCAACATCGAACATTCTATTCCAAAGAAATATCCGGAAACACATAGCGATCCCAAAAAGTAGGGTTTATTTGAAAGAAGCGTCCGGCCTGCACATCAGTACCTATTTAGCAATTTCCAACAGCGAAAAAATTGTGAATTGTTAATTGTAAAAAAAATACATGGTTGAAACATACCGTAAACGTTCAGTCTGGAAGCAAGGCAAAACTTGCGGGCGGACAACCAGCCTAAACCTAATTTTTTTGTCGACGAATGCGTGAAGCAGGTCGTTCAGAGTAAGGTCTCAGTTTACACATAAATACCCAAGCATCAGATACCAATAATGCATAGATATGAATTTTTAAGCTTGACTACAAAATTGTCGCCAAACTGCAACACAGAGCTAGGCAATACCATAAGCATGAAGACTGCAAAACCATACAAGAATATAGAACACCAGCAATAAAAAACCAATTCTACGAGGGTCATTTAAAAAATAAGGTTCTCAATGCTGTACACTATCCGCGCGAAATACTAGGAGAAATCCGGCAACACCATTTCCATTGTTGATCCTTGCCATTCTATTCCAACTACCTGGAAGATCACTGCATAGCTGAGTGCCAATCTAACAGCCATCTGCGATGGAGCGCGCAATCGCCGTCACCGCCAGGTGTGTAATCCGTTCAGTCAGTCGATTTTTAAACGCAAAAAAACTTACATCTATTGAAATTCATAGACAGTTAGAAGAAGTTTATGGCAAAACTTGCATCAGCGTCCAGCGCGTCCTCAAATGATGCAGGGAGTTCTCCGAAGGACGCACAGACGTTCACGACGAGCAAAGGAGCGGGAGGCCATCGAGTTTTGGGGAAAAATGTGTCTTGCTTACCGAGTTAATGCTTAAAGGGTCCACTATAAATTCGGACAAGTACTGCGAGACACTAACAAAACTCAAAAGAGCCATCCAAAATCGCCGGAGAAGAAGGCTGAGCAAGGGCGTGGCGGTGGAGTTCTTCGAAGCGGGTTTTCAGAAGTGGAAAACTCCTCAGAAAAAATGCGTTGAAAGATCTGGCGACTATGTAAAAAAATAGTTTGAAATACAAGCTTTCCGATGGTATACACATTTATAGCAATAAAAAATGTCTCAACCCTGAAAAAAATATGGGCACCTTATTTTTTACGTGCGCCTCGTATCAATTGTAACACCAACCAAGGAGAAACTAGGCCGTGCACCATTAAGCGTATGAAATAAAGGCGATATAGATGATTTTCTATGTCATAATAGTTATTTCAGTAGTTCGATCACTTTTATATTGCTCGATAACTGATCAATCATCTCTTTTTTGTGAACGTTTGCATTGAGTTTTCAACATAATTTTTCCGTGTTTGTAGAAAAACTTGAATTTATTCGATCTATACGTTAAAACATTTTTAAAATAATTCTCAGATGTTGACAAAGAAATGTTTGCAGCCGAAAAAACTAGATGCATCAAGTTGTCGATTGATTTATGCATAATCACTAAATCTTAGGATTATCCTACTTTATAAATATTTTCCGATTTGGACAAGAAATTCATAGTTTTTGAAAGGCTTGCAAGAGAAATAAGATGTATGCATGCAATATTAAAACCCGAAAATAAAACAGTCTTCAAGAGGAAACTAGGTACATTACAAACCCTATAAATTTTTACAGAGTTTTTGAAATCTCGTTCACAGAATGTCACAATTACGTGAAAAATTATTACTCCGAATTTGCCACAAAATTAGAAAATCAATGAATTAATGAAAATCGTGATAATATTAGAACAAAATCTTGAATATCAATATGAGTCAATTCAATTTAAATGATATCAATTTCAAATTAGACTGGAAATTGCAATGGCAATCAATGTGCTCCAAGAACATGTATATGTGGAACGGCGTTGTAGTGGAAACCATCAACTTAATATGTATTAAATAGATGCCTCATTTATTATATACTACTATTGCTATACTATACTCATTCAGAATGAGTTACTTATTTTATTTACTAAAATTTTCTAGAAATATTTTTGTAGTTAAACAAAGTTTCTAGGGCTATCTAGTATATATATATATATATTTATATATATATATATATATATATATATATATATACATGCCGAGTGCTTGTATATTACTAAAATTGAGGCAAGTTAATTTTCCTAGTGGGCGAGCAAACAGTTTGTGACAATGTCGGATTAAATTGTTTGCAGGTGTAACTGAGGTTCATATTACATTTATGCTTATATATATATATATATATATATATATATATATATAACTGTGTGTGTATAATATGTGGATGAACATATGGCTTATTGTACCAGAGTTCTAAAACTCTGCAGAATTTCTCTAAATATCAAATTCAAGTAAATCAAGTAAATTGTAAACCCTAATCAGATAAATAAGAAAATAAACATTTTATCAAACCAGATATGGAAAAATCAAAACTAGTGGTACATAGCATCGTGCTTTAAGGCAAATTGCTGAAATTTCTCCTAATTTAATAAAATATTTATTATTATTACGTTATTTAATTATTAGTGTAGATTGAATGGTTACTGGGAGCAAGAATATTATAATATATTATGTATTGTGTGTAATGACAGGGCCGGCCCTACATGGAATGCAATGCATGCAAAAAATGCGGGCGCACGCTTTAGGGGGCGCCAAAACGAGATTTGGATATGATATTTATAATATTGTTTTTTCAATGTCATTCAAGAAATATACAGTTTCTCTGCATATTTTATAAATCCATGGGCAATATTATTAAAATACGTTAAACATTTCGCTTTAAAGCAACAAATGGGAAAGTAAAGATTAATACATACAATTCGTTACTTACGATATCAATTACGAGAAGTTTACGATGCAATTTTGTATATTTTAAATAATGGAAAATTTAATTAAAATAATCCAACATGAAGTAGCTCTGTTATGTTCAACAATGAAAGTTTAAAAAAAAATTAATCTCTGATTTGCTCAATAGAGTAAATTGCATTAAATCCTCAAAATAAATAAACAATATGTTTCAAAACCCAAATATTAATATCAAGCATGCATTAGAAATAATTGAAAATTTAAGAATATTCTTGCAAGCAATAAATAACATATTGGATGTGTTGAAAAATTTGGATTGAAAATAAAAATTTAAAAATACTTCCGTATAGCTACTACGATAAAAAGCACAAAAATTTGATTACAAGCACCCACAAATTGCCTCGATCTTCTGAATAATTTAAATCTAAATCTGAATAATTTAAATCTAAAATCAATGTATTTTTGCACTTTTAGTTAACATGTATGTAATTTTTTGTGTATAAAACACAGAATTATAAAAAAGTATTTTAAAAATTTAATGTACATTTTTGTATAATTTTAATGATGAACTATTAAAACAGTTAAATGGGGGGAGGGGGTTAGCGCAAGAAAATAATGGCATGCGGGCGCTGAGGATACCAGGACCGGCCCTGTGTAATGTTATTATAATATTGTGCATTATTGAATTATAAACTTTCCCAAACCATCGAAAACAGAAGTAATATAATAAAAATATAGTCTAGCAAAAACTTAATTATAAAAAATCAATAATGATTCAGTAGTAAAACAGGTGATTTAAAATTCAAATATTTGGTTTGGAGTAGTTGATATTGAACGAAATTCAACTTTTGCCTAAAAGTTTAAATATTATTATTATTTTTGCAAATGATAAAATAAATATTTTTCTTATCAAGTATATTTTAATATTTTAAATTGATACTTTAAATTTAAATGTGGTTGCTGCTAATTTTATAAGAATTGGCAGTTCCATTTAACTTACACGTACAACTTTTCCATTTTGATACAGACTGTTCTAAAGATTCAAGAAATTTATATTAAAATGCTGTAAGTAAAAATGTCGGCACTTGTAGCGCTTTTGCGTTCGATATATTTTTGTATTTTGAGATGCAATATCGTAGCAAACGATGCTGCTGTAGGAGTAATTTAGTTAGAGCATATTATAAACCATATATATTAAAATGTTTGATAATAAGTTGCAAGATAATTTATTACTAGTTGTGTTAAAGCCCCGTACCAAAAATGGTTTTTTGAAAAAGCCTAAGATTTTTTGAAAATTTTGAAAAAAAAAAGAATTTTGAGGATTTTAAAACTTTTGCAAAATTTGATTTGTTTTTATATTTTGAAGTTGTTTGAAAATTTTAAACTTTTTTCAAAGCATTCGCGCTGCATGCTAAAGTGACAAATTTGGGAAAGCGTGTAAGCGCCGCGTCGCAGTCAAATGGATAAACTAGGTACGGAACCCATAGATATGTAAACAAAATTTGTACATCATTGAAATCTGTATAAAATGTCTCATAATTTTTTTTTTGATTTATTTTTCATAGCAAGGTATACAAAGTACATTCATCTACATTTGTTACAGTTATATACTCGTATTATTTGACTGCGTGAGAAGGATCGCTATCCTGCGATAGCGCCTTCTTAGATGTTATGATATATTTTGTAGTAAATCATTGCAGATTCTTTTTTTGAGACGCTTTGGTGGTAAAGTCTTAAGCAGATCTAACGCTAATACGTTTAGATGACGACTTAGACAAATTAGGTCTCATAATTTGACGTTCATACAAAAATAATCATTTTTGACCGCCAAATAGCAGACGCAGTTAAACCTTTTTTTACTTTTTTACGGTATCTCTGAAAATGTTAGATCGGCTTTCACAAAAATTTAATAAATTTTTTATTTTGTTAACATAAATTAAATGTTTTTTGAATCATGCAAATTGCACACTCCGTTCAAAAACTGAATTATTATTTTTGGCACAATTTGGCACCCGTAGCTTCGTAACGGCTAGACCTGCTTGAATTAAAAGTATTCCCAGTGGATTTGCAATATCACACATTATTGGAAACGAACGAACACGTTAACTCGAAGTATTTTCTAAAGACAAATTTTCAAAAATCAATAAATTTATATTTGAACCAGTTACCGTAGGGCTTTAATAATTTAGTACGTTCATTAAGACCAAGTACTTTATCGTTATATGAAGTAAATCGTCTAATTTTAATTTTAACAAACGTCAAAAAAACTACTCGCTTTCTCAAACTTTAATGAATTTTTAAATTTACTACTTTACGTAGGGCCAATATTTCAATAAGTTGTATAAGACCATATATATCATCAAAAAAAATTTCATAAAAATCGGCTCATTTTTCTTAACAACGAATTACAAGAAAACTGTTCGGTGGATTTTCACCTAAAATCGCTATCTTTGATTTTTTAAAATCGCTTCGGTAGTTTGTGCTTGAGTTTGGACGAAAAGTTTAACACTTTTCTCCAAATTTCAAAGAAATGGCTCGGCCGATTGTAGCACAAAACTGACCATAGTTCTCATTGAGATACAAAAATGATTTTTAAATTTCTTAAATCGGTTCAGGCGTTTTTGAGCAATCGTCGATGAAAGGTCTAATTCTGACAAAAGCCAAAAAAACGATACTAATTTTTGCAAATTTTAATGTATTTTTCAAAGCTAAGCGAGTTCTCGTAGGGCCGTAATATTTTAGTGTGATGTAGAAGACGATGGTATCTACCGTCAAAAAAAAAATAATAATAAAAATCGTAGAAGAAAATTATTTCAACACTTTATTACAAGAAAACGACACGCCAATCTTTACCAAAAACTCATCAGCACGATTCCCTACAATATCTTTCGAACGGTTTTGAATTTTCAAAATCGATTCAGAACTGCGGTACGACCGCCTCAAAGTCTTTGCTGCTCTCGCCGTAGTATCAAATCTCTCCTATATGACAGCACTTTGAACTTGACCACATTCTCTCTAATAAATGAATATTCCAATGTTAAATTGAGCGAATAAGATCTAGAAATAAAATAATTCTATTTTTTTTGCTGATTTGTTAAACGCTTCAAGCTACTTGAAGCTATAAGGTGCTACTCAGCTATAAGTATACTTATAGCTACTTTGCCATTGAAGTGTTAAAAAATTAGCAAAAAACGAAAAATTTGAATATTTTATTTCTAGATCTTATTCGCTTAATTTAACATTGAAAATATTAATTATTAGAGAGAATGTGGTCAAGTTCGAAGTGCTGTCATATATGGAGAGATTTGACACCACGGCGAGAGCAGCAAAGACTTTGAGGCGGCCGT
>NW_020536999.1:69584440-69604565 GCF_003426905.1 Ctenocephalides felis | reverse complement strand
GACATGATTTTTTTGATAACTTTGTTTTCAATATCCATTCATTAATATGTAAAGCAGATTTGATTTTGAAATAAGCGAAATATCAAAACATAAGATCATTTGGCAACCGTTCATAAATATCAAGTCATTATTATTCAACCATTGTCATTTCTTTCCATCTATTCATTATTTCCTATCCATTATTCATTTATGATTCGTGAAAACATTCTCATAAAATCAAATGACCGATGCATTTTTATTATCATTAATTATAGCTTTTTTGGTGTCAAACTATTATAAATGGGCTGGAAATCAATTCGAGTTTATTCATTTCCATCTGTATGCTATAGTCAATGATATTATGTGCAGATTTTTTTCCACAATTAAATTTTACCAATACTAGTAATGCTAGTGCAAAGCAAAACTAATGTAACATTAACCCATATTAACCCAATAATTAATTTAAAAATTCTGTAGAGTTATTGTATAGACTTTTGTTACAATTGTATTAATATTCTAAGAACTATTTGTCGTTTTTCTAAACATTTTCTAAGAATATTGCCGTACGGTATGTGGGTTTCAAATTGTTCTAAAGTCAGAATATTGTACATGTCGACTAAATTATTTTTCTTATAATAATCTAATGAACTAATTATTTAAATTGTAACAACATCAATCAACTTCAAAAACTACATTTGAGTATTATTATAAAAATAATTTACTTAAAATATACGATATATTCTGCGCTCCAGAATAACTTAAAATACACATACCGTACGACCAGGGCCGGTCCTTAGGTACTCAGTGGCCGCATGCCTATTTTTTCTAGCGCAAACCCCCCCCCCTCATCCTATTATTTTAAGGGTTTTAACAATTTATCATTAAAATTAAAAAAACATTTACTTTATTTTTAAAAAATACTCTTCATAATTCTTTACTTAGTACACAAAAAAATCAGATAAAATCTCAAAGCGCATAAAAATGCATTGATTTAGATTTATTTACAAGATCGAAGCGTTATGAAGGTGCTTATAACCAAATTGTTGTGTCTTCTATCCAAACTTCAAAAATCCAAAGAATTTCTAGCCTTATTAATAAACATAACACTGGTTATTCTGTGTGGATTTAAATTTAATTTTTCATTATTTAAAAATCCAAAATTGATATGCTTCTAGATATCGTAAGGGTCGAACAGTATGTAGTCATCTTTACTATCTCATATAGTGTATTAGATCGTTGTTTTAAAGTATTTTAAAAATATGTCCAAAGATTAGTAGAGATACAAAGAAATTATGTATTTCTTGAATAAAATTGAAAAAACTATATCATAATTTTTATATCCGAATCTCGTTTTGGCGCCCCCCAAGGCTGCGCCCGCATTTTTTGCATGCATTGCATTCAAGGTGGTACGCCGGCCCGGCGTACCACCGGCCTTCGTACGACAAACAAAATATTTAGAAAAATATGTCAGAAAATGATCAGAAAACGACAAATAATTGATTGAACGTAAAGTTCACTTTGTGCAACAACTTTTTATTAAAATTACATTTTTGTCTGATATATAAAGATGTCGTTCATTATTTATTGCAAACATAGTTTATAAACATGAGATTTAGAATAATTATAAGAGTTTAATTTATGAATGATATAAAATATATAAACACTCTATATCTTGTTAATGTAAATATATGCCTACATGATAATAAGCTATTAATTTTTACAAACATTTTTGAATATATTTAATTGATTATTTAAATTTGACATATTGCTACAAATTTAGAAAAGGTTTAATAAATATATACAAATAAAGTAAAGGTTAAATCACGATTGCAGTCATTGAACAACATTCGAGGATTTTCTCGAATAATTTTGTAGTACTATAGAGGGTTAGGTTGTAATAATAACTTTTGAACAGTTTAATTTAAAAAATATTTTTATTTATTTTAAGAATATAAAAAATGAACTAATTGAAGTTCAGGCTAATGTGGATTAAATAAAATGATATAATATACTAAAAACGAATATTCATTATATTAACTCTTTACTCTCGAAACCACCGCTCCGGCAGTAAAATACGTATTAATTCAGCAATTCGCGTGTGGAAAGGTTAAATATTAAATATAAACAAACCACGCTCAGTTTTTTGCACAAACTTTATTTCATAAATTACAAACGCTTTGAAACCATGGTATGCCCCATGTTCAGAGTATTTTGTAACAAAAAAAATATATAATTAACACATTATAAAAGTGTTAAAATTGAAATATTATAAAAAAGATTTAATAAATAATTTAATCAAATGTTTCTTATAAAAATTTGATAATCTGTTAATTATATATTTTTCACTAACTGAAGAAATTACACTGAAGATAAGGCATTCTATGGTCTCGTAACTTCTGTAATTTATGAAATAAAGTGTATGCAAATAACTGAGTGTGAGTGTGTTTATATCTAATTTTTAATATTTGTTCCACTCATATTGCAAAATTCAGCATTAAATTATATATATATATATATATATATATATATATATATATATAGAGAGAGAGAGAGAGAGAAAGAGAGGGAAGTCCCGTAACGCCGGACGGCACCTACCACCGGATACCCGATTTAACACGTATTATTTAACCGAGTATAAATCTTTTTATTTTAAAATACAAGTGAAAGGAGCGCGGGTGGCACACAGGTCATGGCGGGAGGAACCCTTTGCTGTTTTAGGCACAAAATCACGGCGTCACCAAAATATCAATGGAAATAATTCTAGTATATTTATGCATTTACATTTGAGTTACATTCGAAGATGAAAGTAGTACTTGATGGTTATTCGTAAAATGGTAGACTATTATTAGATATTTTAAACAATTTTAGTAGGTACCACCAAATGAACGAACATGCCTGTCCCTAAGCACCGGACACTAAGTCGTCCCTTAGCGCCGGACAGTAAACATTAAAGTAACCAGTGATTTTTTTTTCTTTGCAATATGTAAGAATATTCGTCAAGCACACATGTGCAAACATTCCAGAGTGTGGAGAGGGCTATATATTAATTCAATGCTGGTTATTTTGAAATGCCCGGTACTAGGTGCCACTTTGTAAATCATATTTTTTGTTACCAAAGTTTGATTGATAGTATTAACTATTTTTAGAAAGGTCGCGTTCTCGTTAATTTAGTTTGATTTCTAACTTTGTTATCTAATATAAGTCATAATTTAATAAACATTTCGTCAACATTTTTTGATTTATTTATAAAAACCTTAGGTGTTCGACACACGGGACTTCTCTCTATATATATAATATGTACATAAACATTTTACACAGCAAAAAATTTTCGGCTTAATACGAATTGATTCGAATCCAGTGAAATATATTTCGATTCAGATCGTGAAGGGCTTCATTCAAATGACCGAATCACTCGAATCGAGTTGCCTTATCAGTAACACACACACCACAATATATATATATATATATATATATATATAATACTATTATTTAGTACTATATATTATTCATGAACACAGTATCTTCGTATGTCATTTCTTCATCATCAAATTAGCAATTCTGCATATTTTGCTATTTAGCAATGAATTAGTTAATTCTCTCATAGATGTTTGTGTGTTGAACTAAACCACCTAAAACAATTTAAAAAATATATCACAAATTAAAAATAAATGATTCAAATAAAATGCCAATAAACTTATCGATCATGGAACCATCAAGCTCTCGTCTTAGCGAACTGGTCTGACGTCAAATCGAAGTGATTGTTCATCAAAAGTGGTGCCCTGTATCCGATTTCGGTTTCGTATTTAGTTTCGGTTTTGGGTCTGGTCTACCCGGTAAATGATTCATTCTCGTATCCTGTAATGCGTTCGCTGTTCAGGAGAGGCCGTACACGGATTAACGGATCTGAAAACGGAGGACTTCGCAAAATGGTAGGCATCGGAGGCTCACTGAAGATACCGGCGAACTGGACAAGGGTCTGGAGATTGATACCGACCGCCAAGTTATCGTGGACGGAGATATTTGAGGTTTGCACGATTATAATAGTACTAGTAATATTCGACTGATGGTCCATGATTCAAGTTCATCATATTCTCGTTTCATTCCTAGTTAACATTGCAAAAATAATGACAAACTAGTTGGTATTAGTAGTTAGCCTTGAGGCAAGTCACATACTTCCCGATATGTGTAAATAATCGATTTAATCAACAATAAACAAATTAATTTATGAGTGATTAAAAGTATTTCGAGTGGATTTATTACACATCATTGAAAACGAACGAACACTCTATACCAAGTAAATCATCTAATTTTTTATTTTAACAAACGTAAAAAAAACTACTCAGTTTCTCAAGCTTTGATGAATTTTTAAAATTCAATTACTTGTCGTAAGGCCGTAATATTACAGTAAGTTCTATAAGACCATCATATATATCTATAAAAATCATATATATATATAAAAAAAATTCCATAAAAATCAGCTTAAATTTTTTTTTTCAAGAGTTAATTACAAGAAAACGGCTCGGTAGATTTTTACCTAAAACTAATCAGTGCCATTCCCAACTAATATCTTTCGAACAGTTTTTGATTTTTTAAAATCGGTTCGGCAGGATGAGCTTAAATGTGGACGAAAAGTTTAACACTTTTTTTCCAAATTACAAAGAAACGGCTTGGCAGATCATCGCACAACACTGATAAACGATAGTTCTCAATGAGATACATCAAATGGCTTTAAATTTCTGAAAGCGGTTCAGGCGTTCTTGAGAAAACGTCCATGAAAGGTCTAATTTTGACAAATGCCAAAAAAACGATACCAATTTTTGCAAATTTTGAAGAATTTTCAAAGTTAAACCAATTGTTGTAGGGCCGTAATATTTTAGTATGATCTAGAAGACTATAGTATCTACCGTCAAAAAAATAACTAGTTGGTTTCGTATTTAGCCTTGAGGTTACATGAACTTCCCGATATGTGTAAATAATCGACTTAATCAAAAAAAATGTGTAAATAATATACGGTTCGGTAGGATATGCTTAAATGTGGACGAAAACTTTAACACTTTTTTTCAACAGTTAATTACAGGTAAACGGCGGGATAGATTTTCACCTAAAATTAATCAGTATCATTCCCAACTAATATCTTTCGAACAGTTTTTGATTTTTTAAAATTGGTTCGGTAGGATGAGCTTACATGTGGACGAAAAGTTTAACACTTTTTTTCAACAGTTAATTACAAGAAAACGGCTCGGTAGATTTTCACTTAAAACTAATCAGTATCATTCCCAACTAATATCTTTCGAACAGTTTTTGATTTTTTAAAATCGGTTCGGTAGGATGAGCTTAAATGTGGACGAAAACTTTAACACTTTTTTTCAACAGTTAATTACAGGTAAACGGCTGGGTAGATTTTCACCTAAAATTAATCAGTATCATTCCCAACTAATATCTTTCGAACAGTTTTTGATTTTTTAAAATTGGTTCGGTAGGATGAGCTTACATGTGGACGAAAAGTTTAACACTTTTTTTCAAATTTCAAAGAAACGGTTTGTCAGATCGTCGCACACTGACAAACGATAGTCCTCATCTAAATACATCAAATGGCTTTTAAATTTCTGAAATCGGTTCAGGCGTTTTTGAAAAAACGTCGATGAAAGGTCTAATTTTGACAAATGCCAAAAAAACGATACCAATTTTTGAAAACTTCGACGAATTTTCAAAGTTAAACCAATTGTCGTAGGGCCGTAATATTTTAGTATGATCTAAAAGACTATAGTATCTACCGTCAAAAAAATAATAATAATAATCGTCGAAAAAAAAATTTTTAACACTTTATTACAAGAAAACGGCCCGGCCGATCTTTACCAAAAACTAATCAGCACGATTCCCAATTAATACCTTTCGAACAGTTTTTGAATTTTCATAATCGGTTCAGAATTGCGGGCTAAAACGTGCACGAAAAATTTTTTACTTTTCTGCTATTTATAAAGAAACGTCTCGGCCGATCGTTCCACAAAACTGACAAACGATAGTCGAGATACATCAAATGGCTTTTAAATTTTTGAAATCGGCCCAGCCGTTCTCGAGTAAACGTCGATTTACGGCAACAAATATGTTCACACACACGCACACACACACACACATACTTTTTCCAAATTTGATCTCATTCGATTCAGAATGGCTTGAAACGTCGAGAAAACATAAAATTAGCAAATTGGATTTTTTGATGAAAACATAAACTTCTCCTTCGGGAAGTTAACAATTGATTGTTTATATTTTTTAAAAACATATTTTAATAAACAAAATATAAGTTTTTAATTGAATTTCGCGTATATCGCGTATAAACTTTACATTTTTAGTAGTAAGTTAGTTTTGTTTGTAGTTTTATTAGTGTTACTAGAAACTCAAAATATAAACTTTTTTGAAATGTTAATATGTAAATGCATTTTTTGCGTTGTTGCACTCTTTTTTCTCAAACACGGTGCTCTGAAAGATCTCATTAGTATAATTATATACTCATTGGTATTTATAAAACATTTTGTAGGTTATATTATTTTTTATTTATCTTATTTCAATTCAAAATCTAAATTTGGTATCGATCAAAGGGACATTTTGTCGAATAACATTTTCCCAGTTATAATTTCTTAGAATTTATCGAAAAATAGATAGTTATATATGAAGGTCCGGGGTTAAAAATGTCTACCACCCATGTGTCAAAAACCAGTAAAGTTAGGCAATTCTTAACAACAATATTTGAAAGTAGAGGGAAAAAGATATATAACCAGCTATATAAGACTTTGCTATCGGGAAATAAACGTTAATCTTTGAAAATCCTTAATAAAAGTATTTTCTTTCGTTGGTAGTTTTTTAGCATTAGTTAAAAGTGTAATTAATTTGTAAAATACCTTTAAAATTAAAATAAGACATTAAACTTGTTTGCCACCTGGCCGTTCCCAGTTACCCTGTCTGTGGGGTAAAAAGATTTAGATAACAAATTTTTGAAAGACATAAAAAAGCACATTTTTACAATGATGAAGTAGCTGGCAGTTTTACTGAACGTAGTCAGATAATTGTTCGTTTGAGAAGTGTTATTTTTTGTGATATAATTCGTTTGGTTTTCATAATATAGTTTATATTTGCTCAAAGTCCAATTGGACCTTTAATGAATATTACTTGAAACTTTTCAAAAAGAAATACTTAATTCATTTTCTATCTCTCCTGGCAGAAATTTGAAAATTTTGTATAAGCTCAGTAGTGTTATTCACAATTATACATAAAATCCAGAATCCAAAAAGAATCTGAAAAACTTGAAACGTAATCAATAAGTCGAAAGAACAAAAAAGACTTGGATTGGATTATACCATGTTTTCTATAGAAAGGATACAAAACTTCCTTATACACTTAAAGTATTAATTTTTTTGATTCTCTAGAAATTGTTTAGAATATAAGGTATATTCTTACAATTAGCAAAGCAGCGTACGTCAGCTACAAAACAACGCCGGGTCAGCTAGTTAAATAATAAAGTTTTTACAAAAACTCAAACAATTGATACATTTTAAAAAATACTGGTTTTTATTGTATCCTTAAATAGTAATTGTTATTTTTAATCGTTTGCAATTTATTAAGCATAAAGCTCACCAATACCGTTAAACCGTTTCGGTATTGATTGACTTTAGGCAATCATAATGTGTAAACCGAACCAATTATATCATAACAAAAAACATATATCAAGCAAACAACAACCTAATTATTTTCAGTAAAACTCTGACCTAATTCATCTTCGTAGATATTCTTTTTTGCTGCTTTTCAAATTTGTCAGCTGATTCTTTTTACCACATAGGCAGAGTAAAATGACCGTCCCATGGGGCAAAGAAGTCCGATGTCTTATGTTTAATTGTAAAAGGATTTTACGAACTAATGGTTATGAAAATTGAAAATGTTGTTTGGAGCTTTGAACAGGAACCCAATTGTAATGAAAATTTACAAAAAAATTTAACGTGAAGGTTTCGAAACTATGTACGTTGTAGATTAAGGAAACCATGAAGTAAAATATAAATTTTCTGTTTTTTTATTAATATCGGATGCTATGTTCGAAACTCTACGAAATATTATATATACATTTATGTAGATGTGTAAAAATTCGAATGATGAATTGAGCTGTTATAGCAACTACAGAACGATTTAATTTATAGCAATCAATTTTGTTCAATTCATTAATGTTTCTTCGACTACATAGATCCAACCTTGATTTTAATTACTGTATTATATATATATATATATATATATATATATGTGTGTGTGTGTGTGTGTGCGTGTGTGTGTGTTTTTGAAATACATTCTACATTATATGTGTGTCATAGCAGACTCTTTTCTAGATTCGTTAATTACTTTGCAGTTATCACATGACACTTCAATAGTTTTGCTCAAACTAATCTAAAGCTCGATCAATCTATGGTGTAGTCAGAACTCGATTTAACAAAAACAAAATACTTTAAGAATATTGATTTGCATTAAGTGGAGTTGTATTAGCGTTTTGATATCCAATGGATCTTTCTCAAGATTAAACCAAATAAAAAACTAGTGGGGTGCATAGCATCGCGCCTTATGGTAAATTGCTGCAACTTTCCGTGCAGTAATCAAAAATCTTGGTACGGAACCCAAACAAATTTACACAAAATGTGTACACATTATTAAAATCTCTATAAAATATCTGATAATTCGATATACATATGTCGCTGCCTTATCTTAAAACTTAGTTACCTTTTTTGGCACTTTTTGCCCCGTATCTCTGGAACGTCGAGACCTGTTTTCGCCAAAAACTAATCAGCACGTCTCCTTATCAATACGAATCGAATGTTTTTTGAATTATTCAAATCAGTTGATCGGTGTTCCCGAATTCGTCAACGAAATTTTGTATCCGCACACACGCACATACATCCATTTTTTTCTAAGGTGAAACATTCAGAAACCTATGAAACGTAAAGATATATAAAAATTTCGTTTTCGATTATTTTGCGATTACTATAACTTACGGTAAGTTAATTATTAATAATCAAAATTAAACGATACGGCTAGTGACGGTGACGGCACATTCTCTAATTAAATCAACGCGATTATTTAATATTTATAGAATCAATTTAAGATTTCTAGTTTATGAGTGCTTAATTTCAAATATTGTTGAAAATCATAAAATGATTTCAAAACATAAAATCTGTGACAAAAATAGTTTGCGACTCTATAATTTTTGAAAATCTTAAAAGTAAACTAGTTGGTATTGGTATTTAGCCTTGAGGCAAGTTATATGAACTTCCCGATATGTGCAAATAATCGACTTAATCAATGCAAAATTAATTAATTTATGAGTGGAGTTATTGCGCATGAAAACGAACGAACAATTTAACTCGTAGTATTTTCAAAGAGCAACTTTTCAAAAATCAACAATTATTATATTTGAACCAGTTTCCGTAGGATTTTAATGGTTTAGTATGTTTATTAAGACCAAGTACTATAATGTTATACCAAGTAAATCGTCTAATTTTAATTTTAGCTAACGTCAAAAAAACTACTCATTTTCTCAAACTTTGATGAATTTTTAAAATTAAACTACTTTTCGTAAGGCCGTAATATTACAGTTGTGTAAGTTCTATAAGACCATGACATACATCGCTAAAAAAATCCATAAAAATCGTCTTAAATTTTTTTTTCAACAGTTAATTACAAGAAAACGGCTCGGTAGATTTTCACCTAAAACTAATCAGTACCATTCCCAACTAATATCTTTCGAACAGTTTTTGATTTTTCAAAATCGATTCGTAGGATGAGCTTAAATGTGGACGAAAGGTTTAACACTTTTTTTCAAATTACAAAGAAACGGCTTGGCAAATCGTCGCACAAAACTGACAAACGATATTCCTCATCGAAATACATCAAATGGCTTTTAAATTTCTGAAATCGGTTCAGGCGTTTTCGAGAAAACGTCCATGAAAGGTCTAATTTTGACAAATGCAAAAAAACGATACCAATTTTTGCAAACTTTGACGAATTTTCAAAGAGAAACCAATTGTCGTAGGGCCGTAATATTTTAGTATGATCTAGAAGACTATAGTATCTACCGTCAAAAAAAATAATAATGAAAATCGTCGAAAAAAAAATTTTTTAACGCTTTATTACAAGAAAACGGCCCGGCCGATCTTTATCAAAAACTAATCAGCACGATTCCCAATCAAAATCTTTCGAACAGTTTTTGAATTTTCATAATCGGTTCAGAATTGCGGGCTAAAACGTGGACGAAAAATTATTTACTTTTCTGCTATTTATAAAGAAACGTCTCGGCCGATCGTCCCACAATTGACAAACGATATTCGAGATACATCGAATGGCTTTTAAATTTTTGAAATCGGCCCAGCCGTTTTCGAGAAAACGTCGATTTACGGCAAAAAATCTGTTCACATACACACACACACACACATATACTTTTTCCAAATTTGGTCTCATTCGATTCAGAATGGCTTGAAACGTCGAGAAAACATAAAATTAGCGAATCGGATTTTTTGATGAAAACATAAACTTCTCCTTCGGGAAGTTAATTATTTTTCTAAATTTTTGTTCACATAACCAATCATTAATATTATTATATTAAATATTGATTTACTCATTATATAGTTTTTAGAATAGTTGATGTTGATAATGGTAAACGAAATTTAAAGTTTTAAATTTAGCATAAATTTTTGGTTTAACTACTTTTATAAGAAAATTGCGATTGTTTATCAACTTCCCGTAGGATAAATTATTGTAGTCGTCCAAACATCAAAATTGAAAATGTTTGCATTTCTTAACGTTTTTTAAGGTTTCTGAACATTTTGGTATACCTTAGAAAAAATGGATGTGTGTGTGTTTTTGTCCACGAGAGAACTAAGCATCCGATTTGAATGATTCAAAAAACTTTCTATTAGTATTGACGACACAATTGCTTTTGATTTGTTTTAAATTAAAATTAGTTTTTTACAAAAAAAATTTTTTTGTATATCGAAAATAATTCATATTTTAATTTTAACTCTGGCCAAAGTTCTAAAGCTCTTTAAATTAATAATTTTAACTTTGTAATTCAGTTTATATAATTTGTATAAATATTATACAATATTACAGTATTTATAATAATCTATTTGAATACATTTAATTTTTGCCGAATATTTCGTTACGGTGCGGGAAGTTTGCCTTAAAGCACGATGCCATATCCCACTAGTTTATTATTTTCCTGTAGGGTAAGTTGTAGTAATCTTTTGGATTCATACAGGATTTTTAGCGATTACTCTAACTTACCCTACGGGAAGTTAATAAACAATTACCACTACTATTATTAAATTGTTGAATAAAATGTACAAATATTTTCAATATTTATACATCATAAATTGCTCTACTTTTTTGCCGCAGTGTTTGAATAGCTTAGCATTATCATTGTGATTAGTGTAATACAATGCGTCTGAATTTATTAAATAAATTAATATTTCGCTTTCACGTTATGATAAAAAAATTAAATTGTAAAATTCTCGTTTTAAAAAAAATATATTAAGAAACGAGAGAGCTATGTATTCACTCCGCTACTTAACATTTCATGTTTTTTTTTAAATAAATAGAGTAATAGGAATCGAAATAAAATATAGTTTAACGTTTCTAAACTTCATTATTATATATTGAACTAATTCACAGATTTCAATTTTTGCCGCTAATATAAAAAATTGTAAAATTTATTCGATTGTTTTATATAAATGTATTCTTTAAATTAGAAATAGCTAATTTTAAAAAATACCAATTTCAAAAATTTAAGTAATTTAAAATTTATTGATCATAAAGAGATAGACTACTACACAATGCGGAGGAATAACGCTTTAGATTAGGCAGCAAAATTAAATATAGAATCTTTTATTTTTATTTCAAAATAGAAAAAATTAATGAATCAAATTTATATTATTTTATTTTATTTTTAAGTGCCACAAACGGTAACTCAGTTTTTAAAAGAACAGAGCGTCCGATTTTAATAATTCAGAAAACATTTTACTTGCATTGACAAGACGAAGAACTGATTAAATATTTATGAAGGCAGGTCTAGCAGTTTCGGAGATCTAGTGAAAAAAGTAAAAAAAAGCTCTTTGGCGGTCAAAAATGATCATTACGCATATGCACATCAAATTATCAGATATTTATAGAGATTTTAACAATAAGTATAAATTTTGTTTGCATTCCTATGGGTCCCGTACCAATGTTTAACCGTTAGACAGCGACGCGGCGCTTACGCGCTTCGATATTTTTAGTCTCTATGCAGTTACAGCAGTACGATTGATTTGAAAAAAAGTTGAAAATTTCCAAAATATGTCAAAATAAAGAAAAACATTTTTTTCAATAATTTTTTTTTAAAAAAAAAAAGTAATTTTTTGTCAAATTCTCAAAAATCTAATTTTATTGAAGTAAAATTTTTTCAAAAATGTTAATCGTTTTATAAAAAAAAATAATTTTTGGTACGGGAAGTTCCAGCAATTTTCCTTAAGGCACGATGCCATGCGCCCCACTAGTTTTTTTTATTGCTGCGAAGTTTTTATAGAATATGCTGGAAGATCTTCTCGCAGCAAATGTAATAGGGAATTTGTCTGAAACCACTTTATTGAATAACACACCAAAATACAATTTACGTCTAATTACTACTCTATAAGATTTACCGTAGGTAACGTTTGAATAATTAAGATTTACTGCCTGTAACGTAGTGTTGGTTGTCCAGGATATTACTGTTTTGATTGTATTTGACACCAAAGAATTTACTAAAGTCGTTAAATGATATATTGTTGTTTTATATACATACTAATGTTTTTGTAGTAAATTGTATGTGATCTAAAATAAAAAATGCAACTAGTGAGGTGCATGGCATCGTGCCTTAAGGGCAAATTGCTAGAACTTCCCGTACCACACAAGATATATACACATTATGGAAATCTCTATAAAATATCTGATAATATGATGTGCATAAGTCCAATAAAAATTTTTGACCGCCAAACGGCATTTTTTCAACTTATTTTTATTAAGAGTCTATAACCGCTAGACCTGCCTTCCCAAAAATTATATCAGTTTTTCATCTTGTGAATACAAGTAAAATGTTTTTTGAATTATTGAAATCGGACGCTCCGTTCTCTTAAAAACTGAGTTACCGTTTTTGGCACTTTTTGTCCCGTTTCTTCGGAACGGCAAGACCTGCCTTTGCCAAAAACTAATCAGGACGTCTCCTTATCAATACGAATCGAATGTTTTTTGAAATATTCAAATCGATTGATTCGTGTTCCCGAAATCGTCGACGAAAATTTGTGTCCGCACACACACATATACATACATACATCCATGCCAAAATGTTCAGAAATCTATGAAACGTAAAGATATATAAAAAATTTTTTTTTTTTTTGCTATTACTATTACTTGCCCTACGGGAAGTTAATATATATAGAGTAGATCGGTAGAATAGTCAACCACCGACCAGTAAAGTTAAAAATTTTATAACTGCTATATTTGAAAGTAGGCGGAAAAATGTATATAACTAGCCATCATCTTGATTTTTACAAAGTGGCTATCCGAAAAAAACGTCAATATTTGAAAATCCACAACAAAAGTTTCTTTCGTTGTTAATTTTTATGGTCTTAAGCATTGTTGATTACTTTGCGAGACCTTAATATAACTTTTAAGTATACTCTATTTCATTGTTTCATAAGAAGTACTGTTAATTTTAGCTTAAATTCAACCGTTTTTTATAAAAAGCTTAAATATTCACCCTGGCAAAAACGTATAACATGAAAATAGCTAATAATAATAAACGAGTGAATGAAGTTGAAAAATGCACTTTTACAAGAGATAAATTAGATAAATAATTATTCCAAATATGCAGTTGAAAATATCTGACTTTAAACCACAACCAAGGTTAGGTACATATGGAAATATATAGATTTACAATTAGTTTTGAAGCAAACGAAAACCAAAAATTAAAAATTGCGCTTTAATGCATAATAATTTTTGCCATAAAAGTTATACAATGGTTTGTCTCGATTATGAAGTTTTTAACACTGGAAACGTTACTTTTTCAAATATCGATCTTTTTAATAAAGCTTGCAATTTGAATCATTTGTCATTTGAAGTAAATGTATAGCAATTTTTTTCTTGAGACAAGAGACAAGATGAGTTCGTTTAACTTTGCAAAAATATCTGACAAATAATACTTGGATAGCTTGGATAGCCATTAGTCATTCTAAAGAAAAACTACAGGTCTACTGTATTGCGCCGACTATAGTGATATTATAAAATGATATATGTATACAAAATATTTGATTAGAATCTTTCACCATTTGGGCTCTAAAGGTTGAAAGTTTTTTAAATTATTTTTGCTAGTTGCTTTTTAAATTTCCCGAAAGAGAAGTATATGTTTTCATGAAAAAAGCCGATTCGCTAATGTTATGTTTTCTCGGCATTTCAAGCCATTCTGAATCGAATGAGACCAAATTTGGAAAAAGTATATGTGTGTGTGTGTGTGTGAACAGATTTTTTGACGCCAATCTACATTTTCTCAAAAACGACTAGACAGATTTCAAAAATTTAAAAGCCATTCGATGTATCTAGATGAGGACTAGCGTTTATTAATTTTGCGCGACGATCAGCCAAGCCGTTTCTTTGTAAATAGCAGAAAAGTGAAAAAAATTCGTCCACGTTTTAGCACGCAATTCTGAATCGATTTTTAAAATTCAAAAACTCTCCGAAAGGTATTAGATGGGAATGATACTGGTTAGTTTTAGGTAAAAATCTATCGAGCCGTTTTCTTGTATTTAACTGTTGAAAAAAAAATTTATAGAACGATTTTTATGGAACTTTTTTGGCGATATATCATGGTCCTATAGAACTTACTGAAATATTAATGCCTTACGACAGAACTGTTCGAACTAAATGACAATCTGTATACATATTTGTAGCTATGGATTCTTTGTTATTTATCTTGTCTACGGAATATGTTGAATTGTATAACCTGAGTATTAAAGATTAGTAGAAGATTTGACCTGTTTGACAGGTGAAAACTATATGTGAGCAATTTTTTTTATATTTTGTCGGCGTACACGCAAAAATGGATAGACCAATTACAAAGAATTGTAAGCTGTTCGATGTAATTCGATAAGCACTCCTATTTATTGCGACAGTTTTCTGATTTTAAGCGATAATCATACCCAAGACGTTTGAAAACCGTTTGAATGTATCATTTTAAAAACTAAATGAAACGTATTCATATCAATAGCAAACTAGCTGTGAGTGGAATTCTGTCTTGAGGCAATTATGGCATCGTGCCTTAAGGCAAATTGCTGGAACTTCCCGTACCGTAACGAAATGTTTGAGGAATAGTGAATGTTTTCAAAAAGATTATTATACATATTGTAACATTGTCTAATATTTATGAGAATTATATAAACTGAATTGCAAAATTGAAATTATTTGTAAAGTATATTAGAATTATAGTCAGAATTAAAAATAAAATCTGAAATATTTTCGATATACAAAAAACTAAAAACTAAAAACTAAAAAAAAAAAAAAAAAAAAAGGAACAAATTTTTTTTCCAAAATCAATTATTTTATTAAGACAAGCAGAAAGTTCTATGAATCATTTAAATCGGACGCTTAGTTCTCTCAAAACTGCCATTTTTTACATATTCAGCGCCGTATCTTCGAAATGGCTGCGCCTGCCTTTGCCAAAAACTAATATGCACTTCTCCCAATCATTACTAATTGAATGTTTTTTAGATCATTCAAATCGGATACTCCGTTCTCTCAAAAATTCGATTTCTATTTTCTGCACTCTTTGCTCCGTATCTCCGAAACGGCTGGACCTGCCTTTGCCAAAAACTAATCAGCTCTTTTCCCTATCAATAGGAATCGAATGTTTTTTGAACCATTCAAATCGGTTGATCCGTGCGCCCTAAAACGTGACTGGAAATTTGTATCCATACATACATACACACACACACACATACACACACACACACACACACACATCCATTTTTTCTGAGGTATGCCAAAACGTTCAGAAACCTTCAAAACGTCGAGAAATGTTAAAATTTTCAATTCCGATTTTCGGCCCATTACAATAACTTACCCTACGGGAAGTTAATATGGAGTAAATCTCAAAACAGAAAACATTGTTAAAGGAGTACCTCAAAATCAAGTAAGAAAAACAATGGTCTATAGTCTATAATAGCATACAAAAATGTTTAGTTTTGCCGAGAAGTTCTGTCCAAAATTATAAAAAATAATTTTTGTCACGTTTCAATTTTTATATCATATCATGATAAATTATAAATTATATATTTATAATATCGTTAAAAATATTTATAATATTTAAAAACAATAATGTAATTAAAGTCATATTTTTAATATGACATGATCGGTTTGTCATTGTAATTAGCATTTAGAAATAAACCATCATTAGAGAAATGAAGTAATTGCTGATTAATAAATTCTATTATATTCGGTCACACAGTGGATTATGTTAAGCAACGCCTAAACAAATATTGTTTTTGCCTAAACAAATATAATTTTTTTTTTTTTTTAATTTTTTTTTCAAAAAAAAGTAATTTTTTGTCGAATTTATAGTTTCTCAAAAATCTTATTTTTTCAAAGTAATTTTTTTTCAAAAATGTTAATCGTTTTTAAAAAAATAATAATTTTTGGTACGGGAAGTTCCAGCAATTTGCCTTAAGGCACGATGCCTTAATTGCCTTAAGACAGAATTCCACTTACAGCTAGTTTTACTTTTTTGCTGGCGATGTAATCTCATTCTTTGAACAGCTGTAATATCAGTTTTGCCTAAAAAATAGTTTCCATTTTAATAATTTCAAATATTTATGGAAACTACGAATGTAGAAATAATTTGTAATCTATGTTTAATTCGTTTCATTATTTTCATGGAACACAGTAAAATATTCTTCTGATTTAGGCATTTTTCATTAAATCATAAACTTTAAAATGTTTATTTATCAATGCCGATTTTCTTGTCGATATCGGTACGCATACAACGTTGACGCCGGTACGCATACAACGACAGATCTCTATTCACATACACGACGACTAATCACAATCGACCCGTATAGAAATGATATCATCGAGGGACGAATCATTGGCACCGTAATCTTATCTGCCGTAACGCACTTCCGTTGCATTTGTATAGATTTACAACCTAGTCGCGCCTAAAGAAGTTTTACGCCAAAGAAAACGACGAATTTTTGGAGGAGGCCTATACCCAATCCGAAGTTTTTTCCGACTAACTCTATACATCGTGTACTATGCTTATATTTCATAATACAACATGTTCTGTATAAACACGTTTATGTCAATTAGTATATCTATATAAAAAAATTGTAAAAAGGCAAGAAATATATCTCTAAGAAATATCGACTCTATATTTTTATCAGTTAATGTATACACATTATTAACTTAGAATAAACTATAATAAAGTTAACCAACAGTAGGGCGATTGACAAAGTTCATTTACACTATTGTATTTTATTAGAGTTTTAATATAACAGAAGCATGTAGATATTTATTAACCTACGGGAAGTTGGCAAGTATTATACAAAAGTTATCTTAAATTAATATATTTATATATTTTATATATATATATATATATATATATATATATATCAATTGAAAATTGCATTGGTTATTTTTTAGCGAATGCGAATTGAATTTTCTCGGTAATCAATAAATGACTAATTAACGTCCAGGCGCTATAGGACATCGAGTGTGCATAATATGACCGCCAACTGTTTTCTAATTTTTATACCTGATATATCGAATAAAGAAAAAAATTCAAGCTGCCAGCGTTTTTCCTGGTTTCATTTTTCTGTATCTGCCTTTTTCTTGAGCCAAGTTTTTATACGTCGTAGAACTCGTCGTAGCCAATATATATAAATTTATTTCAACAGGTGATAAATGTTAGCAAAAACAAAGTGAAATATCGTAATTTTGCACAAACTTATGATTTGGTTAAAAATAAGTAGCAATGATCAGTAAAATAATATAAACATTTTTAATATATGCAATATTTATTCTCACTCATTTTATATTTTTTGATATAATCCTTTTTAATATTATCTAACAAATGTGGGTTTAGTTTTTCGATCACAACCTCGAGATCGATTATTATATCACATTAAATAAATTTATAATTTATAAATTATCCATACTACTTTACCGGTTTGTTCTAGAAATAATTAAATGAAAAACAAATGTCTAATATCTCCATGATATAAATTTCATGAATAAAATACATTTTAAAGTAAATTAAACGCAACACTAATTGCATATAAAGTATTGCAGTTTATTGCGCGGACTTTACTGCAACCGTTAATAAAATCTTTGAACTTATTATGAAATTGTATTGTGCAAAATTAAATTGCAGAAAAGTGAACATTTTTATGGATTTTTTCATATAAATTTAAACTATTGGTGTATGGCATCGTGCCTTAAGGCAAATTTCCGAAACTTAATTATTTTCTGGAATATTAAATGTTTTCAAATAGATAATTATAAATACTATAACATTGTAATATTTATAAGAGTTATATAAACTGAATTACAAAGTCAAAATTATTTATTTAAAGTATATAAGTGAATTTTACAACTTTAGCCATAATTCAAATTAAAATCTCAATTTAGTTCGATATACAAAAAAAATATTTTTTGAAAAAAAATTAAATTATAAATTAAATTTATTAAGCAATTATTTTAATAAAACAAGCAGAAAATTCTTTGAATCATTCAAATCGGACGCTTAGTTCTCCAAAAACTGCTATTTTTGGCACTTTTAGTTCTGTATCTCCAAAACTGCTGGACCTGCCTTTGCCAAAAACTAACCACCACTTTTCCTTGTCATTACGATTTGAAAGTTTTTTAGATCATTCAAATCCGATGCTCCGATCTCTCAAAAACTCGATTTCTATTTTCTGCATTCTTTGCTTTGTATTTCCGAAATGGCTGGACCTGCCTTTCAATAGGACATTTCCCTATCAATAGGAGTCGAATGTTTTTTGAACCATTCAAATCGGTTAATTCGTGCGTCCGAAAACGTGGACGAAAAATTGTATCCATACATACATACACACACACACACGCACACATCCATTTTTTCTAATGCTAAAATGTTCAAAAACCTTTAAAACGTGAAAAAATGTAAAAAATTTCAATTTTGATTTTTGGACGATTACAATAACTTAACTTGGGAAGTTAATAATTAAAATCAAAAGCCTTAAAATTTTGTGTTGAATTTATTGATCAAAAATATTTTTTACTTAGTGTTTCAATTTTGAATGTTTATTTTTTTAGGCTGCCGAAAGTGGAAATCTAGAAGATTTTTCTCGACTCCACTTATCTGAGCCTGGTCGTTTGGGGGTCAGAGATGGCAGAGGTCGCGCAGCTGTTCATCAGGCTGCTGCCCGAAATCGCGTCAATATTCTTCAATACATCTACGCACATGATGGGGGTAATTATACTAATGTTTGTTTGTTATTTTAGTTTTAAAAAGTTTTGCTTTGGAAAATTCGTATTAAACTCTTAAGAAAACTAGTGGGAACTAAATTGCTGGAACTTCCTGTACCGTAACGAAGTGATCGAAGGGAATATTAAATGTTTGAAAATAGATTATTATAAATATTGTAACATTGTCGAATATTTATAAGAGATATATAAACTAAATGGAAAGGTTGAAATTATTTGTTTAAAGTATATTAGAACAGAATTACAATAAAAAAATTTGAATTTTTGAAGCAAAAATTTTTTCTTCCAAAATCAATTATTTTGTTAAAACAAGCAGAAAGTTTTTGGAATCATTCAAATCGGACGCTAAGTTCTTTCAAAAACTGCCATTTTTTGCACATTTAGCTCTGTATCTCCGAAACCGCTGGACCTGCCTTTGCCAAAAACTAATCACCCCTTCTTCCCGTCATTACGAATTGAATGTTTTTGGGATCATTCAAATCGGATGCTCCGATCTCTCAAAAACTTGATTTCTATTTTCTACACTCTTTGCTGCGTATCTCCGTAACAGCTGGACCTGCTTTTGCCAAAAACTAATCAGCACATCTCCCTATCAATA
>NW_020536999.1:69490931-69583440 GCF_003426905.1 Ctenocephalides felis | reverse complement strand
ATCATGGAACCATCAAGCCTTCGTCTTAGCGAACTGGTCTGACGTCAAATCGAAGTGATTGTTCATCAAAAGTGGTGCCCTGTATCCGATTTCGGTTTCGTATTTGTTTCGGTTTTGGGTCTGGTCTACCCGGTAAATGATTCATTCTCGTATCCTGTAATGCGTTTCGCTGTTCAGGAGGGCCGTACACGGATTAACGGATCTGAAAACGGAGGACTTCGCAAAATGGTAGGCATCGGAGGCTCACTGAAGATCCGGCGAACTGGACAAGGGTCTGGAGATTGATACCGACCGCCAAGTTATCGTGGACGGAGATAATTTGAGGTTTGCACGATTATAAATAGTACTAGTAATATTCGACTGATGGTCCATGATTCAAGTTCATCATATTCTCGTTTCATTCCTAGTTAACATTGCAAAAATAATGCTAACAAGTTGAGTGTGTCATTTTTCCGTAAGGCAAGTTGCAAAAACTTTCCGATAGATGTAATAATTGACTTAATAAACCGAAATTGAGATTTAAATAGTTGGATAAACTTTTTAACTGTTCATTCGTAATCAAAATTTCACGAAAAACTGAAACTTAACTATGCGATTTTCATTTAATATCTCCCAAACATTTTATACAATATGTAATTATATTAATTATGGCTTACAATACCGGGATTCCGTAATTCCAAATACCGGGATCCCGGGTATTGATACTACAATACCGGTATTTCGGAATTACCAAAATTTTGTTCAAAAGTTAACTTAATACACAATATACATGCACAGTTTCCAAATTGCGCATGTGTATTGCCGACTAGGCTCAGCCCAGTATGACTCATCTTGTCGATAATGAATGGAACCCATTTATAAAAATTATTAGTTGTCCACGTGCATTGTCCTCATATCTAGTTCGATATCAATTATTTTTAAACAATACACGCAATCGACATGTTATAATTCTCAATATTGTATATCTTTCTATCAATTATTCGTATTTATTCATTATTTCATTATAACGAAAATTTACAAGTCAAATCGTCGAGTGTTAAATATTTTGATAATTAATGATAATATTGGTTTCGGTGGTGGATGACCTCTTTCTTATGCGAACATTGCAGATTTTTAGAAATTGTTCATATAGAATTATTTTATTTATTTGTTGGACAATCAGTAAATACAATAATTACCTATAACTCTTTGTAAAGTGTTGATATCTAATTATGGTATGTTTATAAACTAAATGCACTATATTAAGCACTAATTTATATCGACTAATTGTGTACTCGTATTCCTTTATGACAATTGTGCCGACAAGTGTAAAATAAGACTAGCTGTAAGTGGAACTCTGTCTTAAGGCAATTAGGGCATCGTGCCTTAAGGCAAATTGCTGGAACTTCCCGTACCAAAAATTATTATTTTTTTTTAAAACGATTAACATTTTTGAAAAAAAATTAGTTTTAAAAAATAAGATTTTTGAGAAACTATAAATTGGACAAAAAATTAGTTTTTTTTGAAAAAAAAAAAATTTTTTTTAAAAATTTTTTTTAAAAAAATTTTTTTTTTTGAAAAAAAATTTTTTTTCTTATTTTGACATATTGTGGAAGATCTGAACTTTTTTTTCAAAACAATCGTACTGCTTTAACTACCTAGGGACAAAATATAAAGCGCGTAAGCGCCGCGTCGCTGTCTAACGCATAAGCATTGTACGGAACCGATAGGAATGTTAACAAAATGTATACTTATTGTTAAAATCTCTATAAAATGTCTGATAATTTGATGTGCATATGTCTAATGATCATTTTTGACCCCCAAATGGCTCATTTTTTTACTTTTTCCTCTATATCTCCGAAACCGCTGGACCTACCTTCATGAAAGTTGTATCGATTCTTCACCTTGTCAATACAAATAAAATGTTTTTTGAATTATTAAAATCGGACGCTCCGTTCTCTTAAAAACTGAGTTACCGTTTTCGGAACTTTTTGCCCCGTATCTTCGGAACGGCTTGACCTGCCTTTGCCAAAAACTAATCAGCACGTCTCCTTATCAATACGGATCGAATGTTTTTTGAATTATTCAAATCGGTTGATCCGTGTTCCCGAAATCGTCGACGAAAATTTGTATCCGCACACACATACACACACATACATACATACACACACACATACACACACACACACACACACACATACATCCATTTTTTCTAAGGTATGCCAAAATGTTCAGAAACCTCTGAAACGTAAAGATATATAAAAATTTTCATTTTCGATTTTTTTGCGATTACTATAACTTGCCCTACGGGAAGTTAAAAATGCTTTTTCGACTTGTTATATTTGTACTAAAATTCGGTTCTCGCTTAAAGATGAAACAATTAATTTAGGGGCGTAACTACCGCCGTATCAGCCGTATCAAAAATATGGGGCCACCGAGCCAAGGGGGCCCCCAACGAGCGCAAGCAACAAGCAAAACTTGAAAAAAAAAATTAATAATTTTGACGTAGTTTGCATTTTCTTTTTTATCGAGAGGTATTGAACTTCAATTTGTAAGCTAACCCTTTAAGATAATTTATTTCTGCTGCAATATTTTTGTAAGCTCTAGCAATCAATTCAATTAGTAAAGCTATTCCACATTCGATAAGTTAACAAATCTATAAAACTAATTCTGATTATACATTCTTCATCAAAAATTGAAATTTGTAATTTTTATAGTTATTTTTATATCGTTTTTTGCTTGTTGTTGTTACTATTTGAATTGTCTGTATGACGCGTCAGTTTAATAGTTAGATTTTGATAAATATGATCAACTACCTATTTTTCAGATTTTTTTCTTCACTGTTTAAAAATATAAGTTATTGTTTAAAAACTAGTATTTTATTAAGAAATCTTTTGAATAGACTGTGCGAATTAAGATATGAAAAATTATTGAAATAGTTTGTTGAAGAAGTACAAATAATTTGCAAAAAAGATGGTTGCAATAACTGTTTTAAAGAACAAAATACAAAAGATAATGAAGCGATATTATCACAAGATGAGAGAATTTTAGACCCAAAATCTTATTTTAATGTATACTATTGCTGTTTGGATATATTAATTTCACAAACTAAACATTTTTTAAACAGTAGTAACATTTGTTTTTTTGAAATCGAGAATTAATAAACGTTTCTGGAAAACTGTCGACTGAATTACTGTAAAGAAAAATTGTAAAATATCTCATATGATCATGACCAATTGATAGTTCTAGAAATTGGTTTGAATACAGAAATCTAAGAAATTTGTTTTATTAAGATACAATGATGGATGCAATAGGCTTGCATAGGTTTGGCCCGTCCAGTTACAATCGCAGCTGCTTTAAAATGATATTTTTAAAATTAAAACTAATTAAGAATAACTTAAAAACTTTAGGACAGAAACATCTACCAGGCACGTATGTTCCTAGAGACTGAAACTTTAAAATTTAAAGTCACTAAATAATTCAGTTTTTCAAAAAAAAAAAAGGCAAGAAGAATGAATAAATATCTGGAATAATTTGTGAAAAATTCAGAAAATTAGAAAGAATTAGATAGATAAATAATTAGAATAATAAATAAATATTCTTTTAATTTTATTTTTATATTTCATAAAAAAATTCTTTATGACGGGGCTCCCAAACAAAGTTTGATACGGGGCCCCGCCAACGCTACGCCCCGGAATTGATTGTTTATATTTTTTAAAAACATATTTTAATAAACAAAATATAAGTTTTTAATTGAATTTCGCGTATATCGCGTATAAACTTTACATTTTTAGTAGTAAGTAGTTTTGTTTGTAGTTTTATTAATGCACTAAATCGTTAAAACGGGTCTCAAATATTACTAGAAACTCAAAATATCAACTTTTTTGTAATGTTAATATGTAAATGCATTTTTTGCGTTGTAGCACTCAAATCATATTTTTCTCAAACACGGTGCTCTGAAAGATCTCATTAGTATAATTATATACTCATTGATATTTATAAAACATTTTGTAGGTTTAATTATTTTTTATTTATCTTATTTCAATTCAAAATCTAAATTTGGTATCGATCAAAGGGACATTTTGTCAAATAACACTTTCCCAGTTATAATTTCTTAGAATTTATCGAAAAATAGATAGTTATATATGAAGGTCCGGGATTAAAAATGTCCACCACCCATGTGTCAAAAACCAGTAAAGTTAAGCATTTCTTAACAACAATATTTGAAGGTAGAGGGAAAAAGATATATAACCAGCTATATAACTCTTTACTATCGGGAGATAAACGGTAATCTTTGAAAATCCATAATAAAAGTATTTTCTCTCGTTCGTAGTTTTTTAGCATTAGTTAAAAGTGTAATTAATTTGTAAAATACCTTTAAAATTAAAATAAGACATTAAACTTGTTTGCCACCTGGCCGTTCCCAGTTACCCCGTCTGTGGGGTTAAAAGATCAAGATAACAAATTTTTGAGAGACTTAAAAAAGCACATTTCTACAATGATGAAGTAGCTGGCAGTTTTACTGAACGTAGTCAGATAATTGTTCGTTTAAAATGTGTTATTTGTTGTGATATAATTCGTTTGGTTTTCATAATATAGTTTATATTTGCTCAAAGTCAAATTTAATCTTTAATGAATGTTACTTGAAACTTTTCAAAAAGAAATACTTAATTTATTTTCTATCTCTCCTGGCAGAAATTTGAAAATTTTGTATAAGCTCAGTAGTATTATTCACAATTATAAACAAAATCCAAGAAGAATCTGAAAAACTTGAAACGTAATCAATAAGTCGAAAGACCAAAAAAGACTTGGATTGGGGTTATACCATGTTTTCTATAGAAACTGTACTAAACTTTCTTATACACTTAAAGTATTATTTTTTCTGATTCTCTAGAAATTGTTTAGAATATAAGGTATATTCTTACAATTAGCAAAACAACGTTTGCCGGGTCAGCTAGTTAAATAATAAAGTTTTTACCAAAACTCAAACAATTGATACATTTAAAAAAAAACTGATTTTTATTGTATTCTCAAATAGTATTTGTTATTTTGAATCGTTTATAGTTTAATAACCATAAAGCTCACCGATACCGTTAAACCGTTTCGGTATTGATTGACTTTGGGCAATCATATTGTGTAAACCGAACCAATTGTATCACAACAAAAAACATATATCAAGCAAACAACCTAATTATTTTCAGTAAAACTCTCGTCTAATTCATCTTCGTAGATATTCTTTTTTGTTGCTTTTCAAATTTGTCAGCTGATTTTTTTTACCGCATAGGCGGAATAAAACGACCGCCCCACGGGGCAAAGAAGTCCTATGTCTTAAGTTCAATTGTAAGAGGATTTTATGAACTAATAGTTACGGAAATTGAAAATGTTGTTTGGAGCTTTGAACAGGAACCCAATTGTAATGAAAATTCACAAAAAAATTTAACGTGAAGGTTTCGAAACTATGTACGTGGTAGATTAAGGAAACCATGAAGTAAAATATAAATTTTCTGTTTTTTTTTATTAATATCGTATGCTATGTTCAAAACTCTACGAAATATTATATATACATTTATGTAGATGTGTAAAAATTTGAATGATGAATTGAGCTGTTATAGCAACTACAGAACGATTTAATTTATAGCAATCAATTTTGTTCAATTCATTAATGTTTCTTCGACTACATAGATCCAACCTTGATTTTAATTACGGTATTATATATATTATATATATATATATATATATATATATATAATATGTATATATATATAATATATATATATATGTGCGTGTGTGTGTGTGTGTGCGTGTGTGTGTGTTTTTGAAATACATTCTACATTATATGTGTGTCATAACAGACTCTTTTCTAGATTCGTTAATTACTTTGCAGTTATCACATGACACTTCAATAGTTTTGCTCAAACTAATCTAAAGCTCGATCAATCTATGGTGTAGTCAGAACTCGATTTAACAAAAACAAAATACTAAGAATATTGATTTGCATTAAGTGGAGTTGTATTAGCGTTATGATATCCAATGGATCTTTCTCAAGATTAAACCAAATAAAAAACTAGTGCCTTAAGGCAAATTGCTGCAACTTTCCGTGCAGTAATCAAAAATCTTGGTACGGAACCCAAACAAATTTACACAAAATGTGTACACATTATTAAAATCTCTATAAAATATCTGATAATTCGATATACATATGTCGCTGCGTTCTCTTAAAACTGAGTTACCTTTTTTGGCCCCGTATCTTTGGAACGTCGAGACCTGTTTTTGCCAAAAACTAATCAGCACGTCTCCTTATCAATACGAATCGAATGTTTTTTGAATTATTCAAATCAGTTGATCGGTGTTCCCGAATTCGTCAACGAAATTTTGTATCCGCACACACGCACATACATCCATTTTTTCTAAGGTAAAACATTCAGAAACCTATGAAACGTAAAGATATATAAAAATTTCGTTTTCGATTATTTTGCGATTACTATAACTTACGGTAAGTCAATTATTAATAATCAAAATTAAACGATACGGCTAGTGACGTTGACGGCACATTCTCTAATTAAATCAACGCGATTATTTAATATTTATAGAATCAATTTAAGATTTCTAGTTTATGAGTGCTTATTTTCAAATATTGTTGAAAATCATAAAATGATTTCAAAACATAAAATCTGTGACAAAAATAGTTTGCGACTCCATAATTTTTGAAAATCTTAAAAGTAAACTAGTTGGTATTGGTATTTAGCCTTGAGGCAAGTTATATATACTTCCCGATATGTGCAAATAATCGACTTAATCAATACAAAATAAATTAATTTATGAGTGGAGTTATTGCGCATGAAAACGAACGAACAATTTAACTCGTAGTATTTTCAAAGAGCAACTTTTCAAAAATCAACAATTATTATATTTGAACCAGTTTCCGTAGGATTTTAATGGTTTAGCATGTTTATTAAGACCAAGTACTATATTGTTATACCAAGTAAATCGTCTAATTTTAATTTTAGCTAACGTCAAAAAAACTACTAATTTTCTCAAACTTTGATGAATTTTTAAAATTAAACTACTTTTCGTAAGGCCGTAATATTACAGTTGTGTAAGTTCTATAAGACCATGACATACATCGCTAAAAAAATCCATAAAAATCGTCTTAATTTTTTTTTTCAACAGTTAATTACAAGAAAACGGCTCGGTAGATTTTCACCTAAAACTAATCAGTACCATTCCCAACTAATATCTTTCGAACAGTTTTTGATTTTTCAAAATCGATTCGTAGGATGAGCTTAAATGTGGACGAAAGGTTTAACACTTTTTTTTCAAATTACAAAGAAACGCTTGGCAAATCGTCGCACAAAACTGACAAACGATATTCCTCATCGAAATACATCAAATGGCTTTTAAATTTCTGAAATCGGTTCAGGCGTTTTTGAGAAAACGTCCATGAAAAGTCTAATTTTGACAAATGCAAAAAAACGATACTAATTTTTGCAAACTTTGACGAATTTTCAAAGATAAACCAATTGTCGTAGGGCCGTAATATTTTAGTATGATCTAGAAGACTATAGTATCTACCGTCAAATAAATAATAATGAAAATCGTCGAAAAAAATTTTTTTAACGCTTTATTACAAGAAAACGGCCCGGCCGATCTTTATCAAAAACTAATCAGCACGATTCCCAATCAATATCTTTCGAACAGTTTTTGAATTTTCACAATCGGTTCAGAATTGCGGGCTAAAACGTGGACGAAAAACTATTTACTTTTCTGCTATTTATAAAGAAACGTCTCGGCCGATCGTCCCACAATTGACAAACGATAGTCCTCGTCGAGATACATCGAATGGCTTTTAAATTTTTGAAATCGGCCCAGCCGTTTTCGAGAAAATGTCGATTTACGGCAAAAAATCTGTTCACATACACACACACACACATACTTTTTCCAAATTTGGTCTCATTCGATTCAGAATGGCTTGAAACGTCGAGAAAACATAAAATTAGCGAATCGGATTTTTTGATGAAAACATAAACTTCTCCTTCGGGAAGTTAATTAATTTTCTAAATTTTTGTTCACATAACCAATCATTAATATTATTATATTAAATATTGATTTACTCATTATATAGTTTTTAGAATAGTTGACATTGATAATGGTAAACGAAATTTAAAGTTTTAAATTTAGCATAAATTTTTGGTTTAACTACTTTTATAAGAAAATTGCGATTGTTTATCAACTTCCCGTAGGATAAATTATTGTAGTCGTCCAAACATCAAAATTGAAAATGTTTGCATTTCTTAACGTTTTTTAAGGTTTCTGAACATTTTGGTATACCTTAGAAAAAATGGATGTGTGTGTGTTTTTGTTCACGAGAGAACTAAGCATCCAATTTGAATGATTCAAAAAACTTTCTGTTAGTATTGACGACACAATTGCTTTTGATTTTTTTTAAATTAAAATTAGTTTTTTACAAAAAAAATTTTTTTGTATATCGAAAATAATTCATATTTTAATTTTAACTCTGGCCAAAGTTCTAAAGCTCACTAATATACTTTAAATAAATAATTTTAACTTTGTAATTCAGTTTATATAATTTGTATAAATATTATACAATATTACAGTATTTATAATAATCTATTTGAATACATTTAATTTTTGCCGAACATTTCGTTACGGTGCGGGGAAGTTTGCCTTAAAGCACGATGCCATATCCCACTAGTTTATTATTTTCCTGTAGGGTAAGTTGTAGTAATCTTTTGGATTTATATAAGATTTTTAGCGATTACTCTAACTTACCCTACGGGAAGTTAATAAACAATTACCACTACTATTATTAAATTGTTGAATAAAATGTACAAAATATTTTCAATATTTATACATCATAAATTGCTCTACTTTTTTGCCGCAGTGTTTGAATAGCTTAGCATTATCATTGTGATTAGTGTAATACAATGCGTCTGAATGTATTAAATAAATTAATATTTCGCTTTCACGTTATGATAAAAAAATTAAATTGTAAAATTCTCGTTTTAAAAAAAATATATTAAGAAACGAGAGAGCTATGTATTCACTCCGCTACTTAACATTTCATGTTTTTTTTTAAATAAATAGAGTAATAGGAATCGAAATAAAATATAGTTTAACGTTTCTAAACTTCATTATTATATATTGAACTAATTCACAGATTTCAATTTTTGCCGCTAATATAAAAAATTGTAAAATTTATTCGATTGTTTTATATAAATGTATTCTTTAAATTAGAAATAGCTAATTTTAAAAAATACCAATTTCAAAAATTTAAGTAATTTAAAATTTATTGATCATAAAGAGATAGACTACTACACAATGCGGAGGAATAACGCTTTAGATTAGGCAGCAAAATTAAATATAGAATCTTTTATTTTTATTTCAAAATAGAAAAAATTAATGAATCAAATTTATTTTTGTTTACTAAGCAAAATATTTTTGTATTCTATACAAAATACAATATTTTTAATTTTTCTAATTATTATCATTTTATTTTCTATATTTATTCTAAAAATTATCCTTTTTTATTCTATAACTTGGTATGGAATAAATAATCTTTCATCATTAATAATACTATTTGTAATTAAAACGATAAAACTAGAGTGGCGCATGGCATCGTGCCTTAAAGCAAATTGCTGGAACTTTCCGCACCAAAAAAAAATTTTTTTAAAAAGATTAACATTTGTGAAAAAAATTCACTCTGAAAAAATTAGATTTTTGAGAGACTATACATTTTGGACAAAAATTTACTTTTTTTGAAAAAAAAGACTTTTTGAAGGAAAATTTATTTTGAAATATTTTAGAAATTCTGAACTTTTTTCAAAGCAATCGTACTGCTTTTACTGCATAGAGAGGTAAAATCAAAGCGCGTAAGCGCCGCATCGCCGTCTAACGGATGAACATTCGTACGGAACCCATAGGAATGTAAACAAAATTTATACTTATTGATAAATCTCTATAAAATATCTAATAATTTGATGTGCATATGTGTAATGATCATTTTTGACCGCCAAATGGCTTTTTTATTTTTTTTACTAGATCTGCGACACCGCCAGACCTGCCTTCATAAAAATTTGCTCAGTTCTTCATCTTGTTAATACAAGTAAAATGTTTTTTAAAATTTTTAAAATCGGATGCTCCGTTCTCTTCAAAACCGTGTTACTGTTTTTGGCACTTTATGCCCCGTATATTCGGAACGGCTAGACCTGCCTCCGCCAAAAACTAATCAGCACGTCTTCTTATCAGTACAAATGAAATGTTTTTTTCAATTGTTTAAATCGGTTGATCGGTGTTCCCAAAAACGTCGACAAATTTTGTATCCGCACACACACACGCACACACACACGCACACACACACACACATACACACACACACTCATACATCCATTTTTTCTACGTTCCTCTGTTTTCTACGTAAACATATATAAAAAAAATCATTTTCGATTTTTTTGCGATTACTATAACTTGCCATACGGGAAGTTAAAAATGAACTATTTAATCTAACAAGTAAAACTTCTAAAATAATAAACTTTGAAATAAGAATTAATTATTTGTGCAAATTTTTGCACAATTACTCCACCTATAAAGTGTTATGTGAGTCTTAATGATCATCAAAATTATTTTTGTTAGCTGTACCTGTTATTTTTAACTTCCCGTAGGGTAATAAATTTTTTATATATCTTTACGTTTCAGAGGTTTGTGAACATTTTGGCATACATTAGAAGAAATAGATGTATTAGAAATCGTCGTCGATTTCAGGAACACGGTTCAACCGATTTCAATTATTCAAAAAAACATTCGATTGCTGTTGATAAAAAGACGTGCTGATTAGCTTTTGGCATAGGCAGGTCTATCAGTTTCGAAGATACGGGGGAAGAAGTGCCACAAACGGTAACTCAGTTTTTAAAAGAACAGAGCGTCCAATTTTAATAATTCAGAAAACATTTTACTTGCATTGACAAGACGGAGAACTGATTAAATATTTATGAAGGCAGGTCTAGCAGTTTCGGAGATCTAGTGAAGAAAGTAAAAAAATGCTCTTTGGCGGTCAAAAATGATCATTACGCATATGCACATCAAATTATCAGATATTTATAGAGATTTCAACAATAAGTATAAATTTTGTTTGCATTCCTATGGGTCCCGTACCAATGTTTAACCGTTAGACAGCGACGCGGCGCTTACGCGCTTCGATATTTCTAGTCTCTATGCAGTTACAGCAGTACGATTGATTTTGAAAAAAAGTTAAAAATTTCCAAAATATGTCAAAATAAAGAAAAACATTTTTTTTCAATATTTTTTTTTTTTTTTAAAAAAGTAATTTTTTGTCAAATTCTCAAAAATCTAATTTTATTGAAGTAAAATTTTTTCAAAAATGTTAATCGTTTTAGAAAAAAAAAAATTTTGGTACGGAAAGTTCCAGCAATTTTCCTTAAGGCACGATGCCATGCGCCCCACTAGTTTTTTTTATTGCTGCGAGGTTTTTATAGAATATGCTGGAAGATCTTCTCGCAACAAATGTAATAGGGAATTTTTCTGAAACCACTTTATTGAATAACACACCAAAATACAATTTACGTCTAATTACTACTCTATAAGATTTACCGTAGGTAACGTTTGAATAATTAAGATTTACTGCCTGTAACGTAGTGTTGGTTGTCCAGGATATTACTGTTTTGATTGTATTTGACACCAAAGAATTTACTAAAGTCGTTAAATGATATATTGTTGCTTTATATATATACTAATGTTTTTGTAATAAATTGTATGTGATCTAAAATAAAAAATGCAACTAGTGAGGTGCATGGCATCGTGCCTTAAGGGCAAATTGCTAGAACTTCCCGTACCACACAAGATATATACACATTATGGAAATCTCTATAAAATATCTGATAATATGATGTGCATAAGTCCAATAAATATTTTTGACCGCCAAACGGCATTTTTTCAACTTATTTTTATTGAGAGTCTATAACCGCTAGACCTGCCTTCCCAAAAATTATATCAGTTTTTCATCTTGTGAATACAAGTAAAATGTTTTTTGAATTATTAAAATCGGACGCTCCGTTCTCTTAAAAACTGAGTTACCGTTTTTGGCACTTTTTGTCCCGTTTCTTCGGAACGGCAAGACCTCCCTTTGCCAAAAACTAATCAGGACGTCTCCTTATCAATACGAATCGAATGTTTTTTGAAATATTCAAATCGATTGATTCGTGTTCCCGAAATCATCGACGAAAATTTGTGTCCGCACACACACATATACACACATACATCCATGCCAAAATGTTCAGAAATCTATGAAACGTAAAGATATATAATTTTTTTTTTTTTTTTGCTATTACTATTACTTGCCCTACGGGAAGTTAATATATATAGAGTAGATCGGTAGAATAGTCAACCACCTACCAGTAAAGTTAAAAATTTTATAACTGCTATATTTGAAAGTAGGCGGAAAAATGTATATAACTAGCCATCATCTTGATTTTTACAAAGTGGCTATCCGAAAAAAACGTCAATATTTGAAAATCCACAACAAAAGTTTCTTTCGTTGTTAATTTTTATGGTCTTAAGCATTGTTGAGTACTTTGCGAGACCTTAATATAACTTTTAAGTATACTCTATTTCATTGTTTTATAAGAAGTACTGTTAATTTTAGCTTAAATTCAACCGTTTTTTATAAAAAGCTTAAATATTCACCCTGGCAAAAACGTATAACTTGAAAATAGCTAATAATAATAAACAAGTGAATGAAGTTGAAAAATGCACTTTTACAAGAGATAAATTAGATAAATAATTATTCCAAATATGCAGTTGAAAATATCTGACTTTAAACCACAACCAAGGTTAGGTACATATGGAAATATATAGATTTACAATTAGTTTTGAAGCAAACGAAAACCAAAAATTAAAAATTGCGCTTTAATGCATAATAATTTTTGCCATAAAAGTTATACAATGGTTTGTCTCGATTATGAAATTGTTAACACTGGAAACGTTACTTTTTCAAATATCGATCTTTTTAATAAAACTTGCAATTTGAATCATTTGTCATTTGAAGTAAATGTATAGCAATTTTTTTCTTGAGACAAGAGACAAGATGAGTTCGTTTAACTTTGCAAAAATATCTGACAAATAATACTTGGATGGCTTGGATAGCCATTAGTCATTCTAAAGAAAAACTACAGGTCTACTGTATTGCGCCGACTATAGTGATATTATAAAATGATATATGTATACATAAATATTTGATTAAAATCTTTCGCGAACACCATTTGGGGTCTAAAGGTTGCAAGTTTTTGAACCAATATTTTTGCTAGTTGCTTTTTTAATTTCGCGAAGGAGAAGTAAATGTTTTCATGAAAAAATCCGATTCGCTAATTTTATGATTTCTCGGCATTTCAAGCCATTCTGAATCGAATGAGACCAAATTTAGAAAAAGTATATGCGCGTGTGTGCGAACTGATTTTTTGAGTTTGCAAAAATTAGTATCGTGTTTTCGGAATTTGTCAAAATTAGACCTTTCATCGACGTTTGCTCAAAAATGCCTGAACGGATTTTAGAAATTTAAAAGAGATTTTATATATCTCAATGAGGACTATCTTTTGTCAGTTTTTTGCGACGATCTACCAAGCCGTTTCTTTATAGTTTTGAAAAAAGTATTAAACTTTTCATCCACATTTAAGCTCATACTACCGAATCGATTTGCAAAAATCAAAAATTGTCCGAAAGATATTTGTTGGAAATGATACTGATCAGTTTTAGGTGAAAATCTACCGAGCCGTTTTCTTGTAATATATCATAATATATTTATTTATTTTATTTATTTTTAATATTTCTTGTAATATATCGTAATATAGTATCATGGCCTTACAGAACTTACTGAAATATTAATGCCTCACGACAAGTAGTTTAATTTTAAAATTCATTTGAATTTGAGAACATGAGTAGTTCTTTTGACGTTTGTTAAAATTAAAATTAGACGATTTACTTGGTATAACGATAGAGTGTTCGTTCATTTTCAATGATGTGTGATAAATCCATTCAAAATACTTTTAATCACTGATAAATTAATTTATTTTTTATTGATTAATTCTATTATTTACACATATGGGAACGTTCACTTAACTTGCCTCAACGCAAAATACCAATACCAACTAGTTTGATTTTTGTTTCTTGTTTTAAGAAGTTATAAACAATTTATTAATGCTGGTACCTGTAAATATTACAACATAAAACGCGTATTTAAAGTGCTCAAAAAGCAATTTATGTTAGTGATTATGGTTGTATTTCTATACACGATTTTTGTCATGTTCTAGATATAAACACAACTAACTAACTAACGTCATAACTAACGTCAATATTAGATATTATAAAAACCATTTTGTATTAACTCTTTTTTTTTTTGAATGAGTGATGAATGTACGCTTCTTGATTAACTAAATGACAATCTATATACATATTTGTAGCTATGGATTCTTTGGTATTTATCTTGTCTACGGAATATGTTGAATTGTATAACCTGGGTATTAAAGATTAGTGGAAGATTTGACCTGTTTGACAGGTGAAAACTATATGTGAGCAAATTTTTTTTATATTTTGTTGGCGTACACACAAAAACGGATAGACCAATTACAAAGAATTGTAATCTCTTCGATGTAAGTCGATAAGCACTCGTATTTATCGCGACAATTTTTTTGGATTTTAAGCGATAATCATATCCAAAACGTTTGAAAAACCGTTTGAATGTATCATTTTAAAAACATGCTAAATGAAACGTATCCATATGAATAGCAAATATAGAGTTAATCTCAAAACAGAAAACATTGCTAGAGGTGTACGTCAAAATCAAGTGAGATGATCAATGGTTTATACTCTATAATAACATACAAAAATTTTTAGTTTTGCCGAAAAGTTCTGTCCAAAATTATAAAAAATCATTTCTGTCACGTTTCAATACTAACACTATTATAAAATCAAATTAAAACAATAAAGAACTTAATGACTTAATGACTTCATAGAGATCGACGAATCCGAAATGGTAGAAACTACAAAGAAACTAAAAAAAAGAGTGCGCGTAAGGTTCACACGCGATTGACGTAAAACATATTTGCCACTGTACAAGATGGCATTTAAGTAAAAATAAATACATCATATAACAATTTTGAATAATGTTTATTAGTAATATGATAACACTCGTGATGCACATATTTATTAGTGTCAACCATTATACATATTTATATAATGATAAATTATAAACTAGTGGAGCGCATGGCATCGTGCTTTAAGGCAAATTGCTGGAACTTCCCGTATCAAAAATTATTTTTTTTAAAAAGGTTAACATTTTTGAAAAAAATTACTCTGAAAAAATTGGATTTTTAAACTCTAAATTTTTGACAAAAACTTACTTTTTTTGGAAAAAAAAGACTTTTTGAAGAAAAATTTATTTTGAAATATTTTGGAAATTCTGAACTTTTTTTCAAAGCAATCGTACTTTTTCTAAGGTATGCCAAAATGTTCAGAAGGTTTTGAAACGTAAAGATATATAAAAATTTTCATTTTCGATTTTTTTGCGATTACTATAACTTGCCCTACGGGAAGTTAATTATATATTTATAATATCGTTAAAAATATGTTATAATATTTAAGAAATGAACTATCATTGGAGAAATGGGTCTAAACAAATATTCTTTTTGCAACTTCGCTCATCAATTAGTAATTGTGTTTGAAGAACTTTATTTAATTCAAATTAACATACATTCATTGACTACTTGTATTTTTTTCACTTTTTTGCTGGCGATGTAATCTTATTCTTTGAACAGCTGTCATATCTGTTTTGCCTTAAAAAATATTTTCCATTTTAATAACTTCAAATATTTATAGAAACTACGAATATAGAAATAATTTTTAATCAATGTTTTTTTTGTTTTATTATTTACAAGGAACATGGTAAAATAGTCTTCTAATTTAGGCATTTTTCATTAAATCAAGATTTATAATACGATGTAACTTTGAAATGTTTATTTATCAATCCCGATTACCTTGTCGATATCGGTACGCATAAAACGTTGACGCCGGTTGTACAACGGCAGATCTCTATTCACATACACGACGACTAATCACAATTCGTCTCTCGATATCATAGAGAGACTAATCGTTGGCACTCGACTCTTTTTTTCTTATCTTATATTATCTGCCGTAACGCACTTTCATTGCATTTATACGGATTTACACCTTAGTCGCGCCTAAAGAAGTTTTACTTTAAAAAAACGACGAATCTTTGGGGAAGGCCCATAACCAATCCGGGATTCTTGCCGACTAACTCTATACATCGTTTACTGTGCTTATATTACATAATACAACATGTTCTGTATATACACAGAACAGTTAATTAGTATATCCATATAAAAAAAAAATTGTAGCTATTGGGGCGCATGGCTTCGTGCCTTAAGGCAAAACGCTGGAACTTTCCGTACCAAAAATTATTTTTTTTAAAATGATTAACATTTTTTAAAAAAAATTACTCTGAAAAAATTAGATTTTTGAGAAATAATAAATTTTTGGCAAAAACTTACTTTTTTTGAAAAAAAAAAGAATTTTTGAATAAAAATTTATTTTGAAATATTTTGGAAATTCTGAACTTTTTTCAAAGCAATCGTACTGCTTTAACTGCATAGAGACGCGCGTAAGCGCCGCGTCGCCGTTTAACGGATAAACACTGGTACGGAACCCATAGGAATGTAATCAAAATTTATAATTATTGTTAAAATCTCTATAAAATATCTGATAATTTGATGTGCATATGTCTAATGATCATTTTCGGCCGTCAAATGGCATTTTTTTTACTTTTTTTACTAAATCTCCGAAACCGTTAGACCTACCTTCATGAAAATGATCAGTTCCTCATCTTGTTAAAACAAGTAAAATGTTTTTTGAATTATTCAAATCGGACGCTCCGTTCTTTTAAAAATTTAGTTACCGTTTTTGGCACTTTTTGCACCAAATCTTCGGAACGGCTAGACCTGCCTCTGCCAAGAACTAATCAGCACGCCTCCTTATCAATAGGAATCGAATATTTTTTGAAAATCTCTAAAATTGATCAAATTTTCATTAAGGCAGGTCTAGCGGTTTCGGAGATCTAATGAAAAAAGTAAAAAAATGCAATTTGGCGGTCAAAAAGGACCATTAGACATATGCACATCAAATTATCAGATATTTTATAGAGATTTTAACAATAGGTATAAATTTTTTTCATATTCCTATGGGTTCCGTACCAGTGTTTATCCGTTAGACGGCGACGCGGCGCTTACGCGCTTTGACATTTGGTCTCTATGCAGTTAAAGCAGTACGATTGCTCTGAAAAAAAGTTCAAAATGTCCATAATATGTCAAAATAAAGAAAACATTTTTTTTTTTTTAAATTTTTCAAAAAAAAAATTTTTATTCAGAAAAAAGTAATTTTTTGTCAAATTTATAGTTTCTCAAAAATCTAATTTTTTTTAAGTAAATTTTTTTCAAAAATGTTAATAGTTTTGAAAAAAATAATAATTTTTAGTACGGGAAGTTCCAGCAATTTGCCTTAAGGCACGATGCCATGCGCCCCACTAGTTTTTTAGCATATGCAAGAATTTGATTTCTGAATCTGATGGTTTAATATTTTCTCGATAATCAATAAATGATTAATTAACGTCCAGGCGCTTTAGGCCATCGAGTGTAGATAATATGACCGCCAACTGCTTTCTAATTCTTATACCTATAAGCAAAAAAATCCAAGATGCCAGCGTTTTTTCTGTTCTCATTTTCCTGTATCTGCCTTTTTCTTTAGCCATGTTTTTATACGTCGTAGAACTTGTCGTAGCCAATATATATAAATTTATTTTAACAAGTGATGAATGTTAGGTAGCAAAAACGAAGTGAAAAATCGTAATTTTGAAAAAAACTTATGATTTGGTTAAAAATAAGTAGCAATGATCAGTAAAATAATATAAACATTTGTAATATATGCAATATTTTTTTTCACTTCATATTTTTTGATATGCTCCTTTTTTAATATTATCTAACAAGTGAGGGTTCAGTTTTTCGATCACAGCCTCGAGGTCGATTATTATATCACATTATATAAATTTATAATTTATAAATTATCCATACCACTTTACCGGTTTGTTCTAGAAATAATTAAATGAAAAACAAATGTCTAATATCTCCATGATATAAATTTCATGAATAAAATACATTTTAAAGTAAATTAAACGCAACACTAATTGCATATAAAGTATTGCAGTTTATTGCGCGGACTTTACTGCAATCGTTAATAAAATCTTTGAACTTAGTATTATGAAATTGTATTGTGCAAAATTAAATTGCACAAAAGTGAACATTTTTATGGATTTTCTCATATAAATTTGAACTATTGGTGTATGGCATCGTGCTTTAAGGCAAATTTCCGGAACTTAAATATTTTCCGGAATATTAAATATTTTCAAATAGATTATTGTGATTACTATAACATTGTCTGATATTTATAAGAGTTATATAGACTGAACTACAAAGTTAAAATTATTTATTAACTTCCCGTTGGGTAAGTTATTGTAATCGTCCAAAAATCGAAATTGAAAATTTTTGCATTTCTCGACGTTTTGAAGGTTTCTGAACATTTTGGCATACCTCAGAAAAATTGGATATGTGTATGTGTATGTGTGTGTGTGTGTTTTGTGTGTCCGCATTTTTTCGTTCACGTTTTCGGGCGCACGGATCAATCGATTTGAATGGTTCAAAAAACGGATAGGAAGAATAGGAAAACGGATAGGAAAATGTGCTGATTAGTTTTTGGCAAAGGCATGTCCAGCCATTACGGAGATACGGAGCAAAGAGTGCAGAAAATACAAATCGAGTTTTTGAGAGAACGGAGTAATCGATTTGAATGATCTAGAAAACATTCAATTTGTAATGATTGGGAGAAGAGGTGATTAGTTTTTGGCAAAGACAGGTTCAGCCATTTCGAAGATATAGAGTTAAATGTACAAAAAATGGCAGTTTTAGAGAGAACTAAGCGCACGATTTGAATGATTCAAAGAACTTTCTGCAGGTTTCAACAAAATAATTGCTTTTGGAAAAAAAAATTGTGTTCCAAAAATTTTTTTTTCAAGTTTTTTTTTTTGTATATTGAAAACAATTCAGATTTTAATTTTAATTTTGTCTAAAGTGCTAATATACTTTAAACAAATAATTTCAACTTTGCAATTCAGTTTATATAATTCTTATAAATATTAGGCAATGTTACAGTATTTATAATTATCTATTTGAAAATATTTAAAATTTCTCGAACATTTTGCCTTAAGGCACGATGCCGTACACATCATTGGTTTATCGTATGAACAACAAATAAATTATTTAAATATACAAAGGAAATAGGAATTCATCACATCTCTCAAAACTCGATTTCTATTTTTTGCATTCTTTGCTCCGTATCTCCGAAATGGGTGGACCTGCCTTTGCCAAAAACTAATCAGCACATCTCCCTATCTATAAGAATCGAATATTTTATGGACCATTCAATTCGGTTGATCCGTGCGTCTGAAAACGTGGACGTAAAAATTGTATACATACGCACACATATCCATTTTTTCTGAGGTATGTCAAATGTTCACAAAGCTTCAAAACGTAAAACAAAAAATTTCAATTTCGATTTTTGGACAATTACAATAACTTACCCTACGGGAAGTTATTAATTATAGTAAAAGTCCTTAAAATTTTGTGTTGAATTTATTGATCAAAAATATTTTTACTTAGTATTTCAATTTTGAATGTTTATTTTTTTAGGCTGCCGAAAGTGGAAATCTAGAAGATTTTTCTCGACTCCACTTATCTGAGCCTGGTCGTCTGGGGGTCAGAGATGGCAGAGGTCGCGCAGCCGTTCATCAAGCTGCTGCCCGAAATCGCGTCAATATTCTTCAATACATCTACGCACATGATGGGGGTAATTATACTAATTGTTGTTTGAATTGAATCATTCTAATCCGATGCCCGGTTTTCGCAAAAACCTAATTTCTTTTTTCTACACTTTTTGCTCCCTAATTCCAAAAATGCTTAAGTAATGAAGTTAATAAATAGAAAAGCTTGATATTTTTTTCTTATAAACTAATTAGAATAATATGACAAATTATTTGAAAGTAAACCCTGGTATTTTATAATCCACACATAAGCATATGCTGAGAGCAGAGTCACGATTAAATTATTTTGTAACTAATTTTTTATCAAATTATTAATTGTACTTTTCATTGCATTATTAAACATTTACACAATTTATAAATTTATGATACAAACACCATACTATGATAAATTAATTAATGTTCTCTATCAATTTTTATTTAAAATAGTTATAATTTCAGTCATAATTAAACAATTTTCAAAGATACACTATACACAGTTCTTTTTTTAACAAAATGATCCTTCAAACCATACAAATTATATAAACATTTTTAAATCGTTTCCAAGAATTTTTATACTTGAACTAATTATTATCAAGTTTGAATGATCAAAAGATCGTCAGGGTGAATGTATCAGATTACTCGTTAAACAGATTTGAAAGTTGAAAGAAAGTTTTATTAATGACCATGAACAAGATTTGCTGCCTTTTTACGCAGTAATATGTGTTAGTTCTGCAGCAAAATATCGAAATAAAGACTTTTCTAAATTTTTGTATGGCTTTTGACCTCATGTCAATTATATAATATAGGCATGTGGGTATATAATATAGGTATGTAAAGTTTCATTATTTGATAAAATTCTGAGAGATACTTTTGGTTTTTTTCTGGCTTCTATGTCTTATTCGTTTTTCCATAATCTTTTTAGGTCAGGCGCGAGTATCTTTTTTGTAAAAAAATCCGATAAAAGAGCTTCTTTAGCAAATTTATCCACATATTCATTTCTTCGAAATTTGATCTTATGCTATGCATATCCATGCTAATTCGATGATGTTTTTGTTTTCTGAAATATGTTTCTTTATTTTGTGAATTGCGTCGTAGAATAAAGGATTTCTTTCTTTAAGATTGCTTAAAGCCAGCAGTGCGGATTTACTATTTATTAGGATTACATTTTTTAAGATCGTTTTTTGTTTAACAAAATCTAAAGCTGCTTTAATACCTGTAACTTCTGCTAAAAGAAAAAAACAGTGGCAAAATCTAGTATGCATATCAAATGGTGTGAATGACAATGAAATATTTCATTTCTGGTTCCTAACCAATTCTCAAATTACGAGTTTACAATAGTTTTGTTAGAATTATGTTTCATGGATGATTTATATGAAATTATTTCCCATGATCCTAATTTTTGAGGTAAGATTTCTCAGTGAGTTTCTTTATTTGATCGAGTACTGTCGGTACGTCAGTCTGATTATGTATATATTTGTAGAGTAACAGTGTTTTGTCAGTAGGTCCCTTCATTTATTGAGTATTAGTCGTAAAGCTTTATTTTGTACAGTCTGTAGCCTCCGAAGTTTCGTCTTTGTTGTTGCGTTTTATGCTGGAGCGGCGTGCAATAGTAACGGTTGTATTAAGGTCAAGTGAAGCGTCCGCTTGTTCTTCACGCTCAGCTATCTGTTATGGTTCAATAGAGGTTTCAGCATATTTGCCACCCCAAACTTCTGTCCAATTTTGATGTTGACATGTTTGGTAAAGCTGAGTCTATAGTCCAAGGTTACTCCAAAGTATTTGACATCCTGGGACCATTAAACTTTGTGGCTCATTACTTCTATTTTAAACAAATATGTCTATGTAGGGTACTCACAACATTTTGTAAACAAAATGGCCTCAGTTTTCTGTTGATCCCAGGATTAAACCTTGTGGTACCCTTGCCGTCACTTGTTTAACCGTCGAGTGTGTGTTGTCTATTTCTACAATGATATTGTGGTCTGTGAGGTATGAATGAAATACTTTTGTGACATCGGTTATCAGTTCATAAAGTTTAGATAACTTAGCTTAGTAACAATGATTATTTGTTATTATGTTTTTGCAATGTCATTCTGAATCGTTTGGCACTTAAATTGGAAAAATTATATGTAGTAGCTACTTATTAATTAAAATCCATTCAAGAAAACGCTTATTAGTAAAAATTAGCAGGGCAATTTCTTCGTAATTAATTGTTATTTCTTTGACGTTTTTGATAAAACTTTTTATGATGATAAAAATCATGGTGTTAAATATGACACTGAAATATTATGTGATTTAATTGTAAGAATGAATGAACGTTGGAAACAATATATCAAGATTCTAGAATATTAACCGCGTATGTTTTAACCGCATATTCGTACATTATAAATATAATGTACTTATTTAACTTATTTATCTATGATGTACACAAAGTAAGTGTGTGCCAAACACAATTTGAGATTTCATCGAAGCTATCTCAAAAACAACTACATCAATTTCAAAAATTTAAAAGCAATTTGATGAGTAAGGACTCGGGTTGATTAGTGATATAAAAATATCGGCCTAGCTATTTCTTTAGAATTGGTAGAAAAGCTTCGAGAGGATCGATGCTGTTTGGTTCGATGTTAAATATCTGTCGGGTGGTTTCATCGTAACTAATTGTTAATGACAAGTATAAAGGGAAAATGAAATAAATGATTATATTTAACTTCCCGTAGGGTCAGTTATAGTAATCGTAAAAAAATCGAAAATGAAAATCTTTATATATCTTTACGTTTCAGAAGTTTCTGAACATTTTGGCATTTCTTAGAAAAAATTGATGTGCGTGTGTATGTATGCATGTGTGTATGTGTGTATGTGTGCGGATACAAATTTTCGTCGACGATTTCGGAACATCGATTTCAATTACTTAAAAAACATTCGATTGCTGTTGATTAGGAGACGTGCTGATTAGTTTTTGGCATAGGCAGGTCTAGCCGTTTCGAAGATACGGGGCAAAAAGTATCAGTACAAACGGTAACCCAGTTTTCAAGAGAACGGGGCGTCCGATTTTATTAATTCAAAAAAGATTTTATCTGTATTGACAAGATGAAAAACTGATTAAATTTTCATGAAGGCGGGTCTAGCGGTTTCGGAGATCTAGTAAAAAGAGTAAAAAACAATGCCATTTGGCGGTCAAAAATGATCATTAGATATATGCACATTAAATTATCAGATATTTTATAGACATTTCAATAATAAGTATAAATTTTGTTTACTGTTCTATCGGTACCAATGTTTATCCGTTAGACGGCGACGCGGCGCTTGCGCGCTTCGATATTTAGTCTCGCTGCAGTTAAAGCAGTAGGATTGCTTTGCAAAAAAGTTCAGAATTTTCAAAATATTTCAAAATAAAGAAATTTTTTTGTTAAAAAGTTTTTTTTTTCTAAAAAGTGAACATTTGTCAAAAATTTGGAGTTTCTCAAAAATCTATTTCTTTCAAAGTAATTTTTTTTTCAAAATGTTAATCTTTTTAAAAAAAATATAATTTTTGGTTTTTTCGTTCGATTTACCATTCATCCACATGGTTTAGCGACTTTTCAATACAAACCAAGTAAGAGTTACAGCCATAAACTCATCAGTCTTATTCAGAATTAACAATATTGTTATTATTTTAGATATGAATGTTCAGGACCACGTGGGAAACACTCCTTTACATCTCGCTGTCGAAAATGATGCTTTACAAGCTGCAGATTATTTGCTGTCAATGTAAGTAAATCGTTTTGTTAGAATATATATATATATATATATATATATATATATATATATATATATATATATATATTAGTCGGTAGAAAATAAAAATTTTAGTATAAGAATGTCTCAACCTGATATATTGCATATTCATTTAGATCACAATTAAATATGTTATAGTTTTATTTGGTCAGCAATAAACGTTGATGTGAACATAATTAGCTCCATATACAATAGATGCTGGTGATTTAATAATTATTCTATAGAACCGGAAAGACATTTTCTAAAATTTTATTTCTCGGTCCAATAACATACCGCACTGCTAATGAAACGAGCAATAACATCTTTTCTCTGGTAAATTTATCTATCGTGTCTTTTGATTTCAACTCAATATCGCCCTTTAAAACCCAAGAATTGCTGTAGCGTATCCTTTCAAAAGATAATGAATTAAAAATGCGTTTAAGTAAAAAATAAGTTTACCTGTTGTGTCTAAGAATAAAACACCTTGATTAGAAATTTAGCATCAACATTTAGCATTGTTTGATCTTATATATAAAAATGGATCGCAAAATGTGTTGGTAAGCGCATAACTCAACAACGCCTGGACCAATTTAGCCAATTCTTTTTTTAAAATGTTTGTTGATGTCCAATAATGGTTCTTACAGCGAAAAATAATTGAATAATCGTCGGGAAACCCCTAAAAACAGCCTTTTTCTAACTAATACGAATAATCGTAGTCGGCTTCTCGATATTATTTCATTTGTTTTACTTTCGGCAGGCGACAAAATTGGTATGGCTTTAAAGGATTTGACTTCAAGTCATATAATATAAGATAAAAAAAATCAATGTCAATGCCCATTTGCCGCCCTTGCCGGTAGTGTGTGCTTTTGTTTTGTTTGTAGTGTTTTGTTATCTACCTATGAATAAAAAGTTATTGCATGTGACACAATATTTTAATATAAGACGAGGCAATTTAAGTAGAAGAACACGAAATGCTACAAGCCAAGCTAATTACTGACCAATGATGAAGTTACTCAAAATCAAATGGGCCCTGTGTTAGTAGCAATGAAACAATTTGGCGAATATTTTCTTTTCCAATTCATGAGAGACACCCTTCTGTTATTGACTTAACTGTGCATTTAGAAAATGGTCAAAGGGTGTACTTTACAGCAGTAAACGCAGGTCAAAGAGCTGCTCAGCCACCTTTTACTACATTAACAAATTTTTTGAGACATGTCAAAACGATAATTTTGCACAAACACTGCTATATTCTGGAATTCCAAAATATTATACTTGGAATCAAGAAGATTTATGCGACGGAAATAAGGGAAACCATTACCAGGATACACAGATGTATATTCCACCGATGCGATTTACGAATTTATTCAGTACATCCAAGCCATGGTGAATGCTTTTATTTACGACTGCTATTAGTCAATGTACGTGTCCCAACATTATTCCAACTTTTACGAACTGTTGATGGTGAATTGTGTGGATCCTACAGAGAAGCCCGTCAACGTTTACAATTGCTAGAAAATGACGCTCATTGGGATCAAACTCTCAGTGATGCTGTAATATCTTCACACGCTCATCAAATACGAGCATTGTTTTCAATAATCATATCCACATGCTTTCCACCCAACCCAATTGATTTGTGGATCAAGTACAAACATTATATGTGTGATGATGTTTTATGTCAAATACGGAATTTAATGGGAAATCCAAATATGCAAATCAGTAAAGAAAATTTCAACAAAGCATCGATTTCAATTGATGACATTTGCTTGATGATGTCAAACAAAGTATTAATTCACTTTGGCCTGGCCGCGCAATCGTTCAATGCATGATGCTTTTAACCAAGAGTTGCATCGAGAAAAACTGTTGATCTCAACTATTTGAATGAATTAATCGAAACAAATTTTTTACTGTTGAATGAACAACAGAGGTATGTATTTTATATTATTATGAAAGTAACAAATGATGAAACTGGGGGAATTTACTTCTTAGATGCGCTTGGTGGTACATGAAAAACTTTTTTGATTTTATTTTTTTATATTAGCAACAATTCGCTCAAAAAACAAAATTGCACTTGATCTCGCTTCCTCGGGAATCGCAGCAACTTTACTAGAAGGTGGTCGAACAGCCCATTCAGCACTAAAATTGCCATTAAATATGCAAAAAAATGAAACTCCAACTTGCAACTTTTCGAAGAACTCTGCAATGGCTAAGGTTTTGCAGCAATATCAATTGATCGTTTGGGATGAATGCACGATGGCACATAAAAAATCTTTCTGTTTTTATGTTTGCTCAGATTCTGACTTGTTTCGCCTGTGTTGACAAGTGTGCAGTTTGATACATTTTGTTGAATTGAATTTTGACTTGACTTTAGCGAAAATGGAAATAAGGGTTGTCACAATTACATACTCATAATAGACCGCAATGTTAAAATAATTTTCTCCACAAAAGATATAATTGGTAGACAAATGAAACCGGTGTTTGGTTCCAAGTCTGAATGGTTATAAAGTTTGGTCGGGTTATTTTGTTTGTCAAGAAGGTGCTTGTGTCTATTATTTATAATTGAGTTTATAATATATATAAGTTATTTCTTAATATGTTGCAAATCAGGTCTATGTTAGTGTCCCAGATTCTTTTATTAGATAGTAGGATGGCGTATCCTGTTAAGTTTAACATAATTAAAATAGAAAAATGCAAACTAATACACAAAATGAAATTTAACCGAATTAAAACAAGTGCAACAGTAGACATAAATCAAGATATACATGAACACTACACTAGACAAGACAACACAACAATTTTCACATTGAACACAATAGAAAGAAGAGTTTGAGAGAAAATGTCATATGGAGTGCTAGAAAAATATATAACGAATTGCCAAACAATGTTAAGATGACCAATGATGAAAAGAAAAATAGAAAAATACTATAAGGAAATTGAAGACAAAGACTGAAGTTTATTATTGTGGCTATTTCTGTTTTAGGACGGTGGTATGAAAGGTAATTTATCCGAAGCTAGTTAGTTTCTGGTACGAGATGGTGATGGTCATTTGTACGTATCAGTCTAGAAAGCTAATCAAATTCATTGTTGTAAACTACACGATTATCTATAGTTTTCTATTGAAGTCGTTAAAATGATCCGTAAAGATGCTAATATCTTTTCCTGGTATATTAGTAATAATATTATCTACATAACAGAAATAAAAGATTTGTTAACTTCTCATAGGATAAGTTATGGTAATCGCAAAAAAATCGAAAATGAAAATGTTGGTATATCTTCACATTTTAAAGGATTCTGAACATTTTGGCATATCTTAAAAAAATTGATGTATGCGTGTGTATGTTTGGATACAATTTTTCGTCTACGATTTCGAGCGCACGAATCAACCGATTTAAATGAATCAAAAAACAATCGATTCCTATTGATGAGAAAGTGTGCTGATTAGTTTTTAAAAGAAAACAGGTATATTCGTTTCGTAGATACGGGGCAATAAGTGCCAAAAACGCCAATTCAGTTTTTGAGAGAACGTTTAATCGGTGTACCTGATTTGAATGATTCAAAAAACATTTTACTTTTATTGACAAAATGAAGAGATGAAATTTTTGGTAAGGCAGGTCTATCTGTTTAAGAAATACAGAGAAAAAAGTAAAAAATACGATATTTTGCAGTTAAAAATGGTATTTGACATATGCACATCAAATTATCAGATTTCTTATAAAGTTTTTAAATATGTATATATATATATATATATATATATACAAATTTTTAAAGGGCTGTAGCTGTATTTTTGTAACATTTTGTATATTAGCAGCACCTGTATAAACTTGTAAACTAATTTGTTTACAAGTTTATACAGGCGCAGCTAATATGTTCGGTTGGGTCGTTATTTACGGTCGTATAAGTACAGGTGTCCGAAAATAATTGCGCAATTTTTTGTGAATAGTCATCCTTGTTAAGTATTCATAAATATCTTAACATAAAACCGGCGAAAAATGTCTTGATAACAAAAGAGCGCGAAATACGATGATAAAATAGAAAATTATCACAATCAAATGAACCTGATTATGTAGTATATGAATAAGTAAATGTCAAAAATAAAAATTAATTTAACTCGAATTCATTACATTTTAACTAGATACCAATTCAGAGAAAAACTTTTAATGAAAACTTCTCACTGATGAAATTTTTTCAACTTCTTGCTAAGTTAGCTATTTTAATTATAAATGCTATCATTAAAAATTCCGAATTATTTGTCCGATATGAGACAATTAGAAGTTTAATGTCCGCATGTATATAATATTAACTATTAATATGCTTCTTTATTTTTCTTTCTTTCTCACAATTTATATTAATTTTACGAAAAAATATCAATGTGTTGACCATTATCCTTCAGTTTGAAATCCCAATTCACATTTGGCAGGACACATTGGGCTATATAGAAAATACATATGTACATATACATGGGCATGCTTTGGCGGGGCCCCGTATCAAAATTTGTTTGGGGGCCCCCTCAAGAAGAAGTTTTTTTCACAAAATATAGAAATACATAATATTAAAAGAATATTTATTTATCCTTCAAATTATTTATCTATTAAATTTCCTCTAATTTACTGAACTTTTCACAAATGATTCCAGATATATTTTCACTCTCCTTACCTTTTTTTGAAAAACTGACTTATTTAATGATCTTTAAATTTTATAAAGTTTCTGTCTCTAGGAGCATACAGGTCTGGTAGACATTTATGTCCTAAAGTATTTACGTAATTTTTAATTAGTTTTAATTCCAAAAAAAATTTTTAGCAGTTGCGATTTTAACTGTAAATTCTAATTAGGAGCCAAAAAAAATGCTTACTATTATTTCTTTAGAGTAAAACGACAAATGTTCCTACTTACGTCGCAAAGGTTTTGAAATCTTTGTTTAGTTTGTGAAATTAATATATCCAAACAGCAATAGTATACATTAAAATAAGATTTCAGGTCTAAAATTCTCTCATCTTTTGATAATAACGCTTCATTATGTTTTTTATTTTGTTCTTTAAAAAAGTTAATGCAATCCATCTCTTTTGCAAATTATTTGTACTTCTTCAACAAACTATTTCAATAAATTTTCATATGTTAATTCGCACAATCTATTCAAAGGATTACTTAATAAAATACTATTTTTTGTAAGTCATTACTAGCGTGTTGTAAAGTTTCAGAACAGAAACTTATATTTTTAAACAGTGATGAAAGAAACCTGAAAATGATTTAGTTGATCATATTTATCAAAATCTAACTATTAAACTCACGCTCCAAACAACAAACAAAAGACGATATAAATATGAATATAAAAATTCCAAATTCCAATTTTCGATGAAAAATGTATAATCTGAATTAGTTTCATAGATTTGTCAACTTATCGAATGTGGAAAAGTTTTACTAATTGTGTTGATTGCTAGAGCTTACAGAAATATTGCAGCAGAAATAAATTCTCTTAAAGCGTTAGCTTATAAGTTGAAGTTCGATATCTCTCGATAAAAAAGGAAATGCAAACTACGGTAAATTTATTATATTTTTTGAAAAATTGTAGTTTTGCTTTTTCCTTGCGCTCGTTGAGGGCCCCTTGGTTGGGGGGCCCCATATTTTTGATACGGCTGATACGGCGCTAGTTACGCCCTTATGTATATACAGAACATAAAAAATGAGCTTCAACATTTTTATCAAACAAAAATAAATTTACAAAAATTCTTATACAACTTTAGAATTAATTATAGTTACAATTTAGTTCATAATTAATTGTAATTTCTAGTAATAAATAACTAATAAATATTATATTCATACATTAAACTTAATTTCAGGGATGCTCTTTCACATCAGGGGTTTCTTATCCATTAAATGTTAAAATAAATATTTTCTGATTATCAATCATATATGTATATGTGTTTTTTATAATATTTATTCTTTGTTTTGTTCCACGGGCACTTGTGTTTCCTTAGCCGGCCCTGTTTGAGTTATGGGGACAACACGTTCGGTACTGGGGGGCGGCAAGGCTTTTTTAGGAGCTGTGATTGTTAAAACGCCATCAGATGAGAGACTCGATACGACGTCGTTTGGATTGTGTTCGGCCGGCAGCATATACCTGATAAAGAAAATTTGTTTTCAAGTTTAAATAGAATCAAGCGGGGCACAAAAGTCCAATTTGAAAAGTACAATCATATTGTGAAATCAAACCAACTATAATTATATCACAATTGAAGCAAACAACTATATGACTATATTGTGTTCACAAGATAGATTAAAAAGATCAAATAAATTCGTGATTCACCGAGATGCTGCTGAACTCTATTAATAATATACATTTTTTGTCGATTGTTCACTGAATGACCAGTTATACTTATTGGCTATATCAGACCGATTAAATTAGAAATGAAGTAGATGGTAATAAAGCTGATAGCTACTTTTAAGTCTTTTAAGTCAGTATTGATATTTTGCCTTGAGCCAAGTTACATGAACTTCCTGACATGTGTAAATAATCGACTAAATCCATAATAATTATTTATTTTATGAGTGATTAAAAGTATTCCGACTGCATTTATTACACATAATTGAAAACGAACGAACACGTTGACTCGGAGTATTTTCTAAAAGCAAACTTTCAAAAATCAATAATTTTTATAATTGAACCATAGTTTCCTTATGGCTTTAATGGTTTAGTATGTTTATTAAGACCAAGTACTCTATAATTATACCAAGTGAATCGTCTAATTTTAATTTTAAAACGTCAAAAAAACTAATCACGTTTACAAACTTCGATGAATTTTTAAAATTAACTACTTGTCGTTAGTTCTATAAGACCAAAAAAAGTTTTATGAAAATCGGCCTAACTTTTTTTTTCAACAGTTAATTACAAAAACAAATCTGACAAACGATAGTTGTCATTGAGATACATCAAATGGCTTTTAAATTTTTGAAATCGGTGCAGGCGTTTTTGAGCAAACGTCGATGAAAGTTCTAATTTTGATAAATGCCAAAAAAACGATACTAATTTTTCCAAACTTTGAAGAATTTTTAAAATTATACGACTTGTCGTAGGGCCGTAATATTTTAGTATGATCAATAAGACTATGGCATCTACCGCCAAAAAAATCATAAAAATCGACAAAAAAAACTTAACATCTCATTACTAGAAAAATTTTTGAAATCGGTCTAGCCGTTTTAGAGAAAACGTCGATTTATGGCAAAAAATCTGTTCACATACACACACACACCCTTTTTCCAGGTCTTATTTGATTCAGAATTGCTTGAAACCTCGAGAAAACATAAAATTAGCGAATCGAATTTTTTTATGAAAACATAAACTCATTCAGGAAGTTAATAATACGTAGATCTAAAGTTGAGTTAAATTAAATTATTCAGTTGAATTATTTGTTTGAATGTTGACTTTAGTCTGTTACTTAGATGAAGATTGATATATTACTGATTACAAATATTTGATAATTTATATTATATATTTTATATTATTTTTCTGATTGGCTCGTTTTGAGGATTTAAGCGACATCAAAGCGATTTGATTGAATCGAGTTCAAGGAAAAATATTTCTTGGAAAAAAGGATTAATATTTGAGGGTCTGCAAGGGACAGGATGACAGGAATGCTTATCCTATTAGAAAGGTATTAAAATATATTTGAATGATTTAGAATAGGGTTGAACTTTAGGCGTTAACAACTATATTCAGTAAAACTCCCAACTCTCCCCATTGTAGAACGTGGTTTTAGCAGTTTTTCAAAAATTTGTGACATGGGCGCAGTAACACTAAAAATAACCTTGATCTAGTATTTTGTCAGAAATATTCATCATCGGCGTTGGAATAAATATTTATTTAATCTATCTCTTGCAAAATTGCTTTTTTTGACTTAATATAATTTTCAATTTTTAATTAGTATAGTGTAGTGTTAATTTATTTTTTGTATGTAGCTAAATATAAAATAATTACCTGCGAACAAAGTGCCTTGAAATAAAACCGTGCTCATCTTGTTTCTCTTCATGTTTTCCTTCAACGATCACAAAATTATCCTGAGTTTTTACTGTTATTTCCTTTGGGCTAAACTGCTGGACGTCCAGTATAACCTAAAATTAAGATTAGTTAGTTAAACCCAGTTTACTAAAATTTGGTTAGTAAATTGTTTTGTTGAGATTAAAAGTAAAGAATAGAATCATAATTTCATATTTTTAGTAAATTCGAAACAAATTCTATTTACCTCAAACACGGCTGGTGTGATTGTGTTCTGTAATTTTGAATAGTCGTGTATTAGTGAATTTGTAGAAATAACAATTATCACACCATAAAAAAGATGATTAGTTCAAAAACAACAACTTTTCTAGTAAATGACGCAATTTTATAATAATATAATATAATTATAAACCATCGTAATTAGAAGTGAAATTTAATATACTAGTAACGTTGCTACCAGATGTTCTGCAAGACCATCATCTTATTGAAAATATCTAGCTAACCTTTCTCAAAATATCACTTTTGATCAAAGGTCCTCCGTACCTGAAATTTGTCTTTATCAGCAGTCACAGTAGATCCAGAATCTTGTTTCAGCAACTCTGTTCTCCAGGGTCTAAAATATCCTCCACGCAGTAAGGTTGGACTATTCCTAAAAGAGGATAAGAGATCGTTTCTGTTTAAACCCATGCCAAAGTGCTGGTCAAAGAGTCTTGAAGAAGGATGATCGATTCCAAAGTCATCCCACCAGTCGCGGAACATTAAAGGAACGAGTGACATGTTGGGAAATTGCTGAAATGAAAAAGAAATATTGTGTTTAATAGGGATGATTATAACTTTTTTGAGTTATATATATATACATATATATATATATATATATATATATGACGATGCTTTCAGAACATATGATAAACTTGGACCACACTTTTAACATATGAAATCCGTCCATCCTTTACATTGAAAAAAATGGTGACCTTAGAAAGATAGTTGAGTCTTTACTTATATCCCTTAATACTTCTTGTGTCAGCAAACGTAATTCCTTTCATCTCTTACATGACAGTTACTATACAGTTTTAAAATCTTTCGTTCGTTACATTTCTTTTCTGTTTCTCTTTTTCCTTTCGTTTCTCACACCCCGCTCTCACTCCTTCACTACACTTGCTTTGTAACCTTGATCAGTGTCCATAATGCACCGCTATTAATAACATAATATAAAGGAGGGCAATATGTGCTTCTTCAATTTCTTGTTTGTTAATATAATAGAATATTATTATTTTACATAAATTTAGTCTTCAATCAATTTTACATCATAATTAATTTTTTTCTGTTGTTTTTCCTGGTTTGGTATGCATAATTTTCTCTTTTTTATATATTTATATTTATTATCAACATTGTATTTATGTAATATGTTTTTTAGATTACTGAATGATGACACACATCAAGTGTCGAAACGTTTAATGGAAAAAAAATTTTGTTATTTAATCTTTTTTTAATTCGACGATTGGGCTGCGAAAACATTACAAATATATATATATATATATATATATATATATATATAATTTAGTGCGTGGTAAAGATCCGCGGGTGAAAAGGTCTACCACCGATTTCTCAAAAACCGGAAAAGTTAAGAATTTTTTACCAACAATATTTATAAGTAAAACAAACAAGGTGTATAACGAGCAATCACTTTTTATTGGCAATATTTGAAAATACATAACAAAAGATTTTGCTTTCTTCAGTTTTTCGTTAATTTTGGCTGTAAGCACTATAGCTTAGTTTGCGAGACTAATATAAATTTTAAGTATACGATATTTAATTGTTTTTTGAGAGGCTAAAAATTGTTTTTTTGCAAAAATATCTTCCAAAACTAGCCAATAATATATCCCTAAAATTTCAGAAACAAATTCAAATTATTTTCGGAGTTATAGAAGATATAGTGAGCAAGCGTCAAGCATGTGTACGAGCGGAGCGAAAATTTTGACATGCGATTTCTCGATTTTTCCTTTTTTCCATTTTACCTAAGTGACGGGAATGATAGGAGAAAATGCGTTATTCTAATCGTAAGAAATATATCCTCAAGTGGATTCATTCGCCACCTCTTGCTAATATAAATTTTCCCAAATGCTTTAAGCGATAAGATCGTCCCTGTATATTTTATGAATGATAAAATTTATAGTGATTATAATTATCTATTTGAAAATGTTTAAAACAATTGTTTTTAATCATTGATCAATATCTATTGATTAATGTTTTTTTTCTCAAATATTTAACTCTGGTAAGGAAAGTTCCAGCAGTTGGTCTTAAGACACGATGCCATGCACTACTAGTTTTTTACTTTTTCATCTGTATCTTCAAAACCGCTAAACCTGCCTTATCAAAAATTCTACCAGTTCTTCATCTTGCCATTACAAGTTAATTAACTTCCCGTGGGGCAAGTTATAGTAATCGCAAAAAAATCGAAAATGAAAATTTTTATAGATCTTTACGTTTCAAAACCTTCTGAACAACCTTCAGCTGTAAGTCGATTTCTGTCAATTAGGGCATCGTGCCTTAAGGCAAATTGCTGGAACTTCCCGTACCGCAATTCAAAATTCGAGTAATTAAAAATAATCAATAATAACAATCAATAAAAGTTGATCAATGATTTGAAACTTTTAATAGAATTTCGAACCATATTAAATCATTCTATCTTAAATCATTTATTCTGGAATATTTTGGAAATTCTGAACTTTTTTTCAAAGCAATTTCAAAGTACTGCTATAACTGCATAAAGACGAAATATCAAAACGCGTAAGCGCCGCGTCGCCGTCTAACGCGTAAACATTGGTACGGAACCCATAGGAAATTAAACAAAATTTATACGTATTGTTAAAATCTCTATAAAATATCTGATAATTTGATGTGCATATGTCTAATGTTTATTTTTGACCGCCAAATGGCTCATTTTTTTACTTTTTCCTCCATATCTCCAAAGTCGTTGGACCTGCTTTTCCAAAAATTTGATTAGTTTTTCATTTAGTCAATACAAATAAAATGTTTTTTGAATTATTCAAATCGGATGCTCCGTTCTCTTAAAAACTGAGTTATAGTTTTCAGAACATTTTGCCCCGTATCTTCGGAACGGCTAGACCTGCCTTTGCCAAAAACTAATCAGCACGTCTCCTTATCAATACGAATCGAATGTTTATTGAATTATTCAAATCAGTTGATCCGTGTTCCCAAAATCGTCGACAAAAATTTGTATCCGAACATACATACATACACGCACACACACACACACATACATTCATTTTTTCTATGGTTTGCCAAAATGTTCAGAAGGTTTTGAAACGTGAAGATCTATAAAAAATTTCATTTTCGATTTTTTTGCGATTACTATAACTTGCCCTACGGGAAGTTAATAAAAGCAAGGGTTAAAAAAGTACACATAAGTAACTTATGTGTAACATAAGTAAAAAATATTTAGCAAAATAATGAATTGAAATGAAATATAGAAACTTACCACATTAAGTTATTAATACACAAATATAAAACAAAATTATCAATGAAAATATTACTAATATTTTCGACAATAATAAATTTTTGTGAAGGAATATTTTCATTGATCATGATTTTGTTTTGTGTTTGTGTATTAATAACTATAGAGTATATATGTTCACAAACACTTACTATTTAAGTGTGTATATATACGTACACAATACATTAAAAAACATAATAGATAGAAAAATAATTATAACAATATAAAAATGAGAATTTACATATATTTGGTGTCCTAAATTAGTAGATGTGCACAAATCATATAATTTAGTATTTCCATTTTTGCACTAACTTGTGTTTAACGAAGTTTCATGTTTTAAATAGATTATTTTAGTGAAGCAGAATTATGATAATAAAGTTAATAGATAAAAATTCATTAAAGTTAAAGAGAAGTTAGAGATAATAGCTAATTATTAGTGCTAAATTATACACTTTGTACACAACTACTTATGCAAGACACACCATATCTATGTTATGTGAATTCTTAATTTTATATTATTAAAAAATATTTTAATTAATTATAAACACTAACAATTATAAATTTTAATTTCTCACATTTCACTTTAACTAATACTAAATATCTCACCTTTGCGTTATAACTTTTCAAAACACTGTACTGACTGAGACTAATCCGAAAATCAACACCGATCCAAATTTATATAGAGAATTAAAAATAAACGATCTAGAATATTCTTGTGCAGTTCCTAATATAAGTTTTGACGTCGAAACTTAGTCATCGTTGCGATATTTGAGGAAAAATAAAATATTCCGTAATATATACTTATATATATACTAGCTGACCCGACAAACGTTGTTTTGCTAAGTGAGGTATTTCTGAACAATTTCTAGAGAATCAAAACAATTAAAACTCTATTTTAAGTATGTAAGAATGTGCTGTATGAATGCCATAGAGAATGAGGTATTATAAAAGCAATAATCTTCGGGGCTGCTTGTCCAATATTATATAGTTTATATTAACAATATTTGTTTGTTCATATTTTGTTAATTCAGGAAGCTCTATACACTTTCTATGGAAAACATGTTATAATACAATCCTAGTCTTTTTTGTTCTTTTAACTTATAGAGTCATTACAAACTCCACCTATTCTAATACTGATTACTTCTTCAGTTTTTCACATTTTTTTGAATCCTGGATTTGGTGAGCTTTTTGAGAAGTTTTAACTAAAATTCTATCAATTAAAGTAATTTTATAAAAATTATAATTATTATTTTTAGTAGGGTAGGGGTGGCACAAAGGTCCAATTTGACTTTGAGCTAATATAAATTATATTGTGAGAACCAAACCAATTATATCGCAACTAATAACACATATCAAACGATCTGACTATGTTCAGTAAAATTGCCAGCTCCTTCAACATTGCAGGAAAGTTTTTTTTATTATTTTTCAAATATTTGCTATCTGGTCCTTTTTATCCCATAGGCGGGGTAACTTGGGACGGCAAACAGGTTTAATATATTATTTTATTATTGAAGGAATTTTACAAAATAATAACTTTATTATTCAATTAATGCAAAATATAAGTTCCATTGGTGCACACAGATATCCTTGATCTGGAATTTGGTCAGAAATATTTATCAGCAGAGGAATAACTGTTTATAAATTTCATATTTTGTAAAATTTTAACTTAGTTTATTCAACTTAGTTCACTTTTCATGTGCTATTTTATATTTTTTACACCTTTGCCAAGGTTAATGTTCAGTCGATCGTTTTTATCTTACCCAGATGTAAACTTTCAAAGAGGTTATATAACAAAAAACTGTTGAATCTCACTTAAAATAAACATTATTTATTATAAAACAATCAAATAACGTGTAGTTAAAAATTATATTGAGGTCTCGTAAACTAAACCACATAACTAACAACGAAAGAAAATACTTTTGTTATGGATTTTCATCCGTTATCTCCCGATACCAAAGTCGTAAGGATCAAGGTGACGGCTGATTTACATTTTTACCCTCAACTCTCAAATATTGTTGTTAAAAAATTCTCAACTTTACTAAAGATAGATATAGATATACTTTAGATAATAGTTAATTCATAGCAATTTATTGCCAATTTATTTTTAACTTTCCGTACGGCAAGTTATAGTAATCGCAAAAAAATTTAAAAAACATTTTGGCATACCTTAGAAAAAATGGATGTATGTGTGTATGTGTGTGTGTGTGTGGCGTGTGCGGATACAAATTTTCGTCGACGATTTTGGGAACACGGTTCAACCGATTTCAATTATTCCAAAAAAATTCGATTCCTGTCAATAAGAAGATGTGCTGATTAGTTTTTGGAATAGGCAGATCTAGCCGTTTCAAAGATACGGGGCAAAAAGTGCCAGAAGCGGTAACTCAGTTTTTAAGAGAACGGAGTGTCCGATTTTAATAATTCACTTTTTACTTGTATTCACAAGTTAAAAAACTGATTAAATTTTTGGGTAGGTAGGTCTAGCAATTTCGGAGATCTAGTAAAAAAAGTAAAAAAAAGTGCCATTTTGAGGTCAAAAATGATCATTAGACATATGCACATCAAATTATCAGATATTTTGTATCAATTTAGTTTACATTTTTATGGATTTCGTAACAACGTTTGTCCGTTAGACGGTGACGCGGCGCTTACGCGCTTCGATATTGCGTCTCTATGCAGCTAAAGCAGTACGATTGCTTTGAAAAAAAGTTCCGAATTTCCAAAATATGTCAAAAAAAAAATAATTTTTGATACGGGAAGTTCCAGCAATTTGCCTTAAGACACGATGCCATGCGCCCCACTAGTTAATCCATGGTATGAGTACGTGCTCATTGATAAAATATATATCTTTTAACATCACAGAAGGATCCGATTTTAATATTTTATATTGGTGAATGTGCTTTGGCCGCATTATTGATTTCATATTGTATGAAATTATATTTAACTTTAAAAGTAAGAATAGTTGAAGTGTCCAAATATGCTAGTTCTCCATTGTTCTTTCATTTAATTTGTGTGTTTAGAGCAGAAACTCTAAAACATAGGTGGGGAACCTGCGGCCTCGAGGCCGCATGCGGCCTCCGGGAGGTTCTTATGCGGCCCCTTGCCGTCTAGTACAAAATAGTAGAGTTACTTTCAAACAACTATTGTACAAAAATTCTATCAAAAACAGTCATATTGTAACATGACATCAGATTACTAGCCTGAAACACAGACTCTTAGGCAGATACAAAATAGAGATGTAATATATTATATTAATATTATTTAATATAAGCAATATTTTCGATTTTGCAAGACATCGCCTATTATATGATTCAAGAAGTATTATAAAAAAATTAATAGTGCAAAAAAATCGTTAGCACCCGGGTTGAAGATTTTTATGCGTATCCGTAGTAAAATGATAAAAATTTATTCTTCTCGCAAACAAAAGCAAATCCGCAGCTTTGGCGGAGATCGGAGCAACCAGATTTTATCTACATATATTGGAAAGATTTAACGTTGCGTTTAATGCATTGATCCTTTTTTTATTATAATAACTATTGTCATGAATGACAACAAGCAGGATATAGTCATACCGAAAGTTCACAAATGAATTTAATCTGGTTTTTCCAGAGCCGAAATTCTCTAAATTAACCTTTAACACCTTAGTTTGCAAAATAAAAATTCATCAGTGAATTCAATGATATAAGAAAAATATATAATGTTTTATTTCAAATAATTATGTAACAATATGAATATGAATATCAAATTCAAATCAAAAGACTTTAATATCATTTTTATATAAATAATGAATGTTTAAATGAAATTAAAACGAACTAAAATTCGATTTTATCGAAACGAAGTCAATTTTATCTCATTACATACGTTCGAAACATACCAACTTTTTTTTCCAATCTTCAAGAAAAATGATTGAAATTCAGTTCGATTTCCTTCGACACCCAGAAATTTTACATCACGACATTTATTGGTCATTTTGTCATTAATTGCTCAGTTGCCAAGCAAAAAACAAAGCTAAACTAGTTGGTATTGGTATTTTGCCTTGAGGCAAGTTACATGAACTTCCCGATTTGTGTAAATAATCGATTTAATCCATGATAGATAAATTATTTTATGAGTAGTGGATTTATTACACATTATTGAAAATCGAACACGTCAATCCGGTCGGAGTGTTTTTTAAAAGCAAATTTTCAAAAATCAATAATTTTTATAATTGAGCCAGGTTTTTGTAGGACTTTAATTGTTTATCATGCTCATTAAGACCAAGTACTCTATCGTTATACCAAGTAAATCGTCTCATTTTAATTTTAACAAATGTCAAAAAAACTACTCATTTTTTCAAACTTTGCTAAGTTTTTAAAACTAATCTACTTGTCGTAAGGCATTAATATTTCAGTAAGTTCAATAAGACCATGATATATAATGCCAAAAAAGTTCCGTAAAAATCGGCTTAATTTTTTTTTTCAACTGTTAATTACAAGAAAACGGCTCGGTAGATTTTCACCTTAAACTAATCAGTATCATTCCCAACTAATATCTTTCGAACAGTTATTGATTTTTTGAAATCGATTCGGTAGTATAAGCACAAATTACAAAAATGGGCTCGGCCGATCGTCACACAAAACTGAGAAACGATAATCCTCATCGAGATACATCAAATGGTTTTTAAATTTCTGAAATCGGTTTAGGCGTTTTTGAGCAAACCTCGATGGAAGTTCTAATTTAGACAAATGCCAAAAAGACCATACTAATTTTTGCAAACTTTGACGAATTTTTAAAGCAAAACGAGTTGTCGTGGGGCCGTAATATTTTAGTATGATCTAGAAGACTATGGTATCTATCGTCAAAAAAATAATAATAAAAATCGTCGATTTTTTTTTTTAAACTTTATTACAAGAAAACGGCCCGGCCGATCTTTACCAAAAACTAATCAGCACGATTCCCAACCAATATCTATCGAACGGTTTTTGAATTTTCAAAATCGATTCAGAATTGCGGGCTAAAACGTGGACGAAAAATTTTTCACTTTTCTGCAATTTAGAAAGAAACGGCCCAGCCGGTCGTCGCACGAAACTCAGAAACGCTAGTCCGCCTCGAGATACATCGAATGGCTTTGACCGATTTTTGAAATCGGTCCATCCGTTTTGGAGAAAACGTCGATTAACGGCAAAAAATCTGTTCACACTCACACACACACATACACGTAAAATAATAGTTATTAATTTCACGAAAGTCACTTTTTTAGATCAATCAGCTTATGCGGCCTCTTTCATTGCTGCCCAATTCAAGTGCGGCCTCTAATGACAAAAAGGTTCCCCACCTCTGCTCTAAAACATGGCAGAAACTCACTCCATTTTCGTAATAAAATTGAGTTGCATATTTAGTAAAATTGGCAAATGGCAAATGGTCAGAACCACCATTTTCTGCATGTACAATCCAATAAAACCTATCAAAAAAAGATCTCGAAAAGAAAGTTAAATCTATGACGAGAAAGAAACCGTCGATATTTTACGATTTTTGCCTAAATTATAGTCATTCGCTTTACTGCTTCTATTTTATTATTATTACCAGTACCTGATTTGTTATTCCGGTTTAAATAATTACAAATGGTCTGTAAATTGCATTTTAAACTATAGATGATTCACTCTATGTCCCCGCATTTTTTTTTGTCTCATATTGTATTGTTTCTTTTCATTTTCAGCCAGTAATGTAACGTGTTTTAATTGCATTTCTCTTTCTTCTGTTTTATTATTTTTATTACTGTCCAAGATATGGTATTCTTAATTTCTTTTTTCAGGTCCTTGATTTAATGGTTTTTGTTATTTCAGTCGGCTAACTTGACGTATTCTGATTTTTGATACTTGACGTATTCGATATTACTTCAGAATAAAAGATAATTATTATGTATTAAAAAAAGAGCCGGAATTATATTTATTCATACAAAGAGGATTTAAAATGATCCGCGGGAGCATAATCTGTCCGCTAAAATTCAAATGATTATTGAAATCACAAATCAAACTAGTGATATACGGCATCGTGCCTTAAGGCAAATTACTGGAACTTTCCGTACCGTAACGAAATCTTGAGGAATATTAAATGTTTTCAAATAGATTATTATAAATACTGTAAAATTGTCTAATATTTATAGACATTATATAAACTGTAACTGAAAGTTAAAATTATTTATATAAAGTATATATAGTGAGCTTTAAAGAGAGCTTTAGAACTTTAGTCAGAATTAAAATTAAGATCTGAATTATTTTCAATATGCAAGAAAGAGTGCGCGTAAGAATAACACGCGATTACAGTAAAACTTATTTGTCACTGTACAAAGTAGCAAATTTAAGTTAAGTAACAATAATAACTAAATAATAAATCATTAAACAATTTTGAATAATGTTTATTAGTTATATGGTAACACTTGTGATGCACACATTTATTAGTGTCAAACATTATACACATTCATATAATGATAAATTATAAATTATCTTCTATATATATAAAAATAAGTCGGGTTTTCCTTCCTGACGAAATAACTCCAGAACGCATGAACCGATTTCGACAATTTTGCATTCGCTGGAAAGGTCTCGGGCTCCGCAAGGTTTATAGCTAAGAAAATTAGTTGTGCATGGCATCGTGCCTTAATGCAAGCTGCTGGAACTTCACGCACCGTAATTAAAAATTCGAGCAATAAAAATAATCAATAACTGTTTTAAATCATTTCAAATAGATTATCTTCTATATATATAAAAATAAGTCGAATTTTCCTTCCTGACGAAATAACTCCAGAACGCACGAACCGATTTCGACAATTTTGCATTAGTTGGAAAGGTCTCGGGCTCCGCAAGGTTTATAGCTAAGGAAATTGGTTGTGCATGGCATCGTGCCTTAATGCAAGCTGCTGGAACTTTACGCACCGTAATTAAAAATTCGAGTAATGACATTATTGAGAATTATCAGAATTATGCTTGGTTAAGTCAACGAGCAATTCTTGCCGCAAAGAATAATGATGTACACGCCCTGAATTTCACCATTCAATAAAAAATTGCTGACGATTTGGTGACATACCAATGATTCTGACTGGTCTTCCGTTTGACTTCAAACGATTGCAATATCCAGTTCGCCTTGCGTTCGCAATAACATGTCGCAAGACCAATCGCTTAGTGTTTGCGGGATAAATTTCAAATAGATGATTTAGAAAATCATTGTTTTTCACATGGGCAGTTATACGTTGCCTGTTCACGAGTTGGAAAACCATCCGCTTTGTTTGTATTAACGTCAGACCAAAAACAAAAAATGTGGTTTACCAAAGATCACTTCCATGAAACGGATAATTTGCCTAAACGGATTCACTTTCATTTACTTAGAGAAGTTCAACTAAAAAACACTTCATTTTTGTAATCAAAATAAATTCGTTACTATTGTATGATAAAATCAAATTTTTCCTTTTAAAATATAAAACAAACAAAAAATTTCTTCATCTTTCTCACGAAACCATCTGGTGGCGAAACGGAGTTCGTCGGGTTTGCTAGTATATTTATAATAGCATTAAAAATATGTATAATATTCAAAAACAATATTTAGTAATTAGAGTAATTAAAATCATACTTCAAATATGACATGCTCGGTTTGTCATTGTAATTAGCATTTAGAAATGAGCCTTTATTAGAGAAATGAAGTAATTGCTGATTAATAAATTCTAAAATATTCGTTCACACAGTGGATTATGTTAAACAACGCCTAAACAAATTTTGTTTCCTTAACTTCACTCATCAGATAGTTGTGTTTGAAGAACTTCATGTAATTAAAATTAGCATACATTCATTGATTGCTTGTATTTTTTTTCACTTTTACGCTGGCGATATAATCTTATTCTTTGAACAGCTGTAATATCTATTTTAATTTTTTATTTTAATAACTTCAAATATTTATAGAAACTACGAATAATATAGAAATAATTTCTAATCAATAAATTTTGTTCATAATAAATTAAAATTTGTTTTAATATTTTCAAGGAATAAGGTAAAATATTCTTCTGATTCAGGCATTTTTCATTAAATCAGGATTTGTACTAAGATATAACTTTAAAATGTTTTTTTATCTATACCGATTTTCTTGTTGATACCGATATGTCATACAACGACATATTTCTATTCACATACTGGCGCTCGACTATACCGTAACGCACTTCCGTTGCATTTATACGGATTTACACCCTAGTCGCGCTTAAAAAAGTTTTACTTCAAAACTTTTTAAGAAAAAAAAATTTATTTTTTTTTCTAAAAGCAATTGTTTTGTCAACACAAGCAAAAAGTTTTTTGCATCAATCAAATCGGATGCTTAGTTCACTTAAAAACTGCCATTTTTTATACATTTAGTTCTTTTTTTAACTTAAAAAATAATTCTGTATATAATTTAAACTTGAATTTCAGAGGAGTCGATACAGGAATCCTCAACGACAAGAACCAGGCTCCCGTACATATGGTGACCGAGTTGAATAAAGTAGAAGCCCTCCGAGTCATGGCTAAACACAAGACTAAAATCGACATTCAGAAAGGTGGAGAACACGGGCGAACCGCATTGCACTTGGCAGCTATTTATGATCATGAAGAGTGCGCTAGAATTTTGGTAAAGTATTTTTTCTGCTATTTATTTCTATTAACCCTTAACGAAATAGTGAAATACCTAAAACTATCCCCAGTAGGTCGATGGATTTTTAAGAAATTAGGTGTTTCATTTACAAAGCGAGACAAGTTGCATAATTAACATCTTTTTATTATCGGATTTGAATAGAATAGAATTTGTGTTATATTGCTTGTTGACCAACATTCAAATTTATTTTCTAACTGCATTGTACTCATATTGAAAATTATAGGAAGAAAAGCCCAAAACTCTCCTGTTACGTCATGCTTTCTGTATTATGGCATTAGATTATTTTAGAATATTTACAATATCGTGAGTATGGCGGTATTCGTTCGTTAAGGGTTCATATGAGATTAATTTTTGCGTTTATAATTGCTGCACCCAAAAAATTTAATGTACATTTTTATACTAAGTGATGGAAACCCCTCAGCAGCTTCGGGCGGAATACGAATTGTTCTAATTTCTGTAGTTAATATTACATTTCTATTAAATATACAAATATTAAGTTCTAGCAAAAACACTGATATCTTCTATATATATAAAAATAAGTCGGGTTTTCCTTCCTGACGAAATAACTCCAGAACGCATGAATCGATTTTGACAATTTTGCATTCGTTGGAAAGGTCTCGGGCTCCGCAAGGTTCATAGCTAAGAAAATTAGATGTGCATGGCATCGTGCCCTAATGCAAATTGCTGGAACTTCACGCACCGTAATTCAAAATTCGAGTGATAAAAATAATCAATAATTGTTTTAAATAATTTCAAATAGATTATTTTCTATATATATATATATATATATATATATATATATATAAATAAGTCGGGTTTTCCTGCCTGACGAAATAACTCCAGAATGTACGAACCGATTTCGACAATTTTGCATTTGTTGGAAAGGTCTCGGGCTCCGTAAGGTTTATAGCTGAGAAATTGCTATGCAAGCTGCTGGAACTTTACGCACCGTAATTAAAAAGTCGAGTAATGACATTAGTGAGAATTATCAGAATTATGCTTGGTTAAGTCAACGAGCAATTCTTGCCGCAAAGAATAATGATGTACACGCACTGAATTTCACCATTAAATCAAAAATTGCTGGCGATTTGGTGACATACCAATGATTCCGTTTCTTGGTCTTCCATTTGACTTCAAACGATTGCAATTTCTAGTTCGCCTTGCGTTCGCAATAACAAGTCCCAAAGCCAATCGCTTACTGTTTGCGGGATAAATTTCAAATAGATTATTTAAAAAATCATTGCTTTCCACAGTTATAGGTTGTCTGTTCACGGGTTGGAAAACCATCCGCTTTGTTTTTGTTAACGTGAGACCAAAAAACAAAATGTGGTTTACCAAAGAGCACTTCAATGAAACGGATAATTTGCGGAATCACTTTCATTTACTTAGAGAAGTTCAACTAAAAAACACTTTATATTTGTAATCAAAATAAATTCATTACTGTTGTATAATGAAATCAAATTTTTCCTTTTCAAATATGAAACAAACAGAAAATGTCTTCATCTTTCTCACGAAACCATCTGGTGACGAAACGGAATCCGTCGGGTTTGCTAGTATACGATATATATACACATATATATATATATATTTATATATATATATATATATATATATATATATATATTTATTACCGCAGGTCGATTAGAAGGTCACTTAGACACATATGATTTGCGGATTCTAAGGATCAAAATAAGATATTTTGCTGAAGAAACCATACCTCTAAAATGAATTCTGATGTCCCGTGCATTGAGCCAAAAATAAGGGTTGACCCATATTACTTAAAAAGATACAATCTATATGCAGATAATTGTGTTTATTTATTTTTTCATCGTAAGGCTTTTTCTATTATAGGCGTATAACAAATAAGTTATTATAGCACATTTTAAAGGTAACAAACTTATTTACTTAATTCAGTGAAATATAAGTTGAAAATTGAAGCCCATTTTTTTATTAACTGTAAATTTGTTTGGTATGTTATACATTACTCTTATACAAATAGCAGAATGCAACCGGCGCATTTAAAAAATGTATCACATTAAATATAATTTCTGATATATCATATTGAGACGTTTAGTATATTTATACATTTAGTAATACACGTATAGTTTAACATGTACTTTTTCTATTGTAGATAACGCAGTTTGATGCTTGTCCTAAGAAACCGTGTAACAATGGTTACTATCCTATACACGAGGCCGCTAAAAATGCATCTTCCAAAACCATGGAAGTTTTTTTTCAGGTAAGTTAACAATTTCGAAAAAAAATTCTGATATTTATGTATACTATTATACAATATTTAAAGCATTAATTTGGAGCAACTAAATTACCGGCAGTCGGTTTTCTACAATACACTTAGCTTTTTTTTAAATAAAATTGATATTAAACTTAAATTATAGTAGCTCAAAAAATTACCGAAACTAGTCAAATTTTTATATTTTAGTTCATTTTAACTTTTCAATATTATTATTCTTTTTTTATTTTTCAGTGGGGCGAATCACGAGGTTGTTCCAGAGAAGATCTAATTACGTTGTATGATTCGGAAGGAAATGTGCCATTACATTCCGCAGTCCACGGTGGAGACATCAGAGCGGTGGAGCTTTGTTTGAAATTTGGAGCCAAAATTTCGAGACAACAACACGACCTGTCTACTCCTGTTCATCTAGCTTGTGCGCAAGGAGCCATAGGTAAAAAATATATATTATTGCGTATAAATAAATGCAAATAAATAGAAATAAATAAACTTTAGTCAAATGGCTTAAGCAATGATCACCAATTAATAAGTATTCATATAATAATCATATACAAATATGAATGTTATATGAAAATATTAATTTGAGATGTTGAGAAAAGTGTAAATTTGGATGTTAGACATTTTAACTGATTTTATGATTTAACTTTTTTATTTCTTTCAACTTTCGTTATATTCGGGATTTTGCTACTCTGGTATGTAGTTCTAACCTTGAGAACTTAAATATTTTGATTATATTATAAACTGTAGATACAGCGAATTTAAATTACGAACCGATGTAATTGGTTCAACCATTCAGATTATTTTTGTAGTTATATAAAATTAAAAAATTCTCTGCCTTACCAATTAAGTAACTTAAGTAACCAATTAATTTTTCGTAGGGCAAGTTATAGTAATCGCAAAAAAATCGAAAATGAAAATTTTTATATATCATTACGTTTCAAAGATTTCTGAATATTTTGTCATACTTTAGAAAAAATGAATATGTGTGTGTGTTTTGTGTGTCCGTATTTTTTCGTTCACGTTTTCGGGCGCTGGATCGACCGATTTGAATGGTCCAGAAAACGTTCGATTCCTATTGATAGAGAGATTAGTTTTTGGCAAAGGCAGGTCCAGCCGTTACGGAGATACGGAGCAAAAAGTGCAGAAAATAGAAAACGAGTTTTTGAGAGAACAGAGTATCCGATTTGAATTGATCTAAAAAACATTCAATTTGTAATGATTGGGAGAAAAGGTGATTAGCTTTTAGCAATGATTCAAAGAACTTTCTTCTTGTTTCAACAAAATAATTGCTTTTGACTTTGTTTCAAAATTTTTTTTATCAATATTTGTTTTTCAAAAAAAAATTTTTTTATTGAAAATAATTCAGATTTTAATTTTAATTCTGGCTAAAGTTCTAATATACTTTAAACAAATAATTTCAACTTTGCAATTCAGGGACCGATTCTGCCGCAATGTTATGATAAGTTCATGTTATGAAGAATTTTCCATAGTAATATAGACAAAAGTTATGCGGTTGGTGTTCAGTCAGGCGAATTTCTCAGGTTTTCTCATACAAAACATAACCTAAAAGCCGCACAAATGTCAAAAAAACGATGTTAGATAAGTGTGTGTTTCTGATTCCTCTTAGGTAAGATACGAGTGACGTTGCAGTTTATGTTTAAAACGCCGGAATGAACAGCAAATACATGATATTTTGACAGCATTCAGTATGATTAATTCGCATAATGTATGGGGAGTCGGAGAGTAACATAGCCATCCCGTAACATTTCTCTGTTATGCGCAGAATCGGTCCATCAGTTTATATAATTTTTATAAATATTAGACAATGTTACAGTATTTATAATAATCTTTTTGAAAATATTTAATATTCCTCGAACATTTTGTTACGGTACGGGAAATTCTAGCAATTTGCTTTAAGGCATGATGCCATGCACCCCACTAGTTTTTCAGTTGATTTTAACGTTATTTGATTGTCATGTTATGATTGTTTTATATTGTTATTTTGCAAACTATTTTTTAATCATTATATCAATCAAAGTTGCCGTTGAAAATTTGTATCCAAACATGCATGCGCCTTTTCTACAGTTCAGAATTCTTTAAAACGCAAATTATTTTATGTATGTAATTACATAAGTACGAATACAATTGTTCGTCGGCGATTTCGAGAACACGGATTTGAATAATTCAAAAAGCATTCGATTTCTACTGATAAGGAGACGTTCTGATTCGTTTGTAGCAATGACAAGTCTTACCGTTCCGAAGATATGCGGCAAAGTGCCAGAGTGCCAAAAATGTAAAAATGTTCAGCTTTTGAGATAACGGAGCATCCGATGTAAACAATTTAAAAAACATCCTATACTACCGTAGGATAGTTATAGTAATTGGCCGAAAATCAAAAATGAAAATTTTTGCATTTCTCGACGTTTTGAAGGTTTCTGAACATTTTGGCATACTTCAGAAAAATTGGATGTGTGTGTGTGCGTATCTACATACATACACACACATGCAACCATCCAATTTTCCTGAGGTATGCCAAAATGTTCAGAAGCCTACAAAACGTGAAGATATGTAAATAATCTCAATTTCGATTTTTGGACGATTACAATAACTTACCCTACGGGAAGTTAAAAAAGCAATGCCAACAATTTGGCTGTCAAGAATGATCATTAGACATATGTACATCATATTAGCACATATTTTATAAAGATTATATTAATAAATACAAATTTTAAGTACATTTATATGGGTTCCGAACCAATGTTTACACGTTGGACGACTACGCGGCGCTTCCGCGCGTTGCAATTTCGACCCTAAAACAGCTATGCAGTGCGATTGCTTTGAAAAAGGTAGTTTTCAGTATGGGAAGTTTCAGCAATTTGTTTTAAGGCACGATGCCATGTACCCATAGTATATTCACTTACCTTTTGTTAGTTATAAATATGTTGTTTAATTTTTTATCACTTTTTTTTATAGAACAAGAAGTTTTAACCAGCTATAATATTGCAATTTACATTTTTTTTTTCAGATATCGTGAAACTAATGTTTGCCATGCAGCCTCAAGAAAAATTTTCTAGTCTTCGATCTTGTGACGTCCAAAAGATGACCCCACTGCATTGCGCGTCAATGTTTGATCATCCAGAAATTGTGCATTATTTAATCAAGGAAGGATCGGATATAAATCCTTTGGACAAAGAAGGAAGATCGCCTTTGCTTTTAGCTGCTTCTAGAGCCGGATGGAAAACAGTAAATATCAATAATATATGTATTCGTTTAAATAATAAAATTATTTTAGAGACTTCAGAGCACTTAGTATAACAGGATAAATTTTTAGTATTTATGACTAAAGTATAAAGCTTAGCTTAATCTCAAATAACTCGATGTTAATCAATATCGTCTTCGTTCGGACTTCTAACATTTAATATAGTTTAGCTAATAAAATGTATTGATTAATTATCTTGAGAGTTTTTTTTTTGTCTATGTACTAGTGATGTGCCGACTCGAAAATTTCCTGATTCGAGTGATTCGAATCAGAAAAAAACCTGATTCGAATCATGATTCGAATCAATTCGAATCAAATTCATATATGAACAATTATAATTTAAGAGAAGAAATAATATCATTTTCCAAATTCCAAAAAGTGCAGAGATGAATACATTTATATTATATATATAATAATAAACTAGCTACAAATATAACTAATATTTCAAGTGAATTTACAGTAAAATATAACCAATCACTTCTCTATCACTAAAGCATGTAAAACAATATTCTTAATCTTACGTTGAACGAATGCATGTGTATATTATTGATTGTTTAGATCTAATCTAAACAGGGGGCTGAATCTAACGTCTTACGAATGACTTAAAATTCAATACACTACTGTAAAGATTGATATTATTTCATTTGTGTGAATTTGCCATTACTTGCATAATTAAAATATGATAATTTTGTATGTGTATAAAACTCGTTATGTAGTTTATTTTGATAATAATTAAAATCTAAATCGCGTATTTATTATCTAAATGAGTTTTTGATATTTCATGAACAAATTTGCTCTCAGCGCTTAGTCAAAAATAAACAAACATCCAAGACCCATACGCACGCATCTCGATAAGTCGATACGCTAAAACACGGACACATGTTTCGAACTCAAGTCGGTATGATTCAGTTTGAGTCATATGAACTCGGATGAATTCATATCGACTTGAAGTCGGGATGAGTCGGTTTGAGTCATAGGAACTCGAATCAATTCATATCGACTTGAAGTCGGGATGAGTTGGTTTGAGTCATAGGAACTCGAATCAATTCATATCGACTTGAAGTCAAAATAAGTCGGTTTGAGTCATAGGAACTCGGATGAATTCATATCGACTTGAAGACAATGAATGCGGTTCAAGTCATATAAATTGGAGCCGGGTGATACATTTAAGCGTATTAAAGCCGGGTGGCTCGCATGATTTAATTCAAGATTTATTTTTTATATTTATTATTATTATTTTTTATATTTATTATTATTATTATTTATATTATTATAATATTGAATTAAATTAAAACATTTTTTTATATTTATGAAAATTTGTGTTTATACATGCACACAGTAAATATTTCGCGGCTTGATACGAGTTGATTCGAATCAAGTAAAATCTGATTCGAATCAAGTCGTTAAAGGCTTGATTCGAATGATTCGAATCACTTGATTCGACTTGGCACATCACTACTATGTACCAATATCTTTGACACTGTCTGCTTTGCATTGTACACAAATGCAAACGTTAGGCTCTTGACTATATTTTTAACTTCCGAAAAGATAAGTTTGTGTTTTCATCAAAAAATCCGAGTCGCTAATTTTATGTTTTGTCGACGTTTCAGCCATTCTGAATCGAATGAGACCAAATTTGGAAAAATTATGTGTGTGTGTATTTGTGTGTGAACAGATTTTTTGCCGTAAATCGACGTTTTCTAAAAAACGGTTGGTCCGATTTCAAAAATTTAAAAGCTATTCGATGTATCTCGATGAGGAATTTTTCTCGATCAATTTTTTGCGATCAATTTTTTTTTTACAAAAAAATAGCCAAGCCATTTCTTTGTAAATAGCAAAAAAGTGAAAAATTTGTTGTCCACGTTTTAGCCCGCAATTCCGAATCGATTTTAAAAATTTAAAAACCGTTCGAAAGATATTGGTTGGGAAAGATACTGATTAGTTTTTGGTAAAGATCGACCAGGCCGTTTTCTTGTAATAAACTATTAAAAAAAATTTCAATGTTATTTTTTTTTTGACGGTAGATACCTTAGTCTTATAGATCATACTAAAATATTACGGTCCTACGACAAGTCGTTTAATTTTAAAAATTCGTCAAAGTTTGCAAAAATTAGTATCGTTAGACCTCTCATCGACGTTTGCTCAAAAACGCCTGAACCGATTTTAGAAAATTAGTTGCCATTTTATGCATCTCAATGAGGATTACCGTTTCTCAGTTTTGTATGACGATCTGCCGAGCCGTTTCTTTATAATTAGAAAAAAAGTGTTAAAATTTTCGTCCACATTTAAGCTCATATACTACCGAATCGATTTTAAAAGATCAAAAACTGTTCGAAAAATATTAGTTGGCACTGATACTGATTAGTTTTAGCTAAAAATCTACCTTTAGCTAAAACACAAACGAAATACATCGAATGGCTTTTAAATTTTTGAAATCGGTCCAGTCGGTCGATCGATTTACGGCAAAAAATCTGTTCACACACACACACACACATACTTTTTCCAGATTTGGGCTCATTTGATTCAGAATGGCTTGAAACGTCAAAAAACATAAAATTAGCAAATAATTTTTTTGATGAAAACATAAACTTCTCCTTCGGGAAGTTAAAAATGGCATTTAAAAGAAGACTTTGCAAGTAGTGCAACTCACAAAATCACCAATGGTCAAATCAAAATTCAAAAAACTCAAAAATTATCTATAAAAACTAACTAAAAATCTATTAGCTTACACAAACTTATTACTTTGAACAGTTATCAATAATTTTAAACAACCACTTTTTGCCGTAATAGCTATAAAGAATACAGACAGCACATGGACCAGAAATAAACAGGATAAATACAATTGGTTTGTCAACTTTTTTGATCACATTTTTAATCCTCTTTCTCAATAGTACTGTATCTAAGCAAAAGAGTATATTCATAATGATCTGGAAGATTTCTCTATCTAAAGTAGAACTTTTAATGAAGGAAAGCGTACAGCACAATATTCAAGCATGCCGCATGGTGAGAAATACAATTACGAAAATTTTATTCTGTACCAAAAATTAAACCCGCAGAATAAATTTTCTAAAAGGAGGCAAAGACTAAAATAGATTGAATATACAAGCATAATAACAAAAACGCAATCACATCAAAATATTCAACAGCAAAATTATCAATAGAAAAATAAATCAAAAGTTTATGGAAGAATGTGAACACAAAGTGTTATAAAATATTACGCCTGATTATGTTTGCATTAAACAAGATGTGCTAATTAGGAATACTAACAAAAAATAGAGCTGATCTCACTTTTTAGCATAAATGAATTGAGAAAAGCTCTCAAGAAACAAAAAGATCTTCTATAATATTATTAAGAATATTTTTACTACTTTCATAGCAAGGCTTTTTATTTTTTTAATTATATTATAACAATCAACTGGATCCCTAAAAAATGGAAAAAAATAATCATTGTATAATTATATAATTGAAGCTGACAGAAACATGCAATCCGACGCATTGCGAAGACATTCGAACGCATGATAGAATCAAGATTTGAGTGGTACCTACATTGAAAACAAGCACATACTCAATAATTTTTCATAAGCGAAAACCATAAGTTATACAATAAACACTCAAACACCACAAAGAGAATGTTACAACAAACAAAAAAATCCATATTACACACACTTAGCGACAAACGATTTTACCATACCATTTATCGTTTTAGAAATTGACGCAAATACAGCAAATACCACAAAAATATTCAATACCAGGAAAATAATATTATCTCAAATTGGCTGGGTCACTTACACATTTACATAGATGGCTCAAAAACATTAGAGGAAACTGGATGCGGCATGCACATCCCAAAAGACAAATATAACGAAAAATGAGTATTCCTAATTTTACATCCATATTGCCAGCTGAATATAGCAATATGCACAGCAGTAAAATATGTAAACGAGAACAAAGTTAACCCTTTTTCTACGAGAGTGCTTTCCGCAGAATGCCGCCGCTGTAAGGGAACAGCGTGCCGCTTAGTTCCACTGCTGAACGGACAGGCACAACAATATATTTTAAGATTTTCCTATGGGAACGTTTCAGAAATAATATTCCCAAATAATTGGATTTGAAGATTTTCTTGAAATCACTGTACGACATTGATGACTCTTTAAATAATTTAATACATGTATTGCAGGACGCAGCAAAACTTTTAACACCACCATCAAAATCAAAGGACCATTAACTATTAGTATCCAAAATAAAAAAATAAGTTGCCAAAAAACGCAAAGTTCGACGTCTTTGGCAAAAATACCATGATCCGAAGGATAAAATTTCTTTTAACAACCTGAATAAGTTGAGAAGAAAATTTCTTGAACACAATAACTCGTGTTTTGACCAATACGTCACCAATCTCAGTAGAAAAGACAATTCAATCTGACATGTTGTGAAAACTACTAAAAAACAGCACTTATTAACAGCCTACTAAAAATCACTTGGAGTCTGTTTTTCAGCCAAATCCTTCTACGGACAATAATACTGTTATGTATAACCAAGAAGTCCAACAGACTTTAGCGCAGAAATATGTATTCCAAGTTTCACTCCAGTTTAAGTATTCTCTCACACCTGGAAAATAGAAAAACTCCTGCCGATCTAATAACACCTAAAAGGCTGTAAAAGCTGCCAAAAAAGGACACGTATTACTAACATGTATTATCAACGCCTTCTATAGACTAAAGTATTGGCCTACATTGCTCAAGCAATCGGAGAATATATTAATTATTAGAGTTTCCAGATTCGCACAGACCAATAAGTCTTCTGTATACCGTTGCCATATTTGAAAATATATTTTGTCAGATATCTCGAATAAATATGGGTTATATCCTACACCGCAGTTTGGATTTTGCCCTATGCACTCAACGATCCAACAGTGCCACCGTGTGATTAGCAAAATTTACAAATAGTTTGAAAAAGGAAATTACTGCACCGAAGCACTCCCTGATGTGAGCCAACTATTCGATAGATGGCATCATGGTCTCCTAATTATAATCAACAAAGCTATGCCAGATTATTACAAATTCTTTAAATCCTATTTATCGGACAGAACTTTTCGGACCAAAGTAGGCGAGCAGGTATCCACATTTTGCAAAATTGAAGCCGGGGTTCACCAGGGCAAAGCTCTAGGGCCTATCTTGTATATTATTTATACTCATAATATTCTAAGGTGCAAGGACACCCTTATAGGAACTTTTGCTGACGACACTGTTATAACGGCTACTGACTCTAATCCTATTGAAGCCAGCAAAATACTACAAGAACATCTACATGCAATTGGGCTTTGATCCAATAAATAGAGAATAAATATTAATGAAAACAAGTCAAGCTATATAACCTTCATGCTGAAAAAGGGTTAATGTCCTCCAGCCAACATGAATTATATGATTATACCCAAAGTTTTCACCATCAAATACCTTGGTATTTATTTGGACCAAAAACTAAAGTGGATACAACATACTAGTTCTGGCTAATAGGACGATGCTCCAAGCTATCCCTGAGTAATAAAGTTATATTTACAAAGCTTCCATAAAACCTATTTGGACCTATGGAGTAGAGCTCTGGGTATGCCCCAATAAAACACGAATCAAGGGATTACAGAGACAACAATCAGAAATTCTAATATAAAGCTGATAAGTAGATTATCTCACAAATCACTTAATTTAGATATACAGAGGAAAGTCGATAGAGTACTGATTTTAAATTTTACACATATATCTTAAATTGTTTTAAATTTATCAATAGTTGATATTGTGATTATAAATTATTTAAATTGTTATCTTGATTGAAAATCACACCCGGGGTAAGTTGTCAAAATATATTGGGGCTTGTTGTAACAAAATTTTTGAGGCTAGTTGTAACACATTACAATATGTTTCATTTTATAATGTAAGTAACTGCTTTTGATTCCTGCACTACGAGAATTATAATTCATATCGAAATCGTGAACGAGCCTTTTTCAAATTGCTGCGACGCCAAAAAAACTTATTTTGTATCAAAGATTTACTCTTGATGGACAAAGACAGTAGCAAGAAAATCTAGTTCAATTAGCAGACACGAAAAAATCTACAGTATTGATGAATGCTTCTGGAATATAAGTTTCACAAATAAGTTGAGAAACTCAATCAAAAGAATGTTTTTTTCTAGTTTGTGGTGATTTTTATACACAAAATATGTAGATTGGGCGAAGTGTATCATTTGTAAGTTGTGGGCACATGTAGGATGTGTTACAGGGAAAATAATTACTTTATGAATTTATGAAATTTATCAAAAACAAACAAGAAATATATGATTAAAGACATAGATAAGTAAATGATTAGAAGAATTAATGTGGTTTTTTTATTGTTAATACTTGCTCCGGTAAGAATTTTTTCTAGAAAATGATTAATTGTGAAATAATAAAGTTCTAGTTCTAGTTGACTAAATCGAAGAAAAGTTACAGCGTCTATCTATCTTTATTTCGGCGAATTAAATAAAAAAAAATAATCAGTGAATTTTAGGATTTAAACAAACTGTTACAAAAAACCCCTAGCTCTCCTAAGTGTCATAAGATACGTTTTCTTTCAAGACCATTTTTTCTATAAGATAGACATTTTTAAATTGTATAACCTCCTTTGCACTTCTTATACATTGATATGTCTTATTTAATCACTATGGTAATAATATGTAATTTTTTTCAGGTTCATACCCTCATTAGACTTGGCGCAAATATTAATTTAAAGGATTCAAATCATCGTAATATTTTACATCACGTTGTCATGAATGGGGGAAGCTTGCAAGATTTTGCTGCAGAAGTCAATAAGGCAAGTACTTATGACTATTTTAATTGTTGCCATCAATCTGGTTTATGCATTATTAACGTGTAGTCATTCTGAATAGTTTAATATATAAAATAAACTAGTGGTGTATGTCATCGTGCCTCAAGGCAAATTGCTGGAACTTCTCGTGCCTTAATAAATTATTCGAAGAATATTAAATAATTTCAAAAATATTATCATGAGCACTGAAGTTTTTATTATTGGTATTTTATATATAAAAAAAGTTTATAAATTTGACCATAATGTTTATATAAGTTTGCATAAAATGTTAATGAAGAGATCACAATGAAGGATCGTGTCTTATATTTTTAAGAAATATATGAACTGAATTGAAACTTCAAACTGAGCTTTAGAATTTTAGCTAGAGTTAAAATCAAAGTCCGCACTATTTTCGATATTTAAAAAAAATATTGCTAATGAACAAAAAAATTAAATTTTTTTTTTTGGCTTTCCGGAAAACAACTTGGCCACACAATTGAGAATCGCACACTTGAATATTATGAATTATACAAATTCCATGAATTATACAAAGTTTACTATAATTTATCCTACAAAAAGTTGACTAGATGGAAGTAGTATTTTGCCTTAAGGAAAGTTACATAAACTTTACGATATACATATGTAACTATAATCGTTTTAATCAATAAAAACTAACAATAATTTCTAATTTTTAAATAATTTCTGATAGATTTAACATTTTTGTTCTTAAATTAGTTTATTTCTATTTTAATAATTTCTAATAGATTTAGCATCTTCATTTCTAAATTAGTATGTCAACTTTATACAATTTTGAAAACTTTGGGGAACACGACAGTCAAATTTTCTATTACTGAACCTAAGAAATTATTTTTAAATTATATGCATTAAATACAAATGTGGATATCGATCTATCACAAATCAGCTCGATTTACCCAAATGCTTTTCATAACACTTTCGTGACTGTTTCAAATGTAATGTAAGATTATCAGAAAGAAAAAGGTCCGATTGAAGCAAAAACCTAATCAATACGAGTTTTTGTCGTTAAAACATTTTATATATTTTTTTTTAATTTAGAGTTCAATATAACTAATAATTCGTACTTATTTATATGCAAATGTCTATTGCTTATATGCATGCTTCAATGATCTTTGCTTTATGTTATTTTTGAAAACGCGCGGCGCTATGTTTAATAGAAGAATTTATACACTTAAATTAAAAATATTTTGTAAAATAGTATCAAATATCGAAAAACAAATTATGTAGCTTTTCTCGTAGAAAATAAGATACATAGATCATTTACTTGGAATAGTTTTATTAAAACTTATTTTTGAAAAATATCATCGTAATGCTATTTAAGAACTTTGAAAATTTAAGTGAAAACTATCACCTACAAAATTTGTTCATTACTGTTATATCACCTACAAAATTTGTTGACGATTTTTTTTAATATACGCGTAAATAATGTTTTTCCAAATGGCAAGGAAATTTATTGATTATTTCAAATATTCGAGCATCTTACCTTGCCTGTAAAGCAACTTGCACATATTAGCATCTAAAGTAAGTATCTACTAAATAAATGCCTGAAGTAATTAAAGTATCTAACAACAAGTATCTATTTATTATCTAAGTATATAACATATGTAGACAATTTTGAATAGAGTAAGTAGTATTAATTTTTAATTGCAAGTTCAGAAAATTTGTTCAGCATTGAATAAAATAATAATAATAATAATATATAATACGATATACCGATAGGTTTGTTTTAAATGATTAGTTTTGCATAAATAGTATTAAGTAATTTAAAAATACTTTATAATAATATAGCAAAATATAGAATAATATATAATTTTATTTATTTAGTAATTTTTTCTTAGGTCCAGTCTCAAGAAAAACTAACGAACTTACTAAACGAAAAAGATCATTCGGGATGTTCTCCTTTACACTACGCGAGCAGAGAAGGACATATAAGATCATTGGAGAATTTGATAAGTCTAGGGGCTTGTATCAATTTGAAAAATAATAATAATGAGAGCCCTTTGCATTTTGCAGCCAGGTGAGAACTAATTAATTATAACTAATTGGATGAAAATATTTTTTACCGTTTAACGTTTTTTTTATAGTTCATACATTAATATAGAACTTAGTTGTATATATGTATATTTAATCCTTTTTCTCGAGCATTTATATTTTAAATAGAGAAAAAGTTTTGTAAATTATTAATTCAACGAAAGCAACTCTGAATTGCTTGGTTTTTGTTTCAAATCTGTGTGTTTAAGCTAAGAAATCAATAATTTTATAAATAATTTATTTATATTATTTCGCGTGAGGTAAGTTGTAATAATAGAATCAATGAAAAATTTTTACGTTTCAAGATCAACTGAACATTTTAGCATAACTTAGGAAAAATGGATGTATGTGTGTATAAGGGGAAGTACCCGAGTGCCGGACACCTAAGGTTATCTATAAGTAAATCAAAAAATATTTTACGAAATGTTTAGTAAATTATGGCTTATGTTAGATAACAAAAGTTAGAAATCAAACTGAATTAACAAAAACGCTACTTTTGCTACAAAATAATTAATACTATCAATCAAACATTGGTAACACAAAATATAATTTTAGAAAGTGGCACCTAGTACCGGACGTTGCAAAATAACCTGCATTGAACACATATGTAGCCATTTTCACACTCTGGAATGTCTGCACATGTGTGTTTGACGAATACTCTTTGATATTGCAAATAAAATCACTATTTATCCACCGTTTTGGGCCACGCCGATGCTCTCAGCTGTAGCATTTGTCATAAGATTTTTATTCTTTGACTAGAAAATACGAAAAATGGGGTATGTAGAGACCGTTAGCACTCATGCAGAACAAAATTAAATAATTAGAATAAATTACGTCAATTCTCACAGGCATATCAATATGTTTGCTGTCCGGCGCTAAGGGACAGACATTTTTGTTCATTTGGTGGTATCAACTAAAATTGTTTAAAAGATCTAATAATATTCTACCACTTTACGGACAGCAATCAAGTACTACTTTTACCTTTGCATATCACTCAAATGTAAATGCATAAATATACTAGAATTACTTAATTGATGTTTATGTGACGCCATGATTTTGCGCCTAAGTCAGCAAAGGATTGCTCCTGCCGTGGCAGGTGAGTCTTGGCGCGTGATCCTGCACCTGTGTGCCCCCCGCGCCTCTTTCACTTGTATTTTGATATAAAAAGATTTATACTCGCTTAAATAATACGTAATAAATAGATTGTACGGCATTAGGTGCTGTCCGGCCTTACGGGACTTTCCCCTATATGTTTTCTGTTGAATCAAACTTTTGTCGACGATTTTGGGCAACCTAAAACCGTTAAACATATTCTTTGTGGATTCAGAAACAATTCGATTAATTACAAATCAATAAATCAGTGAACGGAAAAATGTTTTTCGAACCATCGAGACGTAGCAAGGATGTTATTCAGTGATACAGATGCCACCTATTTATGTCACAACGGAATATATTGCGACCGCACATGTGCCTGTTTGAAATATGTCCAGGCCCATTTTTCTTCCGCGTGTAAAAAACCGAAGAATGCACCAGCTTGCTGCTTTTTGTGTAGTGACGAACATACAGCAAACTGCAAGAGTAATTTGCTTTTTCCGAAACATAATAAAAGCTCTATGAATTTAACATCCCAACAACAGTATCATTGGTTGCCATATGATACAAAAAAATAAACAAATTGCTGGAACTTTCCGAACCGTAACGAAATGTCCGAGGAATACTGAATGTTTTCAAATAGAATATTATAAATAAATACTGAAACATTGTCTAAATAAGAATCATATAATCTGAATTACAAAGTTGAAAATCTTTGTTTAAAGTATATTATAACTTAATTCAGAATTACAATTAAAATCTGAATTATTTTCGATATACAAAAAAAATATGTTTGGAAAAAAAATTGAAACAATTTTTTTCCCAAAGCAATTATTTTGTTAAAACAAGCCGAAAGTTATTTGAATCATTCAATCAAAATTAAAATCAATCGTATTTCATCTAGAATTGACTCGGTTCAAGAGATTCCAAAATATCTAAATAAGTAATATTGTATATCGAATTATTATTAAGAAAAATGTAATGTTATTGCTGAAAATAATGAATATATAGTACGAGATTATAAAAATTATGGGCAACATTATTAAAGCAATTATTTTGAGTAAAAAAGTCAATGGTGATATTATACTTTTACCGCGGATACTATGATACTATATGATAATCATTTCTGAATTTGTTATACTTTCGTTTGTTTAAAAGACTGTATTTTTTAATGCGTATATCTTATGCTATAAATCATAAAAGCAGACGATGAATTTTTGTGTGATAAATTTGGAAAATTGATGTTTTAGTCATGATTAAACAAAAAATCATTTATTTATACACCTACATCTACATACATATGACTAATAATATTGGATAACCCTTAGCATTAAATTGTAGTGTATATTTCTAATATACTTTTTTATTGAACATATTTTAATATTTATTTGTTTGATGGTATTACGTGGCTGATTGCATAGTATAATCAGCGCTGAGTTAAAAGAAAACCGTAGTCAAAATCAGCCAAAGGCGGCCATATTGAAAGCGAGATCGAATCAGAAAGCGGCTATTGAAAGCTTTGTTTCCAAATCATTATTAGGTGAATAATCTTGGTGTAAGTGGCAACTTTGCCTTAGAGCAAGATGCTTGATTTTTTAAACATGTGTAAATAATCGACATAACTATAGAAAATATATTAATTCATGAATGAATTGCAATATGAAAAACTATCGCAGATTACTTTGTACAATTTTTCTAAACCTGTTAGTTATTTTTTAAAAATGGTTAAATAAAATTATATATTATTGAACAAGAAATAAAAATGTAGTATATTCATTAAGAACAGGATCCAAAATCGCCAAAAAAATGTTTAATCTATAACTGAGAAACGATTTGACCGATCATTGACAAAAACAAAAACTAATCAAATTCTCGAATTCTTTGGAGATGGTTTCTTTATAATGGTTTTTGAATTTTTGATTCACGAAAGGCTATAACGTCAACGAAAAATTTGACACTTCTTTGATAATTCTAAAGAAATGGCTCGACCAATCGTGAGACCAAATTAACCGGCACGAACCAGCACGTGCTTATCGAATTTTATTGAATTTTCAAATAAGATTGCGCATTTTTAAGAAAACCGTCGACTAAAGATGAAATTTTGCCTTATGTAAAAAAAGTGCTGCTCATTTTTTCAAACCTTGATAATATTTGGAAAATTAAAACGACTTTGTAGGGTCGACATATTTAGTTAAATTTGATATCATGATCTCTATCGCCAAAATTTAAAAATATCATCGTAAAAAAATATTTAATAAATAAATACGACTAAAGACCGATCTCTTAAAACTAATTAGAACGATTCCCAAATGATATCTTTCAAGTTTCTGAACGATGCAAAATTTTTGGCTAAAACGTGTACGAAAATTTGAACACTTTTCTGTTGATTAGAAACGGCTTGGCCGATTGTTGCACAAAACTGACACACAAAGTCGTTATCTATTTACATCAAATAACTTTTAAATTTTTGAAATCGATTTAACCGTTTTTAAGAAAACGTTGACAAAAAGTCAAAAACACACTTCATTCATAATAACTAGAAACGTTGAAAAAACATAAAAATTACAAGTCAATTTTTTTGGGAGAACATACTTGATGTTTTCCTATTAAGTTTATTTCAAGGGCGGCCAAAAAATGCTCGCACGCAGGCGGCCACTGAGTCTCAACATTTTATTTAGAACAGTTGTACATTTAAGATCACCCATATGGATGTATATACATTTCGGTATAGACTCTAGTGTAGAAAACATAATAATTTATACAATATAGGTTATTAAAAAAATGGAACTTTTGAACTATAGACATGGGTACAGGACAACGTATGGCGGGTCATCTAGTATATATATATATATATATATATATATATATATATATTAGAGATGGGCTTATCATATCCGAAGCCGGATCGACTCGGATTTGACTCCGCTTCAGGGAGGAGTTATATCCGCTTAACAACTCCACGACTCCGACAATTTTGAAACCGAAATACTCGACACAAATGTGTTCTATAGTGCGTTGTTTATGTATCTAAGGATTTGTCAAATCCCATTAATGATTTGAAATGAAAATTTATGAATAAATATCAATAAAATAATTTTTCTAAAAAATTCACGAATAAATGACGGGTTGTAAAATTTTTCGGTCGATCAGATGATGGACTCAGTGGCTCGTAAATTTAACAGTGTTGACCAAAGTAAAAACGCGAAACTTGAGAATCAAATTCAATTTAATTATTCCCTTCTGATGAGAAAATAATTGATTTTTGGATTAAATTTATATAAAAATTATGTAGTAAACTTTGTAATAAAAGCTTTGTAGTAAACATACATTTGCTTTCAAAATTTTTCTCCCGCTATTTTCATTCGAGAATTAATATTATATCGCGTAGTTCGACTAGCATATTATTACTTTTACACAATTATATAATTGTGTAAAAGTAATAATATAATACTAAATATTTTTTACTGCTTAAATACTAATGATATCACTGATACATTTTGTACTTTGAAGTGTTGTTATTTCAGGCTATAGAAAAACCAGATTAAATAAATGTATTTCGCTTCGTATATTGTTCGTCATTCACGGCCAAATTTTGTCGTAGTTAGAAATATGACCCCTTACTATTCAATAAAATATACATTTGAGCTATTCACACTTGAGCACAATTTCATTGTTCTGTATCTTTGAAGTAATGTTTTTGTATTTTCTGGAAAATACACAATGGTATTTTGAGTTTTATACCTAAAAGGTCATAAAACTGCCTCTCAGACGAGAAAGCGACCGCTATTCCTTCCCAAAGCAAAAATGCCAAAAACAGTTAATGTCTGCACGAGTTAACAGATTTAATACCAGTTTAGGAAAGTCGGATAAGACAAATCCTGTAAAACAACTCCACTCGGATTCACGCCGAGGGAGGAGTTGTATCGGAGTGATAACTCCGGAGTGCGTTACCCATCTCTAATATATATATATATAAATATATATATATATATATATTATATATATATATATATTACTAATTGGTACATGAAACCAACGTGGTCTGGCAGATATCTCAATTTCCATTCTTATCATCCTACTAACATGAAAATTGGTACTATTATCAATTTAGTTGATCATGCTATTCTCTTGTCAGATAGAAAGTTTTGGCCTTTTAACTTATCTCTAATCCACAGAACGCTATTAAATAATTGCTATCCTCCACATCTTATAAAATCAGTAATTAACAACAGGCTTTCCGTCCTCAACACAAAACATAATCATCCTTCCCTCGAGTCTCAGAAAAAAGAAGAAAATAAGTTTATTGGCACTATTTGTCTCCCATACATTAAAAATCTCTTTCCTATTTGGAAAAAAATATTTGAATTCGCTGAGTTAGTTGCGTTTAGTTTGCAATATTGATCAGACTCTTAACTTTTTATTAACTTCCCGTAGGGTAAGTTATAGTAATCGCAAAAAAATCGAAAATGAAAATTTTTATATATCTTTACGTTTCAAAGGTTTCTGAACATTTTGGCATACCTTAGAAAAAATGGATGTATGTGTGTGTGTGTGTATGTGCGTGTGTGTATGTATGTGCGGATACAAATTTTCGTCGACGATTTCGGGAACACGGATGAAGCGATTTGGATAATTCAAAAAACATTCGATTCGTATTGATAAGGAGACGTGCTGATTAGTTTTTGGCGAAGGCAGGTCTAGCCGTTTCGAAGATACGGGGCAAAAAGTGCCGAAAATTGTAACTCAGTTTTTAAGAGAACGGAGCGTCCGATTTGAATAATTAAAAAAACATTTTACTAGTATTGACAAGATGAAGAATTGATAAAATTTTTTAGCGGTTTCGGAAATCTAGCAAAAAAAGTAAAAAAAAATGCCATTTGGCGGTCAAAAATGATCATTAGACATACGCACATCAAATTATCAAATATTTTATAGAGATTTTAACAATAAGTATAAATTTTGTTTACATTCCTATGGGTTCCGTACCAATGTTTATCCGTTAGACAGCGACGCGGCGCTTACGCGCTTTATATTTTGTCTCTATGCAGTTAAAGCAGTACGATTGCTTTGAAAAATAGTTCAGATCTTTCAAAATATGTCAAAATAAAGAAAACATTTTTTTTCAAAAAAAAAAAATTTAAAAAAATATTTTTTTTAAAAAAAAATTTTTTTTTAATTTTTTTTTTTCAAAAAAAAGTAATTTTTTGTCCAATTTATAGTTTCTCAAAAATGTTATTTTTTCGAAGTAAATTTTTTTCAAAAATGTTAATCGTTTTTAAAAAAATAATAATATTTGGTACGGGAAGTTCCAGCAATTTGCCTTAAGGCACGATGCTTCAATTGCCTTAAGACAGAATTCCACTAACAGCTAGTTTTCGAACTTAAAATCACCGACAAGTTTAGATCCTATTTCTAACATCGTGTATAAAATTGACAGTACAAATTGTGAGGCCACTTATATTGGCGAAACTGGACAACATCTAAAAAAACGTCTTAGACAACACTATACCAACTCCAAAAATAAAAATCAAAATCAAACAATGATAACTGACTACATCCAAAGTTTCAATAATATTTTCAATTTTGATGTTGCCACAATTTTATATCACGAGTCGAATACATCGCAGAGACGCTTTTCAGAATCATGTTTCATACACCTTTTTAAAAATAGCATAAACAAAAGATTGGATACTTCTTCACTGTGTGAGAATTACCAAGTAGTTTTAAACAATGTCTCGAAAATCATACTTTTAAAATAATTACCTATCCTGATCGACGTTTTAATTATATTAATTTTAATGTTAATTTTTCTTTTTCTTTTAATTTTTATCTCGATTCTATTGTCATATTTTTATATTTTACTATATGTACCCTCCTCTAGTTGTCAAACCTTAAATTCTCTGGTCAGTTCGTGTGCTTTGTACCTAACTTTTAACACGTGGTGTGCACATTGGTGTTCATTTAGGCTTCACTCTTGCATCGGAATACGGAATAGCGAGATGTACTTTGCAATTTCATAAAAAACTCATTCTAAAATTTATATATTGTTCAATTTAAAGTGACAAGAATTGGTTTTATTGTGCATTGTGAACAATTATAATTATGAAATTATAATTATAATTACAATTACATGTAAGTTCATACCATATCACTTTCTTATATATTAGTTTTAATCAATAATTTCTATCTGCGCTTTCAAACTAGAGTCCACTGAAGATGACACAAAACAATGTGTCGAAACGTATGGAAACAATAAAAATGTTTTAAAGTCATACAAGTTTTTAATTGATGTATTGCCCTGAAGACAAAATTATACATCAAAAATTGCAACATCAAAATTATAAAAATTTAACATACAGTCGGTATGTAAGTAAGAGCGTGGCCGGGTTAATTTATAAAAATAATTATGAAACTTTAATATTTATATATGCATTGTATACGTTAAAAGCAAGGATGCAATTTTGGTCAATATGTGTCCAGTCACCACCGGAGTCGACAATTGCCTGGCATCTCCGACGCCTGCTTTTTACTAATTTTACGGATTATTTTAGTCTGACGACTCGTATTTTAATTTAACGGCTCGATGAGGGCAGTACGTGCTCATATAAAACTTTCATCAGTGAAAATGACATTTTCAAAATCTCTAACAGTATTTTCATGTGCTCAAGCGGAAAAGAAGCACATGTTTTTCAGTCGTCAGAGGCTTCCCCGTTGTGTTGCGCCATTTCAGATCATGAATACGAAGAAAGGTTCAGATAGTTTTGTAGATATTTCTAAACATTTTGCCATTAATTTTGCTCGTCCTTGCTGCAGTGTTAAAGCAGGATTCCGCAAATACCCATTCACTGTTCTTTTTTCTTCTTTTTTATTTGAACCACGTTCTGATAAATCATCGACTTTTCTAGCAACTTTATATAAGTGTATCGAATTCTGCACAAATGCCTTCAACTTTCTCATATGTTTAGCAGCAGCTGATTGCTACATTTGGGTACCTTTTAGGTGCATGCAAAAGGGCGCAGCCTCGTAGCGCGACGCGTAACTTAGCACTCATGGCGTTTAACGTAATTTTTTCTCAAAAGATCAACTGCAACTAAACCTTTTTTGATAATGCATCAAGGACAAAACTTCACTTTATCGGCTCACGAAAGAATTAGACCAAAATCTTTCATTAACTGTCGTTAAAGTCGGCCACGCTCTTACTTAACCGACTGTATATTTATACATCTATATATATATAAATCTCGTGTCACGATGTTGGTTCGCGATGGACGCCCAAACTACTGGACCGATTTTAAATTTTAATGGCTCATCGTGTGCATATATATCCAACTTAGGTTATAGGAAATTTTGAAAAGTAAATTTGAAATATAAATATATAATTTTTATAAATTTCTAAAAATTTTGACAGAAAATGACCAAAAAAAAACAAAACACTAAAATGACAAATGTCAAAATTAAAGGAAATTTGGATATATAATTTTTGAAAAAAAAATTTGACATTTCAAAAAATAGAATTCAAAAACATGTACATATTTAGAAATATCAAACATTTATATCCAAATTTGATGAAATGCTACATGCAAAATCACTGATTATAGTTTTAAATCTAATTAAAAATCAATGCTTAAAAATTTAAATAAATGTTGACATGAAAAAAAAATAAATGTCATCTGTCAAAATTTATGAAAATAATTATATAAATAGATTTATGATTTAGATTTAATTGATTAGCTTACCAAATTATTTCGGAAACCAAAACTTCATTAAAACCTTATAGATTAGAGATCACAATAAAAAAGCGGCACTTGAATTTAAAAATAATCATAACCAAAATTTTGACATGTCACAAAGAAAGAATGTTTAACGAGTTACTTCAATAAGACGCAAATAAATTAATTATTACAAGTTATGTTACAGAAAATATTGCCTAACAAATTATAGATACAAAACAATATTGTAAAATAAATATTTTCAAAAAATTTTGACAAAAAATGGCCAAAAAAAAACAAAACACTAAAATGACAAATGTCATAATTTATGGAAAATTTGAGAAAAAAAGATTTATGATTTTTGAAAAACAAAAATTGACAGTTCAGAAAATATAATTCAAAAACATGTACATATATAGATATATCCAACATTTATATCCAAATTAGATGATATGCTATATTCAAAATTACAACTTATGGTTTTAAATCTAATTAAAAGTCAATGTTTATAAATTTGAATAAATGTTGACATGAAAATCGTCAAATGTCATTTGTCAAAATTTATGAAAATAATTATATAAATAGATTTACAATTTATATTTATTTGATTAGCTTACCAAATTATTTCGGATACCAAAACTTCATCAAAACCTTATAGATCAGAGATCACAATAAAAAAGCGACATATTGAATTTAAAATTAATCATAAACAAAAATTTGACATTTCACAAAAAAATGTTTAACGACTTCAATAAGAAACAAATAAATTAATTAATCCAAGTTATATTGCCGAAGAAATTATAGATACAGCACAATATTGTAAAATAAATATCATAGATTAATTTTCGACCAAAAAGGAAATATTTTGACATTTACAAATATACTGCATATTGAATATATGAAATTGACATTCACTATTTTTCAATTAGATGAAAATGTAAAAAATCAAATATTTATATAAAAAATTGTATATTCAGATGAAGATACTGATTTGTTAATTTAGACTGAAACCTGATTTATTCATTAATTTTAAAAAAAATTGGCATAAACAAAATTAAAATAAACAAAACACCTGCATCATGCGTTGGATTAATTATCGAAGTGTAAAGAAATTTGTGTAATTAAAATAAAATATTATTATTATATGAGTTGAGATAAATTATGATTGCCATCGCAAACGTTAATCATACAGAAAATTGTAACCTCTTAAATGGAATAGTACAATCTGAAGGTATCATTGCAATCTGACAAAAATAAACTAGACAAACTAAATACTATATTATATTATATTAAATTTCGATCCAAAAGAAAATATTTTGACAGTTATAATTAATTTGAAATGAAATGCAAATGTCAAAAATCAGATCTTTATGTAAAAAAATATTTATTTCCACAATATTCCCGTGTTGAATTTGCACTTTTTTATGATTTTAACAAGCATATAATATATTCATTGATCACTTAAAATAATTATTAATTTATAATAAATAAATATTGACGTATTTGACATGACAAAAGTATAATAAACAAAACAGTGAATTAATTTTTGAAGTATGAAATGTCAAATAATTTTGAAAATTATAACAAGTTTTTAACTATTTGTCAGAAAGAATATATTTTATTACAAATTCATACCCATATCAAGCACCAAAGTAATAAATACTATTTATAAAATGACATATTATTTATAGACAATATGATTTTAATGCATATTTTAATTATATGTGTTATATAAATATCAAATAAATATATTTATGTTTCACTTGATTTTAATGAAAATAATTCAATGCCAAAATAAAAAGTATACATCTAAAATTATAGTCTAAATATTACAATTTTGATAAATAATCATCCATTATTTTACAGTACAAAAATTGATAAAAAATTAATAAAAGTGCCAAAAATCAAACATTTTATAGATTTGGACTCGGATTTCTCAGAACTTTATCCATGTTAGTTTCAGGGATAGTATGAATATCAATTTGCAGTCGAAAATTTATATGATAAGTGATTAAAACATTATAGATCACAATAAAAAAGCGACATATTGAATTTAACATTAATCATAAACAAAATTATGACAGTTCAAAAAAAAAATGAATTTTTAATGACTTCAATAAGATACAAATAAATTGGCAATCAAATTATAGATATAAATTATATCATATTATATTAAATTTCGAACCAAAAAGGAAATATTTTGGCATTTAAAAATTCAGTGCATATTGGATATTTGAAATTGACATTCAATATTTTTAAATTAAATGCAAAAGTAAAAAATCTGATATTTATGTAAAAATTATATATTTAGATAATGGTACTGCAATGATTCAGACTAAAATCTAATTTATTCATTGATTAAAAATATTTCACTATTTGACATAAATAAAATTAAAATAAACAAAGCACTATGATGCGTTCGAATTAATTATCAAAATGTAAAGAAATTCGTGTAATAAAAATGTAACATTATTATTAATATATCATGTATATTATAAGAACTTTTGCAATGCGGAAAAATATTTTTGATGGCAAAACAGCGTTTGCCGGGTCAGCTAGTATATATATATATATATATATATATATATATATATATATATATATATATATATATATATATATATATGTTCAATCCACCTGAAATTTTATCTAATTTTTGTTTTTTGGTTCCTATAATATATTACATGGATGCTAACAAATATTTGTTTTTATTTTTCTTTTACCAGGTATGGTAGATATAATACTGTTCGTCAACTATTGGATTCGGAAAAAGGAACATTTATTATCAACGAAAGTGATGGCGAAGGTTTAACACCATTGCATATTGCTTCGAAGCAGGGCCATACTAGAGTTGTTCATCTTTTATTAAACAGAGGAGCTTTATTACACAGGTATTTATAATTATTAATATATTTAAATAATAGAGAAGTGTTTCTATTCAAGACGTTTTATAGGTAATTTTTTAATATCATGTTATAGTAAATGAAACTATGAAAGTACACAATACAAAATAACAAGTTTGAAATATTGATTTCAAAAGAGGAAGAGGAGGGCTATTTTTGTTCTATATCATATTATAGAGTCAATCTAATTTGAAAGTCTGACATTACTACGGCTCGATATCATTCTGTCCGATGTGGCCATTGAAATCGAAACCGTGGTTGTTAAAGTTTTGTTAATGATCAGTCGAGCTTTTCGGCAAAGTAATTTGAGCAATCGATATCTAAAGTTTACTGAGCGCTATAAAAAGTTAAATCAGTTGATGCATTAGTTCGCTTTTTATGAAATTTCTTATTATCAAAGGGTGCAAATTCATAAAGTGCTTTCCAAGATCGCAAAGAGTGGTGAAGGAACCGTATAGTTTTTAAGTTTGACTTTAAATTAATAAAAACTGTGAAAATGCAATTTATTAATTTCCCGTAGGGCAAGTTATAGTATTCGAAATAAAATCGAAAATGCAAATTTTTATATATCTTTACGTTTCAAAACCTTCTGAACATTTTGGCATATCTTAGAAAAAATGGATATGTGTGTGTGTGTGTGCGTGTATGTGTGTGTGTTCGGATACAAATTTTCGTCGACGATTTCGGGAACACGAATGAAGCGATTTGAATAATTCAAACAACATTCGATTCGTATTGATAAGGAGACGTGCTGATTAGTTTTGGCAAAAGCAGGTCTAGCAGTCCCGAAGATATGGGGTAAAAAGTGCCAAAAACGGTAACTCAGTTTTTAAGAGAACGGAGCGTCCGATTGAAATAATTCATTCAAAAACATTTTACTTGCATTAACAAGATGAAGAACTGATCAAATTTTCAGGTAGGCAGGTCAAGCGGTTTCGGAGAGCTAGTGAAAAAAGTAAAAAAATGCCATTTGGCGATCTAAAATGATCATTAAACATATGCACATCAAATTATCAGATATTTTATTGAGATTTTAACAATGAGTATTAATTTTGTTTACATTCCTATGGGTTCCGTACCAATGTTTATCCGTTAGACGGCGATGCGGGGCTTACGCGCTTTGATATTTCGTCTCTATGCAGTTAAAGCAGTACGATTGCTTTGAAAAAAGTTCAGAATTTCTAAAATATTTCAGAATAAATTTTTCTTCAAAAAGTTTTTTTGTCAAAAATTTATAGTTTCTCAAAAATCTATTTTTTTCAGAGTAATTATTTTTTAAAAATGTTAATCTTCTAAAAAAATAATTTTTGGTACGGGAAGTTCTAGCAATTTGCATTACGGCACGATGCCATAAGCCTCTCTAGTTTGCAGTGCAATCAGGCGTGTTTTACATACAAACGAACTAAGAAAAAATGCGCATTTATAACATACGGTTAGTTACGATCACGGTGTAGAACGCGTGATCGTACAGCAATTAGACAGATTTTACTTTCAAGAAACAAGCATCACATAGCGTTACCAACGCTATGTTAGCGGCTGTGTTACCGCAAAATTGGCTCCTAAGTGTGACTAGAAAAAAATACTCGGCACGGTCAAATTTTTTTGTTGTGCGAACAGATTACGTCATGAAATAGAGAAAAAATTTAAAATTGTACAACTGAAGAAATTGATTGTTATCTTGTTATATGTAATCAAGTTTTATTGCTGTGTCACAATATTTTGCATTAAACCTATAACATAAAATTAAAATTAAAAATGACAGATAAAAAGAAAGCAAAGCCGAAAAGGCAGTCATCTCACTTAACATTGGAGAAGAACATTTTTCATAAGCTTAAAACCAGACTGAAAGAGATTAAAACAAATAAAACTAAAAAAATAATAATTATTTGATAGCTCAATCTGCAAACCAATTAAAAACGAATTAAAACTACACATTCAAAAAACACATTTTCGATGGAAAGAAGGTAATCATGTAATCATCTATCTTAGGCGGCCTATTTGCTCAATACCAAAATTCAATGCAGCGGTACAATGCAGCGAGTCTCAGTCATTTCTTTACACAATTCAGAAACCATTATAAAAAAATTTAAAGATGATAATTGAAGAAATTGGTAAACTGAAATATGAGAAATCTCCAGGTTATGACTTAGTGTTGTTAAAAATGCTTAAAGAACAAGAAGAAAGGATTTATCTTTTTGGCATATATATTCAAATCAATAACTAGATTATATTACCGGCCAACATTTTACAAAAAATCTATAGTGGTTATTATAATATTTTAGATTTTTATCTTGCTAAAAGAATACTCAAACTCCGTGTCAACTATGAAACTTTAGCATTACATTAGATTTAATATATTATCTTCACTTGTGAGTTTTCAACTTTTTAATTGACCACAACAGCGATAAGATCAGAATCGCAGATTATATTTCTGTGTTTTCAACAAACGTTGATGCATCTATGACTATTTTATAAATGTATTTAAACCTCATCAAAAAAGTTCTAAACAATTAAGGATAAAAATCAACGATAGTAAGGGGTATCATATATGTGTGCATTTTTATGGCCAGGCACTTCCAAGTACTGATTGTGTCGATGTCCTATAGTTATGCAATATGCATCTTGACCGCATACTGACATGAAAGGATCATAATCGCAAAAAATTATAACGATATGAATTCGAACTGCTGAACTATACTAGCTTCAGGAATGCAAATTATCTATCTTTTGAAAATAAACTATTAACTTATAAGGTTGTGATTAAACCTATATCGATTTATGCATCAAACTCTGGGGCGGTGCAAGCAAGTCAAACAGTGTGTTAATGCAGCGTGCCCAGACTAAGATATAGTAGACTAATATATATTCAGAATAAGACTAGTATTAATTTGAGATAGATCACCGATAATCCATGATTCGTAAGCAGAAAGTCCTTACACCAGTCTCAAAAGCACTGAAAAAGAAGTTTCTAAAAGACAATATTTAAGTCTACCTAATCTTTGGAGATATGAACCTAAATTGTAAATTACTTATTGGAGTGGCAACTATTGATTTATTAACAGTTAGCACAATACTTTTATATATGTACAGTAGAATTCGCTTAGTATGACATCGAAGGGACGCCGAAATCTCGTCATACTAACCAGTCGTCATACAAAGCATACTGAAGAAAAACTATTTTAATATGTAAATATGTTACATGATTCAGTAATTAAAAGAAAATCCTATATATACATTTTAATTAAAAATAAAAATGATACATATTAACATTTAATATAAAATTTAATATAAAATAAAATTGACATAGGGTAGGGCGGGACACAAAGGTCCAATTTGACTTTCTAATTATACTGTCTAAACCCAACGAACAACTTTAAAACACTTAACACACATCAAACAAGCATCTATCGAACTATGTTCAGAAAAAAATGCACATAATTCCTAACAGATGCAATTTCATTATCAAATTTTAAAGGAATTTTACGCTACATTATTGAACCAATGCAAAATATTAATTTATTTAATTAATCTCTTGTAAAATTGCTTTTTTTAAAACTTTACCACTTTATTGCTTACACCTTTGCCAAAGTAAAGGTTCAGCTGGTCCTTTTCATCCCACTCATGTTCTGCTTATCTTCTGATAACAAAGTCATAAGAATCAAGGTGATGGCTGGTTATACATTTTTTGCTCTCTACTATCAAATATTATCGTTAAAAAAAATCTGACTTTATTTGTTTATGAAATATCCGTGGTGGACCATTAATAATTGGTGTACCCTACCCATAAACATACAAATGTGTTTTTTTAATGTAAGTAATCGATAATTTTTGATCGATTTCTTTACATAATTTTATTGTAAAAACAGTCCCTGGTGCTATTGTGCACAAAAGACATAGCAATTGCTTTCGTAAACTTGGCCACATCATGTAAAATCATGTGGATCATTATAACTGGACATATTTTTTTTCAAAAATGGGTCATTATAAGCGACATGTCAATGTAAGCGATGTCAATATATCCGACTAAATACAATAATCTGTAAGGAATTTTATGTGAAAACCAAACTTCCTAGTGCGATTACGTCATAATAAGCGGTTGTCAATATATCCGGCGTCATACTAATCGGATTCTACTGAATTTAAAAGTGTAAGTGTGCGTGTGTGAGAGAATAAGTTAAGCCAAATAGTTCAAAAGTTATTGTATTATGATTTCTGTTAAAAATGAATGAATGAACATTTTTTCAGGGACCACAACGGGCGGAATCCATTACACTTAGCGGCAATGTCTGGTTATACGCAAACAATCGAATTACTGCATTCCGTACATTCACATTTGCTGGATCAGGTTGATAAAGATGGCGTGAGTTTATCATCATAGTTTTATTTTTGTTCTAATTATTACCATAATTTCATCAAAAAGTATTATACATTGATTTTTTTTAGAATACAGCACTGCATTTGGCAACAATGGACAATAAACCTAATGCTGTGTCTTTACTTTTGTCGATGGGCTGCAAATTGTTATACAATACTTTAGATATGAGTGCCATAGATTATGCAATTTACTACAAATTCCCTGAAGCTGCTTTAGCAATGGTTACACATGAAGAACGGTAAGAAAAAACAACCGGTCGATTGACACATGGAGCTACTATTATTTTTCACCAATTTTTATATATTCAATTATTTATAAATATTTCGTTGAAGACAGTTAGTAGGGGTAAGTTCCCGAGTGCGGGGCACCTAAGGTTATTTATAAATAAATCAAAAAATATTTTACGAAATGTTTATTGAATTATGACTTATGTTAGATAACAAAGTTAGAAATCAAACTAAATTAACAAAAACGCAATCTTTGCTAAACAATAATTAATACTATCAATCAAACTTTGGTAACACAAAATATGATTTTACAAAGTGGCACCTAGTACCGGACAATTCAAAATAACCAGCAATTAACACATATGTAGCCATCTCCGCACTCTGGAAAGTCTGCACATTTGTGTTTGACAAATATTCTTAGATATTGCAAAAAAACACTAATTTGGCTGTGCCACACCGATGCTCTCAGCTGGAGCATTCATCATAAGATTTTTATTCTTCGACTAGAAAATACGAAAAATGGGGGTATGTAGTGACCGTTAGCACTCATACAGAACAAAATTAAATAATTAGAATAAATTACGTCAATTCTAACAAGAAATATCAATATGTTTACTTCCGGCGCTAAGGTACGACTTAGTGTCCGGTGCTAAGGGACAGACAATTTTGTTCATTTGGTGGTACCTACTAAAATTGTTTAAAATATCTAATAATATTCTGCCATGTAACGGATAACAATCAAGTACTACTTTTATTTTTAAATGCCACTAAAATATGAATGCATAAATACACGAGAATTACTTCCATTGATATTTAGGTTGCTCCCGCCGTGGCCGTGTGCGTTACAGGTGAGTCTTGGCGCGTGATCCTGTACCTGTGTGTTCCCGCGCCCCTTTCACTTGTATTTTAAAATAAAAAGATTTAAACTCGCTTAAATAATACGTGTTAAATAGAGTATCCGGCTTTAGGTGACGTCCGGTGTTACGGGACTTCCCCCTAATTTAATTTTTAATTTAGTTGTCTAGTTCTTTATCATCCTGTACAGTATGTTATCATATCCGGATGCTGTATTTTTCTTGTCCTTTATCTAGTTTCTCAATTTAAAATGTATGATCAGTACGCTTTTATAAATTAAATATTTGCATTTTTCTTACAATCATCCTCAAAATAGTCTGGCGTATATATTTTTAGCATCAATTGCCCAATTATTTTTTTCATTTTTTGTTATTTATTGCTCAATTATTTTTGTTTATTATGCCCTTACCATTTTGTTACTATTAATCACCTTTTATTCATTTTCATGCATTTTTCTTTCCAAGCTTTTATTATCATGCTTCCGAGTCCTGTGCTTTGGCTTTCAGTTTCCTGTATTTAGTCCTGTAGTTTCAATTCTTTATTAGTCATCAATTATCAGTATTCTCCATTTTTTCAAGTACTACTTTTATTTTTAAATGCCACTAAAATATAAATGCATAAATACACGAGAATTACTTCCATTGATATTTAGGTTGCTCCCTTGAAATAACTCTAATTTCTACTTTCTGTTCTATTGTAATTTTTACGCTTTGTTTCTAGATTAGCCTGAGGCCTCTCTAATTTTAAAGCCAAAAGTTTTTAAAATCCCCATAAGCGTGCTCCTTTTGACTATATCCTAAAAGTTGTTTTCTCTATCCAATAGTGCTATCCAATAGTTGTTTTTTCCATTTGTTACCAGTAATATTAACAATATATTAATGACAATAATAAAAACTTACTTACTTTACTTATAAACTGATGACTTAAATCAAGTGGCGATTTTCTCTTTAGACTACGACGATAGTTTTCTGTTAGTTTGTTAGTAAATTTAGTTGTTTAGGAGTTTGTTAGTAAATTTGAATGACTGTTGAGCTTGTTTCTTTATTTATGCGTTGTTTTTGTTATTACGTATTTTTTGACAGGTGTATTTATGTCGAGATGAAGCAGTCTAGAGACATATTTCGGCGCTCCCAAAACAATTTCAAAAGTTTGATTTGCAATTTTTGTATTATGTCTATATTAGTATTATGCGCACTACCGCCTAATTGTATTCCATAGCACCAAATTGCCTTGAATATTGTTTTATATAAAAGCAGCTTTTTGTATGAGCTTAGTCTGGATTTAGTTCCTAATAACGGAAAAGGCTTTTTGGTTTTTATCTCGAGCCACAATTCATTTCAATTGCAAAAATTTTATTTATTTTTCATGTTTTTTTATTGAAATACTTTTTTGTTTTTTAATTTTCTTGGATATATTTCGAAGGCAAGTTTACTTTGCATGAGCATCGCATTACAATTTATTTCTTGAGTTTTTATTTCTTTTATATTTATTTTAATTAAGTAGGAGAGCATCTGCATTATTATTATTTTCTCGCATTCTTTCTGTTTTTCTATTTTGTCTCTAGACGACGGCGTAGAAAACGTACTTTTTATTATTGTGTGTCTGATAGAATTTATTTTTCTTGTCACAAATATATTTGGTTTTTCAATTATATTTAGTTCTTAGCGCAGCATTTCAAAAATGTTTGAATATTTATTTAATTTTTTTTTAAAATAAAACTGTTTCTGAACCGTATAAAGGCATATCTCACATTCTTTGATAAACTTTTTTTTACCAGTGGTGGCGAAGTAATGGCCCTGAAGTCCGATAAACATCCATGTGTAACATTGGCGCTCATTGCTTCCATGCCGAGGGTTTTTGAAGCAGTTCAGGACAAATGCATAACAAAGGCAAATTGCAAAAAGGACTCTAAATCCTTTTATGTAAGTTAGAAATATACACAAAACAGCAATTTAAAAAATATTACATGATAAAATAAAAAAAAGTTTCAAACTATAATTTAGTTCTTGAGTTTAATTGTGAGCTTATTTATTACATTTGATTATGATATCCTTGATCATTGAATTTGTTATAGTTGTAATTTAATACATTTGATTTTGTATGATTTATTGCGATATTCTAAATTAACGTTCCTCGTGTTTAATACATTTCATTCACTAATTATGAAAGCGCTTTTGAAATGAAATGCATTTTTTGCATAAAATATTTTATGCTTATACTTAATTTTAAATAAATATTATATATGCGTCCTAAACTTAATCGGATTGACAACAGTTAATGAATATTTATAAAAATATACCATTTCATAAAAATAAAGTATTTAATCATTATTAACACTATACAAAATTGATAGTATTTGTTATAAATCGTTATTTATGATTTAGAAAAATTTTATCATAAAATCACAGGCATTATTTAACAAATCAATTACCAATATAATCGTATAAATTAAATGGTGTAAAATTTAAAAGTTATCTATTTATAGAACATCTATATAGAGCATTTTAATGCGCATTATATATATTAGGGTGGTCCTTAATTTTTCGAATTTCGAATTTCCTTGCTCCCAAGGGCTCAAATGGTTTCAAATTGATAAAAAGCAATTTTCTGAAAGTTTTAGCTCTTAATATTGTCTTTTAGATAGTGCGCAATTTAATCAAAGTTTTGTATGGAAATGTTTTTTAGATACAATTTAGCGAGCAAATGAATTCTGATGTTCTGAAATGAGTTTTATTGAAAATTCGGCGCTCCACAAAACAAATTATAAAAAACCTGTTTTGCGTCGAATTTTCAATAAAAAATGACACGAATTTTCACTTTTAATTTATTTGTCGATAAGTTATAGCTAAAAAAAATTTTTTTTAATTCTCAAAATTTTTTTCATGCTATTTCCATGCGAAGTTTCATTGAATTACGCACTATCTAAAAGTTAATATTAAGAGCTAAAACTTTCAGAGAATTGTTTTTTATCAATTTGGAACCATTTGAGCCCTTGGGAGCAAGGAAAATCAAAAATACGGACCACCCTAATATTTGCACCATACATAATTCGGACGCTGAAGTTAACAAAACCTTACATGAATAAACCAAAATTGTTACATAATTTTTTAATTTTTTTTTGTCGAGTAGGTGAAATATTCATTTACCTGTTTGCAATGTCCGACAATGTATGCTCAAATGGACGAGAAAACAGGAGATGCCCTTGCCATATCGGAACCAATACCCCTTCCAGCCCTTAATGTAAGTCACAATTGATAAGGAACACTTTATCACCAATATTTTTTGTTCTTTTCTAGATAAAATATTCTTTTACCGCTTATCAAAAATCTGCCGAAAATATCAAAGAAATCAGACAAACACAAAACGATCCAAATTGGCGACCAATACCATTAGAAGTTGTCAATGTAAGTTAAAGGTTTGGTGGAGTTTTTGGTGTCGGGTTACGGGCTTTTTGGCTTATTTTCTAACATATATTACGGTGTTCAATCTTATTTTTTTGTATCAATTGTCGTATATACACATAAATTTATATGTATATATATAATTATATATATATATATATACATATATATACATATATAATTAAACGATATACATTCTTTATCAATTAGGATTAATACGTTTCGATATTTGATGTATGTTATCATCATTCAACAAATCAAACTAGGACAGAAACAAAAATTCAAAGCAATAATAATAGAATTTAAAAAAATATTTTTAGAAATAAAAACTACTATTGCATAGTCAAAATTATGTTCATCTGTAGACAATCGAACAATCTGAATCAACCCCTGAAGTCGGAACAATCAATCACATTATTTGAAAACCGGAGATGTACAAATAACTATCTTTCTTACAATTTTATGTGTGGTGTTGAAATTTATCTGTTTTGGCACAAATCGACTCAACACTGGTTAACTCACCTAAATCGCAATTTGCCCTTTCCATTATTTCGGCCGATTCTAGAAATTTTTACTTTGGGAATTTGCATATTTAGGTAGTCAGTATGCACTCAAAATCAAATTTATTATTATAAAACCATTACTAGAGAATGAATACGAGTTTCTAAAACATGCGCTCATTAAGAGCGTATCGATTTCCAAGAAATGTAAACTAGAACTACTAATGGACGACAAGAAATCGGTGAGAGTCGGTTACCATAGTTTTTGGCTAACCGAATATCGACGCCAGTATTATAAAGGCATTGTGAATGAAGCGGCTACTGCCGCCCATCATTCAAGCCATCATATCGGCACCCGAGCTAAATGAAATCGCGGATTGTTGATAAGTAAAAAGTTGATAAGCTAATATTATCCACAGACAAACTAATGGAGAATGTCATCTCATAAATTTCGCAACTTCGAAAACAAAACGCCATCATGAATTGAACTCATGAAATTGAATTGTTCTATTAAGTACGAAGATTGCACACCCATTTCCACGTGGTTTCTGCCATTATCACTCAATATTTGGTGAAATAGCTCGAAACTGCAATAAACCATGTTCATTTAAATTTTTTAACAAAACTTATAAAATCAATCAATCAAAAAAATTCATAAAAGCGGCGCACGACTGTCAATCAATTACTTCAACAAACCGTCTATCAGTAGTGGACGAGGCATCTAAACAAGAATGTCTAGTTAATACAAGCACGGATATATGTGTATACCCGCGCAGCAAACTCAATTGGCAGCATCCGTAAACAGACTACACATTATATATGGCAAAAGACACCAAAATGACTACCTACTTTTTTTTAGAAATTTGTAATCGCCGGCGTAGAAAAGCCTAACATTGTAGCAGATTTCCTATCATTTTAAAAATTATTAGTTGGTCGCTTTTATAACGCTGAATGAGAAAAAATACAATAGATCCGAATGAAAAAAGCATGGCGGCGAAAACTTGTTTTTTTTTCAATGCATTCGCCTTGGTACATTATAAGAACTGTGTTAGATGTAATCAACAGGAACAAACATGAGCTTGGCATCATAGTCAGGCGGCGCGTCTGAGGAAGACCTAGAATTTAGTTGAAAAATATTGCGGCTGTTCAGGCAACCTATGTTGTTCCGTACAAGAGATTGGCTATGTTTACAATAGCTGACACGGAATGCGCGCAAGTGGTTTAATTCAAGGCCAGAATTTGCGACCCCTACTCGAAGCCTGCCCAAGTATCCTTCACGCTTCGAAAAGATACATGTCCCCCCGTTGTACTTCGCAACAGCCAAATACCAATTCAAGACCACGCTAAATATTTGGGAATGTACATAGACAAAGAATTAAACTGGAAGACGCACATCCACAAAAGCGCGAACAACTCGAATATCACTGGCTACTAAGCAGTCGTTCAAAGCTATCGACATTCAACGCTGTCGATATTGTGCAAAGTGATCCTGAAACTAGTGTGGACGTACGGTCTTCACATATGGGGTTTAGCAAAGAATAGCAACATACAAATAATCCAGCTTTTCCAAAACAAAGTATTACGCCAAACCATTTGTGCTCCAATATATGTGCCCACCTGGCTAATTCACCAAGACACACGTATTCTCACAGTAAAAGTAGAAATCAAAAAGATTGCCCAAAACTACAAAAATAAAATCGATGGATTCAACATTGAGCTCGGAGCAAGTCTACATAATGTCACGCATCAAAAAAGGCTGAAGAGGACGGAACTATCAGAATTGACATATTGATTGCATATCTTAATTGTTTTTTATTACATTTCTTTTTGTTTTTCTTTATTTAGACTGTGATAGTTATAGATATGAGTTTATATAGCATTAGTTATTTAAGTACTTATATAGTAATCAGCAAATAGTAACAGCATATATTCACACTAGAAAGAATTACCATTAGGCAATCTTTCTAAATAAACCATATATTGTAACATTTCAATTACTAAATGTCTTTATTAAGACAGATTGTAATTTGAATGGTAAATAATGATAATAATAATGAAAAAAAAAAGAATTTGCGACCTATTCGTATCAGAATCTTTAGGGGGCGATCACTGCTTTTTTCGAAACACCAAAGATCAGTTGTCTAAGTTGAAGCGCTTTGAGTCGAGAATATGTAAGAACTACAAATTTTTAGTAAAACAGGCTAGAAATACAAGGGGTCGATCGGATAACAAAATTTGAAAACCCGGTGTTTCAAGAACGGGCAATAATAGATTTAGAGATTTAACATCACTATTGCTAGTAATGAATTCATTGACTGCAGCGGAAAGCGGCGAATTGTCGAGCGTACCAAAATTGTAAGTAGGAGGAACACACATAATTGGTACTAGAACAGACTAAGAAATAAGATGTTAAAGCTGTGGACGATTGGGCCAAATCTCTTCTAATTGGGCTACTTGCTAAGTGGGGTTTATGCTGCAAGTGTGGATTAACGGGGAAGTAACAGAGTGATTGTACATACAGGGTGGTCCATTTAGTGTTTAGAATTTTAACTACCGATTGTTTGACTTTAAAAACGTCAAATAATCTCATTGATGTGACCATGATGTGACTAATATTTAGTTGACAGTTTGACTTTTACGAAATGAGACGATATTTGCTTGAAGAAAGTTGGGAAATATTAAAAACTTATTTCCAAAGTGGTGAGCCTTCTACTCAAACTGTGAGAAATTTAAAAAAAAATCGACAAAAATAAACTTCCAGAAACACAATATGTGGAAACAGTTAAAGCCAATTGACCATCCGAGCCGTCTACGGTTTGCAAATTGGGCGAAAGATTGTTTAGCAGAGGATATCAAATAATCAGCAAAAATGCTGATGTGAATTGACCACCAAGAAGCTGCGATTTGACGCCATTGGATTATTATCTTTGGGGAGCGGTGAAAGATAAATGTTATGTTAACAATCCAGAAACATCTCAAGACCTCAAGACCGAAATCCAAGCTGCTATTGCTGCGATAATGCCCGAAACAATCTGAAATGTACTCAAAAATTGGGTGGATTGAATGGACTACTGCCGAGTCAGCCGTGGTGGTCATTTGACCGAAATTATTTTTCATAAATAAATGTCATCAACCTATTAAATAAATGTTCAACCATTGAAAAATATTGAGCCGTTTTCATTGTATAGCAAAATTAAATTTAAATTTTTAATTGGGCCACCCGTTATGACCGCGAAAAAGTTCAGGTGTAGCCAGATAGTACTACACCGGCCTAAAAAGTTAAAACAGAATAAGTGTCCGACTTCAAACTCAAAACTCTAATTGATTCGGATTCGGCAATATCAATCATAAAACGATTATGTAAATATTAGTGGATGTACAGAGAAAGAACATGTGGAAATTGCATAAAAAACATATTCGAAAAAAAGAATATTTTAATGATTTCTAATAATTATAATCATAAGCAATGGCTTTAAAATATATCAAAAGGTCAAGTTAAGTTTACAACACTGTAATATTTTTTGGAAAAACGTCTAAATTTGGGAAAGGTAATTCAACGGTAGTAAAAAATTAACGTTTTTGACGAATGTCATTTGTAAGTTTCATAACAATATCAAATTCTTAATAATATCAAGCGATATTTTTACTCTTATTTAAAGGATGGTTTATTGTGTTGTCTGGTGCTATTTATTGGCTATGAAGGTAATTTTTTTTTCGATTAAATTAATGTATTTTGCTTATACATGAATGACTGTGCACTGTTTCATATCTTTTATATATTTTGTTACTATTTATTATTTGTTGTTTTGCAATATATTTCTAGTATAAACATTTATTGTTCGCACATAATTTTATAGTTTTTGAACGAGCTGTAGACAAAGAGTGTTGCTTTTATATTTGAGTCGTCTGTTTTTTATTGTTGTTTGTCGTCACTTTATATTTTTGATTAATAAGTAAATACTAATAAATAAACTTAAGTATATAAATATATATATATATATATATATATATATACATATGATTTAATTGTTGATTTTGATGTTGAGATATATGAGTAAGTTCTTGTGGGGCGATACATTTAGCACTAAAGCCTCGGAGCTTGCACATTTCACAAGTCGTGGCAGAAATTACTTAATTTTACTCACATTTTTGTTCAAATAAAACTATCATTTTTCTTTTTACATCTTACAAAAAATGATAAAAATTCATAGTGTGGACAAGTTAGATGTATAAATGTTAGTGCTAATTCCTAGTGTTGTGTACACATCTTAGATGTAACCTACCAACGTTAATATCCACTGCTGATGGCATTAAATTGAATGTCGAAACGTTTGGAATTAAAGATAAATTTATAAATCCTTGCTTTTTATTTTTTGATGTATCGCCCCACAAGAACTTACACATATATAAATATATATATATACATATATAATTTGAACTTGAAATTTATCGTTCTAGAATGGTGATGTCACTAGAAGGTAACATCAAGTGAAAAAGATAATAAATATTTTTAAATATATAACTTAATATATATTTAATTATTAAATATATATATTTTTTTGTTTGACTAATTATTTAGAAAAATATTCTCAACCTAGTTCGATTTTCTTTTAGGCTATGGTCGCCCATGGTCGCGTGGAACTCTTAGCACATCCGCTCAGCCAAAAGTATCTGGAAATGAAATGGAACTCTTACGGAAAATATTTTCATTTAATAAATCTTTTATTCTATAGTATTTTTCTTATGTTTGTTACTGTTTATTCCTCGAATCTCAATCCTGAGATAAAAGGCCGTACTTTAAATTACTGGAACTGCACCGACTCGAGAAATCAAAACTACACAGGGCCGCTTTTGAAAATGTTCCAGAACAAAATGATTAGTCAAAACAGCACAATTTCAAAACAAGGCTCAAGTTACGCCCCTATCATGTACACCAGTGCCGTATTTATCATAATTTATATATCTGTCCAATTTATTAAGGAGGTATGTCAGATTTACCAGCAAAAATGGCAGTATCTGCTAGAGCCTTTCAACCTGGTCACATGGGCCTTATACATCTCGTCCATTATCATGGTTGTACCAATGTTGATCGGTGGAAAAGTGGATAATTTGCAAGTCTCCTCGGCCTCGATTACGGTTTTTTTGAGTTGGTTCAATCTGTTGCTGTATCTGCAAAGATTTGACCAGGCTGGAATCTATGTGGTAATGTTTTTGGAGATCCTGCAGACTCTTATCAAAGTTCTTCTAGTGTTCTCGATTTTGATAATCGCTTTCGGATTGGCGTTCTATATTCTTCTATCAGGAGTAAGTAGATGATGTTCAATATTTTATAAATCACTATTAATATGTATTATCATTAAAAAATAGATACAATGTTGAGGTAGAAGGTATATATAAATTGATTGATAAGTAAATTATTATTTAGTATTATTTAGTATCAAAAGCTAAGTTTTAAAAACTAAAAAATGTAAAATTATAAAAAAATTAGAAATTTATTATATTCGCAAAGTCAAAGTCAAAAAGTCTTGATTTGGAAATGGTAACTTTTCAAACAATCATAATTCAATATGTGACCTGTTTTATAAGAAAGAAAATACAAAAATTAAGGAAACGTGAAAATATGTATAAAATGAAAATTTAAAAAATGTGAAAAACAAAAACGAATTATGTAAAAAATATAATGAACTTAAAAGGTAGTAGGAGAGACTTGGTACGGTTGTTCCAGGGTATGATAGTGACAGTCGTCATAAAGGTAGAAAGATAAAGAATGATTGTTCGAACAATCTACAGTTGCGGTCTATCTAATGTTAGGAACTTTTTCTAATATTAACATGATCAGTAGACCGTATTACTTTTAAAGAATCAAAAGTAAGTTTTTATAATCGATTTTTTTAAATAATATCTATTAATTGTAAACATATAGATTACTTTTTGGCCATTTTGTTGTAAAAGGAACATTAGTAGTTATTCATCAGCAATTAATTTTTGCTTATATAATTATAATAATGCTCTGTTTTCAAAAGTGTGCGTTGGGTACGGTTGGGACAAATTTTGGAGTACGGTTGTGACATGTATTTCTTGTCTTTTTCGGGTAAAGATTAAATAGATAAAAAAAATTAACTTAACTAAGACAAAATACGAAAAAAATGCAAAAGAAAATTTATTATAATAAAAAAAAAAATTCATAAAGAATTCTTGTTAAAATGTTAGAAAAATTATGTTTTGTTATATATTGTTATATTTTATTCATAAGCTTTGTTTAAATGTTTATGTAGTGTTATGTTACATATTACAGTTTTTAACGACAATATAATTTGCTATAAACCATTACGGTGTTAATATCTATTGTTTTTATTTCCTATTTTTATGCTTGTCACTACTGACCCCAATCGCTGTCACAACCGTCCCTAGGATGTAGACGGCCCCCTGATGTGGACTTAAGTAACAATAAATACATCATATAACAATTTTGAATAATGTTTATCAGTAATATGATAATACTCGTGATGCACACATTTATTAGTGTCAACCATTATACACATTTATATAATGATAAATTATAAATTATATATTTATAATAGAATTAAAAATATGTATAATATTTAAAAGCAATAATGTAATTAATGTCATACTTCAAATGTGGTCGGTGACAATGTAATTAGCATTTAGAAATGAACCTTCATTAGAAAAATAAAGTAATTGCTGATTAATAAATTTTATAATATTCGTTCACACAGTGGAGTATGTTAAACAACGCCTAAACAAATATTGTTTTTGCAACTTCACTCATCATGGAATTGTGTTAGAAGAACTTCAGTAATTAAAATTAACATACATTCATTGACTGCTTGTATTTTTTTTTACTTTTTCGCTGGCGATATAATCTCATTATTTGAACAGCTGTAATATCTATTTTGCCTAAAAATATTTTCCATTTCAATAACGACAAAGATTTATAGAAACTACGAATAATGTAGAAATAATTTATAATCAATAAACTTACTAATCATTAATCTTATTAATCAATATTTTCAAGGAACAGGGTAAAATATTCTTCTGATTCAGGCATTTTTCAAGAATTTAAAAATTTTACTACGATTTAAGTTTAAAATGTTTATTTATCTATACCGATTTCTTTGTTGATATCGGAACGCATACAACGTTGATGCCGATACGCACGAATGACGAATCATTGGCACTCGACTCGGCCGTAACGCACTTCCGTTGCATTTGTACGGGTTCACACCCTAGTCGCGCCTAAAGAAGTTTTACTTCAAAAATTACATGGCATAAACTCAAAATATATAAATTTGACTAAAATTCACTGTATATGGACTATTTCATTATATAATTTTATATATAGTACCCACAATTATTATATCAACTTTTCTTACTTTTTAGGGTGAGACACATCTATCCTTCAAGACCATTCCGATGTCTCTGATGAGGACTTTCGCAATGATGTTGGGCGAGATCGACTTCCTTGGAACCTACGTCAATTCCTATTATGGAGAATCAAAAAGAACCCTAGACTTTCCACTGCCGACTTTCTTGATCCTAGGTACCTATCATTGTTATAAATAATAATATTTCATGTGGCAAATTGATTTATTTCTCGTATTATGAGAGGCTATTGTGCAAGTACTATCATTATCATACTGATCGAAAAAAATTTAAGTTTGAAAGATACACGTCAATATAAGACATTTTTCTTTGAAAATATGTATCAGTTTTCGATAGTTTACCTTTTATTTGAACTATTATGAAAAACTTACGAATATGATCTCTGTTACGTGAGGAGTTTTATAGTAAGTAAGGATCAATTTCTTTAAGGAGTATTCATATTTTTGTCAGAACATCTTACAAGATATTTTAACATTATGTTGATTTTTTGTTTAGTTTTCGTTTTAGCCCGCAATTCTGAATCGATTCTGAAAATTCAAAAACCGCCGATCTGGTGCAGATCGGCCGGGCCGTTTTCTTGTAATAAAGTGTTAAAAAAATATTTTTGACGATTTTTTTTATTATTTTTTTGACGATAGATACCATAGTCTTCTAGATCATACTAAAATATTACCGCCCTACGGCAACACGTTTAGCTTTAAAAATTCGTCAAAGTTTGCAAAAATTGGTATCGTTTTTTGGCATTTGTCAAAACTAGACCGTTAATCGACGTTTTCTCAAAAACGCCTGAACCGATTTCAGAAATTTAAAAGCCATTTGCTGTATTTCAATGAGAAGTATCGTTTGTCACGATCGGCCGAGCCGTTTCTTTGTAATTTGGAAGAAAGTGTTGAACTTTTTGTTTACATTTAAGCTCATACTATCGAATCGATTTTAAAAAGCCAAAAGCTGTTCGAAAGATTTACGAACGATTTACTTACTTGGTAAAACGATAGAGTACTTGGTCTTAATAAACATACTAAATCATTAAAGTCCTACGGAAACTGGTTCAATTATAAAAAAATGATTGATTTTAAAAAATTTGTTTTTAGAAAATACTCCGAGTTAACGTGTTCGTTCATTTTGAATTATGTGTAATAAATTCAGTCGGAATACTTTCAATCACTCAAAAATTAATTTATTTTTCATTGATTAAGTCGATTATATATACATATCGGGAATTTCATGTAACTTGCCTCAAGGCAAAATACCAATACCAACTAGTTTTATTTGTGGTTTTGTCTTTTTTTTTAATAAACAATGTCTTTGAATTTGTGCTTATTTTTTATTGGTTTGTTACATATTGATTTTTTTCATTGATTTATAACTTTTTAATTTTTTAATCAAGCAATTTTATTGATTTTTATAAAAATAAAAAGCGATAACACACACATAATCTTTATTATGATTTTGGAGTTTAGATTCTAATTTATCATAAATTTCAGCAATTTTCATGGTTTTGATGCCGATTCTGCTGATGAATCTGCTCATTGGTTTGGCAGTCGGTGATATCGAGTCTGTGAGAAGAAATGCTCAGTTGAAACGATTGGCCATGCAGGTGAATTATTATTAAAATTTTATGAGTTCTAGGTTTTGTTTCTTTTAGATTCTTATTCAGTAAGATTTTGTATAATATATAGTCTGGCCTCTCTGTAGTTTCTCTGGTTTTTAGTTTTGTTTTTATTTATTTAATTATATTTTAGATTTTGCTCATATGGCTTTCTGTATATTCCATAAAGAAGTTTTTAAATGCATTTTATTTGTTTTTAAGGTTTTATATTTTTATCAAAATTTGAAGACTTCAGCTTTGAATTTTATTTTGTTTTTACTTAGTTTTTACTAGAAAATATTTTATTCAACAATAATTATACAATACGTTAATTATTAAATTTCAGCAATAATGTTTTACTAATTACGATTTTACAGTAATCGTGTGAAAGATGATTTTTTTATAAAATGTGAAACATCTAAAAAAAATACTGAACTATATAATGATAAATTCAATTACTGGTTAGTGAGACCTAACCTTTTGTTTAAACAGAATTGATAAAAGGTTTTATTAGAAAACGTTGGAGCAGCGACATTAGATAATTCGCAAAATATTTTCCGATGTCGGTTCTAGTACAAAAAATGCTTTTAGAATGAATTCCTTCACTTTTAATACAATATATTTTTAGTATAATATTATTTGTATTGAATATTTAATTAATATACGAATAAATTGCATATTGAATAAAAAATGTTCTTCAACAATTTGCTGGATCTAAGTTCCGTTTTGTGCTATGGCTTATCCTGCAAAGTTTCTTCTTCTCTGCAAATAAGCGATAGAAAAAGAATCTTGACGTACCTAACTTGATAAAAAAATATATCTTCATCTGTTATTTATAGGTCGTTTTACACACGGAATTAGAAAGCAAATTACCTCAGATACTTCTAGAAAAACTCGATAAGATAGAGCTTATAGAGTACCCTAATGACACTAAAAGCAAGCTTGGATTTTTGGATTCCATTTTGAGAAAATGGTTCAGCAATCCATTTACGGATGAAGGTATGTGATATTGTTGCTTGTTAAAATATTCAGCTGCTATTATTATTAACTTAATATATAAAATATAGTCAATAAACGACTATTAATATTTGACAATTTTATTTTTTATTTACTGACACTCTTTTGCAATAATTGTAACATTTATTGTATCATTCAGAAAGTAATTTCGTTTTATCGACGTTTTGATAAGTCATTTTTTGTAACAAATTATATTCTGTCTGTTTTGGTCAATATTACTTTGTCTCATTTCTGGTAGTAGCATAATTGCGGAATCAATTTTTTTTTTCGTTATTGACAAATAACGGATGAAGGTGTTTTTCAACCTTCCTATTTGAGGTGAAGGTATTACCGACAAAAAAAATTTTTAGTGATCTAAACAAATTATTGTTCGATGACACCGGCTCTGGATAACATACTGGCTGTGGCATTGTGTGCCATTCAAGCTGGAAAAGCTTTTGGCGATTGACCAAACATATGTGAGGTTGCGCGTCGATGCAATACATTAGACCTTGTCTAGATCAGAACCAATCAACACCTGTTGATCCACATTCAAGACCTCTTAAGCCGTTGAATTTGTTAAATTCAAACTCAATGCGATCTCATTTGTTGTTATTTGCCGGTTTGCATCAACTAGTGCCTTTATTGCGTCTTTATTAGCTTTATCGTGAATGTGGTGCATCTTTGAAAAAAAGAGTGCGCGTTAAGGTTCACACGCGATTGAAGTACAACTAATTTGCTACTGTACAAGATGGCATTTAAGTAAAAATAAATACATCATATTACAATTTTGAATAATGTTTATTAGTAATATGGTTACACTCGTAATGCACACATTTATTAGTGTCAACCATCCATTATACACATTTATATAATAATAAATTATAAATTATATATTTATAATAGCATTAAAAATATGTATTACATTTCAAAACAATAATTTACTTAAAGTCATACTTCAAATATGACATGATCGGTTTGTCATTGTAATTAGCATTTAGAAATGAACTTTCATTGCTGATTAATAAATTCTATAATATTCGTTCACACAGTGGATTATGTTAAAAACGCCTAAACAAATATTGTTTTCTCAACGTCACTTATCATATAATTGTGTTTGAAGAACTTCATGTAATTAAAATTAACATACATTCATTGACTGCTTTTATTTTTTTACTTATTCGCTGGCGTTATAATCTCATTCTTTGAACAGCTACGAATAATATAGAAATAATTTCTAATAAATAATCTTACGTTTAGTACACGGTCTAAATGTTTAATTTGTTTTATTATTTTCAAGGAACAGGGTAAAATATTCTTCTGATTCGGGCATTTTTCATTAAATCAAGATATGTACTACGATGTAACTATAAAATATTTATTTTGTTTATGCCGATTTCCTTGTTGATATCGGTACGCATACAACATTGATGCCGGTACGCATATAACGTTGATGCCGGTATGCATACAATGACTGATTTCTATTCACATAAATCGACTCGTGTAGAAATGATCTCATCGAGAGCGAATGACGATTTACACCCTAATCGCGCCTAAAAAAGTTTTACTTCGAAAATCTGGAACAAAATTTAACAAACTAGTTCTGGCACTGTCGTACTTCCAATATCTTTTGTTTTTCAAACACATCTGTCAATTTCATTCTGGCTTAAAACATCATTTTTACTTTTCTTGTAGCAAAACAGAAAAATATGAATAAAATTCCGCTGATTTCTTTCCGTATTTAAAGACCACGTACCATTCAAAAACTATTACGTTAGATTGTTTAGAATATTTCACACATAAATCTTAATGTATAAGCTTTCAAATCATCAAATAGTTATAGGGCTTAAGTAGTCCTTATAATATTTTCTAGCAACTTCTAGATTTCTAGGATAAATTTTAAAATCTTATTATAAAATAGAATATTTGAACACCATTATTATATTCATTGATTACAAATGTTAAATCATTGGACTAATTGCATCCAAAACTCAATTATCTATAACAATCTATACGAATACTTTATGCGATAATCTATACGAATATTTTATGTTTAGGATTAGAAATGGTTTTGGAAAATCACGAAGACTACGTTACGACAGAATTAGAAAAGCAGAAGAGAAGACTGAAAGAGATTACAACTACATTAGAAGTTCAACATCAACTCTTAAGACTGATAGTTCAGGTAAAAATGATTAAAGATGCTTGTTGAATATTTTAATTGTGATGCATGCAAATTATATATGTTATTCTAAAACTTTTTCGTAAGAATAAATCTTTTTGCCGTTCATTTATTTTTTATTTTGTAACGCTCAATATATTCATGCATTTTATTTTACGCTACGTTCTACAATTTTCTCCTATGTAAATTTTGATATTAAATACTAAAGTACCCTAACTCAGAAAGTCAGATATTCTTAAATACACGTAGATATGTCTATAATTCTGAAAAAATATTTTATTTAATAATACAAATTATGTACAAATTATGTAAAAAATATTTTATTTAAAAATACAAATTATGTACTTCTTTACCGATGAATATTAATTGGAAATAAAATAATATTTGAATAAATTGCAAGTACAAGTATGTACCAGTGACAGTTTTGCGCCATGCTATATTTGTATTACAACTTTCTTGCTTCTTTATCTCTCTTTTATCAACAAATTAAAATTAAACTTTTTTTTTGCGAAAATGAAACTTGTAAGCTATTAGCATTTATAATATAGAAGCTAAGGGCTTATTGTAATAGATAGCTAAAAAGTTCCAGGCGATATGGGGATTAAAGAGTGAATGTCATTCAATTTTTGTGTAAAGTATAAAGTCTGGAATTCACCCGATATCGATTTAAAATCGTGCTTTTCTAAAAGCAATCGGGTGTAATTCTCCCAAGATATTTAATATCTTGTCAAAATTATAGGTAAACGTGCCTTCTGCTGACTCCTCTTTCCAAACACCGGATTGGTGTTGCTAATGGTTAGAGGATAAGCCACATTAGCAAGTGAATTTTTCTAAATTTAAATTTTTCTAAGTCTTTAGATTACTTTATTAAAACAGTGCTGTGCATATTGAAGAATACAAGAATATTCCCAGGCAGGCGCATAATGAAAATGGAAGTATTAACGAGCGAGACCCTGAAAAACAAATACAATGCGCTATCTGATCGGACTGACATGGACACGGACAGGGAGCTTGAGGAATATAAGAAGGTCAAACGGCGGAAGAAGCCAAAAACA